>NC_087475.1:75121738-75424768 GCF_036417665.1 Passer domesticus
GAGTGTAGAATGGCCTAGAGCACACAGAAGCACACAATCATTCATCAAAACCATCACCCTGTATTTATTGACTTCTCTTTTAGGGAATGCTGTTTACTTCTCCTCCTATCTGGAGTTCCTGGGCACCTGCTGCCTTCAATCCTTCCTACAGCTCACTCAAAAGAGTACAACATCTCAAATGATCTCCATCCTTTGTGCAGCAACAGGTTTACATGAATATGAGAAACTGAGAATATGAGAAAGACCACACAAAACTGCCAAATGAAGTTTGTATTGCTAAGTGTGTGGTATCTTCAGCTGTAAAAATTAGAAATTAATGAATTTTCAAGAGCAGCTAATACAAAATTTTTTCAATAACATCATAAAATAAGCAAATTTTGTATGGTAACTATTTCTGTATGTCATAGACAATTTTTTTCTATGTTCCATATAGATTTTAAATATGTCATAACATCACAATAATAATTTTATAAAATCAATATATTGATTAGTATTATGTTAATCTGTTTGTGAAAAAAATTAGAAGTTTCTATAAAAACTAAAAAGTAGTGGCAAAAATTTTATGCTCCTCTGCCTGCAAAAATAATTCTATTAAACTGGATGAATAATGAAAGGATGAAATACCCTGTATAATCATAATTTTGCTGTAGTCATGTTTCATTAATCAAATTCATCAGTTTTCCAATTTTCTTTAAAAATATTCTGACATTTTAAAGGATATTAAAATACAGGAGAGGGAGCAAGAAAGAGGGGTGGATGTGTCAGTAAGATATCTGGATCTCACCATGGTAGACTTTTTTTGATTTTGGTAGTCTGTGTAAGCTGGTCTTTGGAAACTGATTGAGGCATCCAAGCAAAATTGTCACTGTTAAGTGGTAGCAGAATCAGTGTCCGCTCTGCACGTGTTCAGTGCTAGTTAAGTGAAAATCAAGCCCAAGGCGTCTCACATTTGGCAGCCCAGCTGTTAACCAAACATGGGTGTTTCCCATAAATGGGAAAATGATCCTTCCCAGGTCCTGGACTGATTGTTCTTTAATAGTTCTCTTCTTGGGCTTGGGTTTTCTCTTGGACCTGTGAGTTCTGCACGGGAGTAATTTCTCGTGGCCAAATCCCTGAAGGTGGCCTCACCTCCTGCCTCGTCCTGCTCTCCTGCACACCGTGGGCTCACTGTGCCCCAGGATCCTCCTCTGGTGATGGGAAAAGGCAGGAATCTTATGATTTGGGCAGAGTCTGAGGGGAGGGAGGATGGGTCCTGCTGGGCTGTGGACCTGCATCACTGCTGCTAGAGGTGAAGTGATCAAGGGTGATGGTTTAGGGCCAGCAAAGGAGAAATGAGAGGGAATCCTGCTCCTTTTGTAGCTTCAACTATGTCCCAGGCACTTCCTTCTGACTTCTTCTGCTCCTTTCCATCCATTTGCTGCCAAGAGCAGGTCTGAGTGTCCTCGGCTGCCACTGTGTGACCCTGCCTGAACAAACACACCTGGTTTGCCAGATGTGATTGCACAGTCCTTGTGGGAGAAAGCACATCTCCTCTGGATTTTGACATCCCTTTGGAGAAGCAAAACAAAAGTTCTGATTTAAAAAGGAAAACAGGTTGTGCTTTCATCACATGCTGAAAGGCTCTTTTAGTGCCTTTCACTAAAAGGATCACCCAACTTCCCATCATCTTAATTTGCATATATTGCCACCTGTACAGACCACTGACAAGTGTAAGGGGAATGCAGAGTCAAGAATGGGAAAAGCAACATCACCCTTTAGTGGGACAGGAAGAGACGGAGCAGAACAGGAATTGGAAGAGAAGCCTAGAAGAGGGAAACTCTTTGTCTTCTGTTAGTTCAAGGTTTGGCACCTCATCTTGCTTTAACATCCTGAGGATCAAGATACTTCTCTGAAATGTATTCTCTCTTCTTTGCCTGTTGAACTGGGAGAAAGCTTCTGCCAGATGCTGCAAGAACAACTAAGGGTTTTCTGAAGCATCAGTTAATTCTATGCTAAGGGAATCTCAGCTCCAGGGTTTAAATTCACCTCTCTCTGCATCGTGACATCCTCGAAGATGCTGCACTCAGGCTCAGTGTCACCTTTCTACTTTTCCCCAGTGGCACTTAGCCCTGAGAATCACTGTGGCCATCCCAGCACATCTGACTTTGGTTAAGCTTGTTGCAAAAGCAAAGCAAACAGTTTTTTATTGAGATTAAAAAGGCTCTTGAAAAGAAGGATATTAAAACCATAAATTACCTAATTTGTTGAGAGTCCCAGAAATTCTATTCAGCAGAAAGTATTGGGAGACACAGGCCTTGAGTTTACTTACTCTTTCTTCCACACCACGTCCCTTATATTTCTTCATCTAGTCTGACCTTCCTTGCCAAACAGCAAGAGGTTAAATGGTTATGGCAATTACTCTCAGAAGGCAAACATTCCCATGGCCAAATATCTGCGTAGCCAGGAGCAGAAAATGATATTAAGCTTCTACTATGAGCACAGCAAGGAGCACGTAGGTGTTCCCATAGCCCTTCAGTGGTGGTGGATACACCTATGGCCACAGTATGTGCTGAGCTCCCAGAGGATCTCCTCATGGGCACTGTGAGCAGGGCAGCAAGTGCTGTGTCACTGCCTGTGGTGAAACAATTGTTCCAGTGGTGCTTGTCAACGGGCTGGTAGGAAAGGCAAGCAGCCTTGGAAGGCTATAAATTCCCCAGTCCATCCACCAGCTCTCTTTGAGCAGCTGCAGAGCACAAGGGATGAGGTTCCTCCTGCCAGCTACACTCGTCCTGCTCCTGCTCTGCCCCCCGGGCACAGGGGTGCGTGATTACACCTCTGTCCTCTCTGTGCCCAACGGAGGCCACTGGGGCAAGTGGGGCAGCCGGCAGTTTTGCCATCATGGCTATGCCAATGGATTTGCACTGAAGGTAAAATTCTCTCCATTCCCTACTGTCTCCTGTCTCTAAGGATTTTCTGCAGCTTTTTCCTCTTCTTCAGTATGAGACTCTGTACATAAAACTATGAGTGTTCTGGCAAGTGTTGCCACTGTAGCTACACCAGAAAAGTCTGCATGTGGTTGATGTTGCTGGGAGAAGTCATGTGGGTGTGAAAATCTGGATTCTGGGAGAGAGGAATTCACCACCAGTGTCTCTCCTGAGACTCTGAGACTCTGCCTTACCTGAGTTGGGTCAGAAATAGTTAGAAAACACAAAGAATATGTTACAAGGGTTAGGTGGTTTGCCAGTGACCATCATCTTTTCCAATGTGCTTTCCAAGACATTTTCTCTTTCCCATTACAGAAAGGAGGTGGGGCTTCTTATGACAGGCATGTAAAGGACTTTTCCTGGGTCTTTTTCCCCTTGCCATTGCCTCTGTCCCTGTGTGACTTCCATTGCAGGTGGAGCCTGACCAGTTTGGAAGGGATGACACGGCTCTGAATGGCATACGCCTGCACTGTCAGGATGACAATAACCATCGAGTCCTTGGTGGGGGAGTAAGTGACACGGTGGTTTCTCTCCTGTTTGTCATGCACCAACTCACAAAACACCCATGGGTGTCACTATTTGCAAGGGTCTCTTCTCTCTGACTTGCTGTATACATAGTGCTGTAGTATAGTGAATTAAACAAGTGGTTAGGGGTTGTTTCTCATTAATTTTGAGGGTTATTAAACAGGGTTACCCCACTTTACTACTTTTTGTTTGCCCTTGGATTTTCTGCAGAGCACTGTGAACACCTGACTAATGGTCCCAGGGTTAGAATCTTTCTTTGGAAGGGTTTCTAACCATGCATTTAGAAACTTCCAGGTCCAAGCCCTGGCCATGCTGCAGGGAACAGCACTGCACCTCTGGCTGCTCTCCCGGCTGCCTGCTGTGTACCTGTTACACATGTCAGGGGTGCATCATAAAACATGTGCTCAGGCTGCCCTCAGAGTTTCCACCAGAACCATAACTCTCCAGTCTCAGGCTTCCTGGTGTTTTTCTGATGAGATATCAAGGAAGAGAAAAGTACATCTTTGGAAGGCAAGGAAAACAAAAGGAGAAAGTAAGGGGCCCCCGACTGCAGCAGGATGCTGTGTCAGAGAAGTGTTAATCAGAGCAGCATGACAAGGAGAAGGAGCATTTCCCAGCAGCTCACAGTGTCCAGATATTTTTTTCATTTGCTTTTTGTCAGGTGGGGTTCCTGGACCAGCTTCCAAGTTTGCCCTGGAGGCTACCTGATCGCCTTTTCACTGAGAACAGAGAAGTCCCAAGGAGCGGGTGATGACACAGCAGCCAACAACATCCAGTTCAGATGCTCAGACGAAGCTGTGCTGGTAGGTGATGGACTGTCGTGGGGCAGCTTTGGCCCATGGACCAACAGCTGCAAGATATGTGGTCTCCAGACCAAGGTAGAGCCCCCACAGGGACTCCAGGACGACACAGCACTCAATGATGTAAAGTTCTTCTGCTGCAAATGAGAACTTGCTCCACCTTCATCACTACCTACACATCCCATATCCCACAGCAAGTGAAGTATCAGTAAAGTTTTGCTCTAGATTTGTCCTGGAACATGCACATGATGTTTTGACTGCTTGCATCTTAGATGATGTCTCAGATGATGATGTCTTTTACATCTACTGCTACATTAGCATAGCCAAATCATTGTATCCTGTACTGCTGGTATGTTGCTGTGAAAATGCTCAATCTCTAGCAATTGCTCAGAGCTGAGAGATATCTCAGCTTTCTTTTTCTCTGACTGGCCAGTTTGTTTGAGATTTGGTCTGCCCATTTTTTCTTTATTTGAAGTAATACTTCGTCTGTTGATATGACAAACATATCTCTATATAAAAAACCCAAGAATGGGTATTTGAGTCTATTTGAAGCTTCTGACCAAAGCCAAAATAAGTAATGAGAGACAAAGAGGGTGAAACAGAAGTTTGGGTGGGCTCATGAGAAGTATCAAAGGTTTGCTGTCATTGCCCACCCCTAGCTTAAATTGCCTCAAGATTTGTACATGCTTTTTGCAAGCAATCTGTTAGCTCCTGTCTGAGCTCCTGCCTTAGGAACCATGGCTAGAAAGTGTGTTTACACTGTGCATTCATCTGTGCGGCACTGAACAGCCTGGGTGGGTTGTAGTTCCCCAGGCCTCCCTAGCTGCTGCTTTGCAGTGTGCTCTGCTGGCTCACCTGGCTGCTAGTGCAAAACATTTTCATGGGACTTGGATTTTTTTTGTTGCCTCTGGGCTTCATGCTTTAAATAGAATGGGGGAGAATCCAAACTAAAAATAAACTCTATGTCAGTCATCCATTTTTTATGCTCCAATTTGCTGGGTAAGCTGGAAGTTATTATGTTGTCCTGATATGCTAGATGTAAAGAATTTACTCTCAGTTCAGGGTAAAACAATGTTTGGAGATCATTATCACTCTCAATCAAGCCACCAAGCCTCTCTGGCAAGAGCTTGAGAAGACTTGCTGCCTCTCTGGGCACCTTTTAGGAAATGTAGCTGTCGCTTTTTCTTCAAAGCAATGGATTTTGCATATTTGTGTTCTTGAAAAAGGTAGGGCCATGATGTTGGCATTCTCCAGGTGACTGCTGGGGTTGGGCTGTGGGGATGTTGTGTCCGGGACCAGAGCCATGTGGAGCAGCTCAGAGCTGATGGTGGAGGCTCTTTCTGCCAGTTCACATCCTCTCCTTAGCACACACATAGTGGTCATCACCATTTTGGCTTTTCAGGCATACAAAATTTTTCATACTGTTGCTTACCTCAAAAAGTACTTGAATAATAACTGAAGCACTTCAGCAAAGCTTCCGTAGTGCAAGAGGACTCTCAGAAAAATTCCTGCATCTGAATGATGTTAGTTAAAAAAAAAAAATTCATATGAAATTTTCTAATCAGACCTTCTGCTGCAAATTTTCATAGTTCTGACTTGTTTAATCTCAGGATTTGACTTATTTCTTAACATTTGGTATTTCTAAATTATCCTTTAACTGCTTTCTGTCTTCTTCTTGATTGCAGACATTTTAAGTGCACAAATGCTTTATTAAAGAAATGCTTATTTTGTAAAACCAGCCCAGTCATCACTTGAAATGCTGATTATTAGCTTCAAGGAACTGTTTTGTAGCTTCCATCTCAATTTAGGAGTTTCTGAAAAAAATCCTTATTTATCATATATTCAGCTCTCTCTAAACATATAAATCCCTCAGCTCTAGCAATTAGCCAAAAAACCTAAAAAAAGCAAAACAAACTCCCCACCGCCAAAAATAAAAACCCAACAAAAACAAACAACCCCAAAATCACAACCTTTTTTTAATAAGGAGAGCCAGACTAAACTAAAACTAAATTCTGATGCTATCACAGTTAACTGGAGTTAGCAGTGTCCACACCATATCTTAACTTCCAAAATTACTGTTTTCAAGCCCCACAAGAGGACATATTTTAGTTTGCATCTGGCTGCTTGGCTTTCATTTTCCTGTGAAACAGGAATAATTTCAGCTTGCAAGCTGACATCCAGTATAATTAGTGAGGCAATATTTGAGGACATAAAAGCAAAAATAGCTGCACTGATCTAGGCAAAACAGGCTTAATTTGATGAAAGTGAGCAGGAATCGTGGTGACATGATTATCTGCATCATCTTCCAAAGCCTGGGGAATCCCCTTGCCGAGGCAGAGGCAGCTCCATGCACTTCACAGAAGTCTTAGAGGGCCAACTGCTGGTCACCTTCCACCAGAGCACGCTGGACAAGAAAAAAACCATCAAGTATTAATACTATGACACTGTGTGATCAGTGCCACCAGCAAATCTCACAACAGGACATTGCAAGGACTTTTGCTTTAGCATGTAAGTTGTGCTTTTGTGAAAGATATACTGAGTGAACCTAAGTTTTATGTGCAGCCAATTATGTGGGGGAAAAAAGGTCAGGTAGTTCATCATCTCCATGTAGAGAAGGTTTCTAAAAGAGTTAATTTTGGAATGACCAATGCCACTTGAAAGTGCTTGAAAGAAGGAATGGTATTTCTTTTGAGCAACTTGTTCAAGAAGCAGTATCTGTTTTCTTATAGATGTGTATGCACATGTAAATGTAGATGATGGAAAACTGGAGCTTCATATTGTGCATTTCTTCTCCAGAGGGTAATTCAGGCTGGAAGACTCTGATCATCTGCTCTTTCTTTGCAAATGAATGATTCAGTTAAATTTTGACGTTTCACTGTGGGAAGAATTATTCACAGTGCCAGCAAACTGACCTTCTGTGCTTTCTGTTATGTCAGGTGTAACACAGCTTCCTAACAGAGTGTGAATAGACACTCCAAATGAGAGCTGTTCCAAGAAATGTTTGGAAAACAGAATACCATCTCCTCCTCACATACTTTCTCATGTACTTATCGGCAACTTGAAAATTGAATGGCTATTTTTTAATAATCTGAATATTGATGGACCAGCTGGGTCTCCTTTGATGGTCCACTTTCAAAACATGGATCGTACACAAACTAGAAAGTAGGTCTCAGGCATTTACTTCACTCAGAGTGGAGAAATCACTCTTGTACCAGAAATAAAGTTATAAAACCATCATCTGAGTGTGCTGGAGCTGGTGTGGCTGAAAATGTGCATAGCTGGAATCTGTGAGTGGCTACATCTGCATGACTCAAAAAAGTGACTGTGTGTCTCTGGCACATGTACAAGTCAGGAAGATGTTGCTAAGGAGCTAACACATAGTCCCTGTGGAATGTTGGTGGAACTAGTGGCAACACCAAGGACCAAGCAAGAATTATCCCTGAATCTACGGATGACGTGGCAATTTTGGATCTGGAGCATGAGTAGGCTTGGGGAAGGCAAGGAGGAGTTTCCACTGATCCATGCATACGTGGTACAGCTCCCAGGGAGACTGGCAGAAGCAGCAGGCCTGGAGCTTTCCCCAAGTGATTTTTAAAAGCCAATTCTATTGAATAAGACTGAATCAGACCAAGACCAGCCCTGCTGTTAGCAGTGCTCCAGTGAGCCAAGCTTTGAGTCTGCCTCTGGGAAAGATGACTATAGAAATCCTAGCCTTCATGGCCATATTGTTCCTGTTGCACAAGGAAAATAGATATTCCATACATCAAAAGTTCTTTGAAGCTTAAGTTGTTAGTTTTTGTGAGATCCAGGGGAAACACCTGAAGATGCTTTAGCTACATTTCCTTGATAATACTATACATGATGAGTGCACCATGCAGCTCATGCTCAACCTGTCATAGCACGTTTTCCAACCCCATAAAACCAATCCTAATTAACTAGTGTGATTGCCAATGAAGAAACAACTAAAACCAGGTGGTTTTGAATTTTCTGAGTATCATTAATTGGAAATGCTGTTGCAGAATGCGAGGAGCAAAGAACATTAACCTATGGATCATGAAAAGAAAAACATCAGGACTCTGGAGAGGTGATTAATGAAGGATTGAATTCTGGCTCCCCCACAACACTGTGGGCATGACTTTGTCCTGCAGGTGTGAATATCTGTGGTATTGAGCTTGAACAATTTTTGTCTGAGGAGCTGTTGTGTGTTTTGTACCTGCCTCCTCTGTCTTCATCTCTGCAGAAAGGGAGCTCAAGGCAGTCCAGGCTCCAGCAAGTAATGTTGGAAATTGCTGTCCTAGCAGGAAGAAGGAGTAGCTGGCTCAGTGAAAGCTGGGGGAAGCACATGAGCTGTCTGGCAATGCATAAACACGATTAGCAGCAAGGCAGCAACACCAGATATAGAGAAAACATATTGCTCCTGGGCAGGTAATGTAGAATATTTCTTAGAGACTTTTGCATTTGCTGTGTGTTTCCTGAGCTTTCCATGTTCTACTGGAGCAAAACTTGGTAGACATCAGTCACCTCATAACCCCATTCTACACAGACTGACTCTGTCCTGCTTGCTAAGGCTTGGTGGCTTTGGCACACTACCTGGGTGACATTTGGCTCCACTAGCACCTGGGCCTCTCCAACAGAGAGGCTTTTTTGAAATCTCCAACAGAGATTTCTTTTTGGTCACTCAAAACCAGTTCAACAGTAGCAATGAGGTAGTGGTAGTTTGGTGCATTCCTTAATGAACATAAATGAGCAGAATGGACACCAATGACCTCTTTAGCGCTGTGTAGAGAAGGGAAAAAGTGACAGTGCCACAGGAACATGTGCAGGAGTTTATTAATTCAGTTTGTGAAAAAGAACATTTTCAAAGGGAACAGGACAGTATGAGAGGTCGGGTTACTGTGTGAGTCATTTCAGGATCAGGTCCTGACAGGCCCAAGACATCCTCTTTGTGTTTCTGCTGTTCTCTTTCTCAGGGGGAGCCACTGTCCATTAATGACTTAGAAGTCCAGGGACAAAACTGTGCATAACTGGCTTCATTGCAATCCAGAAAGGGCCACTCTTACCCTAAAGGAGTCTCTTCATGCATTCAAAAATAATTTAACCAATTTCACTTTTGCAAGTAGTAGAAGTAGTATAAAAAAATTGATTCCCCAATCTGATGTTGTGTCTAAAATGACCTTCAATCCTTGCATCAGCTTTTTTTTTTAATGTCAGTGAACTTTGTATAGTGAGATAACCAAAGCTAATTTAAAAAGCAACTTTCTCTCTCAGCTTTTTCCACTTGTCAAATAATACCACCTTTAGTAATTCTAGTTTATTGCTATAGAATCCACAACATGGCTAGAAGTGCTGTCAACTGAAAACATGAAATAGATGCTAAAAGTTGATTTGAACATGTTCTTTTCTGAGGAGAAAAGACAAAAATAAATTCTGTCTCTTGATAGCTACAGTGTTTGTACTTCACTGTGACAGCAACCTCTGTGTGCTTGCTGGGAAAAGCAGTGTCAAGGGGACAAAGCTTTCCTAATTTTAAAGGAGACTTCCATCTCAGGAAAAGTAGTACCTAAATGAAGAAAATATCACTTCTATATCTAGGTTTTTTTTCAAACAAATAGCTGGGAACACACCAGTGTTTATGGAAAAAATGTAACTGGGTTTCTCTTCTGGGTCATGCTAGTGAAGTTGCACATCTCTGAAGTAGGGGAGAAGTAAGAAAGACATAAACTTAGAAATCATTACTGTATAAACAACCTGATGAAAAATTTCCTTTCAAGTCCAACCAAATGACTGCAACTTTCCATGTGAGATTATAACACCCATGCTATGGTGCTAAGTAGTTATCCAGCAGTACCTGCTGAGCTTCACTCCTATTAGAGGTGTAAGAAATCCACTGGTGTCCTCCTGGGCTTTAAAACCCAGCTGGAAGTTTATCAATGGGTTACCTCAGAGGTGGCTCACCTTGAATGAGATACAATGTCACACTCTTGCTTGTTAAGCAGGCTTTTATATAAGTGTTATGGTTTCCATAGAAACATAACTAAATCTTTCCTCCAGCATAATCCCCAAAAGCTTTCACAGACCTGGAAAATACACAGTGAATAGTCAAACCATTTTTTATGCTGACAAAAAGAATGCCACAGTTGTCACCCAGTCAAGTTTCTCACATGGGGCAAAATAAGTTTAAATCCCACACAGCAGAATTGCCTTGCAGCATTCAGACATTTTCTGGAATCCCATTTCCCTGCAAGTTCAGTTTTAAAAACCTCTAGAGAAACCTTACAGAACTGTGTGAGCTATAGGTGGGAAAGACCTTAATTGTGTTCCCAAAGCATGTCAGTGAGTGCAAAACCCACGAGAACAGAAACAATAATTATGCTGATGATTCTTCCCCAGGCCTGTATTGTCTCCAGTGGGACATTTTCAAGTGTTCTTCATGACGAGTTTTAAACTTTCTCTTTCATAGCTGGGACTACCGGCATGTAGCAGGGATTCTCTGGGCACAAGGATTTCCCCCTAACAGTCTCTTTTCTCTTGTGTAGTTTCACTCCACTTCTCTTTGCAGTTTAGGACCCCATTCACTGTCTTAGGTCATAGCTGAAGGCTTCCTTTAGCTCGGGGAAAAGGAGGTTCAGGGGGGACCTTATTGTTCTCTGAAAGGAGGTTATAGCCAAGCAGGTATCAGTCATTTTCCTCTTGTCCTGTCCCTGGCAGCCAGGGACAGGACAAGAGGAAATATCCTCAAGTTGTGTCAGGTCCTCAAGTTGTGTTCAGGTTCAACATCAGGAAGAATTTTTCCAAAGGGTGGTCAGGCACTGGAACAGGCTACCCAGGGAGGTGGTGGAGTCACCAGCCCTGGAAATGTTCAAGGAATGACTGGATGTGGCTCTTAGCACTGTGGTTATTTGGGTGATGGTGTTTGGTCAAAGGTTGGACTTGATCTTGGAGGTCTTTTCCAATCTTAATGATCCTGCTAATTCACTAGCAGGATGCCTTCTTACAGATCTGTGTTTAATCCTGGCTGCTCTTTTAGAGTCTTCAAGAATGTGAGCAGAGCAAGTTGAAATAAAACCTGAACAAAACAATAATGATTCATCTAATTAACACTGTATGCAGTTATTTTTTTTTAAATTTAAATAATGTGCTGCTGCAATTCATGTAAGCAACTGAACAGAAGTTTAATGCAGGTGCATGGATAGTTTTGTCACTTTCAACACTTAAAATTAAACAGAAGCAGGTGTTGGGCTGAATTTGCTTGCTAGAATGATTTATTATGAATGACAGATATATGAACTGCAGTGCCCTCAGGTGGAACTTACCTGAGTGAATATGGACACCTGTAATTTATTGTCCTGTATTTATCAGTGACAATGTCCTCATCTTCTGCTTCTGTTATAAAAACAGGTCTGATGTTTAGCAATAACCTAACCCTGTTTCTTCTCTGTTTAAAGGGTAAAATGCAGTTCTTTCAGCTTGCAGTTAGGTTATACAATCCAGGCAGAGAAAGAAAAATCTTCCAATGAGCTGATTGGGCTGCTGGCTGTGGGTGACCAATGGGTGTTAATGGCTTGGTCACAGCCCCCCAGACACTGGGGGCTCTCTGTGCACGCCGTCCCTTCTGCAAAGCAGATGGCCTTGTCCACAGCCAGCGGCTATCAAGGGCTGGACACAAAATTCCCAGACTCGGCATCATCTCCACTTCATGTGGGAGCATGAAACAGTTGTCAGCTTTCATTACATTCCTGTGGGTGAGCTCAGTGCCTTCCCAGCTGGGCTAAAGCAGGACTGGCTGGTGGAGACCCGAGGAATGGCAGCTGCTCTGGGGACTCTCTGCTTTCACAAGGCAAAATCTGTCCCTGGTTCACTGGCTGTCCTGCACGCTTTCCTTGGGGCAGAGCAGACAGGGAGGGAGAAGGGCTGGCCCTTTCATGCCCCTGGCATGGGCAGAGAAGGAGGGGCTGAGCAGCTCTAGTTAGAGCTGTCCTCCTTCATCCTGGGGGTGACACCCAGCTCATGAGGACTCTGCAAAATGGGAGTGAGTGGGGCTTGAGAGGGGACACAAACACTGTCTTGAAGCTAAAACAGACTGAGAAACAGCTGTGAGATGAGCTGTGAGATGATTGTTTCATGTCCCCATACTTGCCTCCAAGAGTTACTTCCTGAAACTTTGGGTTTTTATTTTTTTAAAATCAATTAATTTAAACTGTAGTTCAAGATAGCTTAATGTCAGAAAGTCCCTGGCAGGCTGGCAGTTGATACAGATTTGTTCTGGCAAGGCCAGGGTATCCTAGGAGCTGGCTGGGAACTCTGCAGGGATGATCTACACATCTCTGCCAGGGTTATGTCCCAGTCAAACTGTTGAGCCTCCAGGTGAAGGGACTGATGGAGGAGCTGAACCCACTACACAGCATCAGGTAGGATGAAGGGAAACTGTCCCTTGAGGCAAGACCCCAAGCCCTGTGTTGCATGGAGGGGGGGATGGCAAAGAGCAATCCCTGAACGAGTAGAGGATGGGGACTCCTGTGGTGGGACCGATTGGATGCTTGTGAGCTATTGCAGCAGGAGAAAAGCTCCTTCACCACCTGTGCAGGACCTCAGCAGGTGAGACCAGAGGTTGTATTGGGGTAGAAGTCTAAGCTGGTTGAGCCTGATCCATACTCTGGAGCAGTGTGAGCCTCTGAAGTGGTGTTTATCACTTCCAAAGAGCTTCCTGCTGCTCTGCTCCTGCTCCTTTGCACTGGGCTCTCCTAAGAAGAAGCTAATCTGGATGCATGTCCCTAAGTTGCAGGTATCAGAAGGTAGCTGTGGGTAGCACTCTTAGATGTGTTATGTGTGTTCCCACTGGGAGAAACCATCCTGTGCTCAAATAGCCTAGAGTCTATGAATACAGGAAAAACATGGATAGGCAATGGTGGGTAGTGAGGCAGTGTCTTTGATGATGTCCAAAAAAGCAGTGGAAGAAATTATGGCATAAAAACTGCAGGAAAATCAGGAGTGAATAGACAATTATAGTTTAAACTCCTCTTCCCAAGGAGACCTGTGAGTTTTTTTGCATAGATATTGATAGCATTCAGTATGCATTGTCCTTTGAGGGACTAAGCTTCATGACATGAATAAAGAGCAGTAATACAATGAAGTAATTTAATTAGAGCATTATTTCATACAACAACATTACAAGTGTCCTGTTTCCATTTGCCCTGGAAGCTGTGTCCTTGATGTCAGCACTGACAGTGATGCTGCAGGAGCAGCATCAGACTGGTGGTGATATGGAGAGCCAGACTCTCTGCAGTGCTGGAATGGATGCACCAGCTAGGAATGGCACTGCCCGACAGCATCACCTCTGGATGCAGGCAAATGCAGGCCACAGCCATGGATTTTGATGGCTTTGTGATATGTCTGATGAAAAGTGGGTCTCTGAGACATTCTTATGAACCTTTCTCCCAATTTCTGCTAGAGACCATGAAATAAGAGGAGCCCCTGTCATGTAGGATATGTACCCCAATTAAACAAGGAACAGAAAGCTCAGCAGGATAGAAAGTGTTTCTCTAGCATTACTGCAGGATTGTGCAGTAATGGAATTGTGAGAGAAAGGAAAAAACATCACAAAACTCCACAAGCAGAAGTTAAATTCGTATGAAAGACCAGAGGCATGCAAATGCCAATGTCTCCCTCTCAAGTTTTAGAAGATAAAGCTATTAATCAGGTAAACTGCAAGTCAGATCTCATGCTTTGGCTGATCCAAATGGCCAAAGTTGGATGACAATTTCATCTGAGGTGAAGCAATGACACCAGCTCTCCCAAGATATAGGACTGCAGACATAGTCCAGATCTGCTGAGGAGTCCTAGTCAGATTCTTCAGATATGAAAGGAGTGGAGCAGCAAGGGAAAGTCTTGATGCACCTTAGAAGGGAAGTTCACTGTCCCTATGACAAAACAGACCACGTGCCTGCAGCACTTGTCAGCTTCCTTAAAGACCCTAGACACACTGGGGCACACCTAACATATCAAGAACTTCCAGAGTGTTAAGGATGCATACTTTCCCTCCTTGTAGCAACATTAACCACAAAGAAGTCCAATTTCTGCTTAGATTAAAGGATCCTAAGAATCCAACATCTTGGGAAAGAACTGTTTAGAGCCACATTACAGCAGCTTAGACGACTATTTACTGTGATGTTGCAGTCTGAAGTGAATATCGCTTTTATGACCAAATTTTGATTTGGCACCAAGTGCCTCTTTGCTAAACGCCTGTGAGCCAAGGACAAGTTTGGGTTAGAGCTTGATTTGGGGATGCCTTAAAGCCTGGATACTTTTTCTGGACTTCTACTGAGGAGAAGTGGTGCTCTGCTCTTTCCACAGCCTCTTTCTGTCAGTCACCATGAGGGTACCAAGTGCTTCCTACAGCATTTTTTTCTTGTGGACCATGATAATCAGCTCCAGGTGATCTTCAAAAGAAGTCCTGATTTATTCACAGTCCTTTTAGGCACTTGCAGAAAAGGAATAATTTACCCATCACTGGAGTTTGAGATATGCCATCCATGTGCTCACTCACCCTGCACCCTCTTTATCTCTCAGAGCTGTGAATCATGCAGATGATGGCCGGGTGCCAGCACAGGCAGCAGTCCAGCCATTAGTCACCCTGTGGAGCACTGAGGCCATAAGATTCATCTGAACTCACCAAGGTACAGCAAAAACAAAGGGTCTCCAAAGGCAGAAGTCTCCTTCTGCATGCTGTTGCAGGGAAGGAGGAGAACGCATGGTTGGGAAGGACAAGAAACCTCCTGAAAACCTGCCTTACCTGCAGGAGCATCTCTGTGATGTCTTGGCTCTGCCTTCACCCCCCACTAAGGGCGTTTTGAGGAGAGGAGCATTGGGTCCCCAATGACAACAGCTGTCCCCTTGTGAACCGATCCATTTGTCAGCAGTGACTCCGAGCAGAGAGCACACTTGTGACCTGTGAGCTGCCTTGTCAGTGTGCAAATGCCACCTGTCTAAATGGACTGGAGAAAAGCAGCAAACATCTAACTTCCCAGCCCAGAGTGAGATTCCTCTCTGTTGTGCTTCCAGCTAGGGCTGGAGGATCATGAAAGAGGATGTGCAGACAGTATTCTTCAAAATCCCTGATCTGTCTTGAAGTGGTTTGCTGTGTTTTAGCTGACAGCACGAGCCACATGCTATCACAGACACCGACCATGTACAAAGTGCATGACCCCTGCAGCAGCCATCCTGCTGGGCTCACCAGTTGGGCAATACCTAGGGAAGTTCTGCAGCAGTTTCTCCTCAATACTGTATATTATACTGAGTACTACCACACTGTGTGTATGTGCAGCAGGGGATTCCATCAGGGATGACGTGCTGCAGATTGCTACGGTTGTCTGTCAATACAGAGCTCTTCTGCAGAAGGATGCTGACATGAAATAGGCCTGGAAGATGGGGCTGCAGGAAAGAGGTTGAAGGAATGCAAATTGTGTGGAAATACGTGACTTGGATGTGATGAGGCCTGATAAGCACTAAGCAAGGATTTTATAGACTGTCCTCTACACTCAGCTCTGCAAAATGCACTGTCACTTACATGTCATTAATACACTGGGTACTCTTTCAGTGCTTCACTTCTCACCTCGTTCTCCCTTAAATGAGGATCCATTTCCTCTTCTGGCCATTCCAGCCAAAAATGATAGCAAGGGAGATCTGCATTAACACTCGGCATCTGCTGCTGGTCTCCACTGAGTGTCCCAGCTCCTCTCCTGCTCCTCCAGACAGCTCTGGCTGCTGAACCACACTGGTGCTCTCCTGTCCTGTCCTACTGCAGGACTGCTGCTCTTCACCTTTGCTCCTCACGTTTTCCGTGATCTGCTCTGCTCAGACTTCCCTGCACAGCAAGGCCAGAAGGAAAATCCCTGCCATAGATCAGATATCAAGGCATGGCCCCCATATCAAAGGTGAAGATGTGGAGCAACCAAAACCTTTGGGAATACTCTGTCTGTGTTTCATAGCCCTGCTCCTCAGTTGCTGGTGTTCTACCAGACATAATCCCATCCAGGAATTGTAATAGCATGTAGGAATATGTATATTTTTACAGATCAAACTTTAATTTATCTTAGTAAACAATTGTGCTTATCTTGTTTTAAGTTAAATATTTGGCTCAAAGAACTTAACTGCACAAATATAGCAAAATCTTACAAGAAAGCTGGAAAGAAACTCTTTACAAGGGCATGTAGTGAGAATACAACATGTAATGGATTTAAAATGAAAGAGGGCAGGTTTAGATTAGATGTTAGGAAGGAATTCTTCACTATGAGGATGGTAGTGATCTAAACCAGGATCTTCTGCTGTCCTGTTAGTATCTGAAGGTGCATTTGGGGATGGACATGCTGCAGCCTAAAGCATGGGCTTTATAACGGATGCAGAAAGGCTGCTGAAAAAACAAAAAGCACAAAAACAACAACAACAAAAAAATAATATGCAGATGAAATGCTGAAATGTGGGAGCTTCAAAGGTTTTGGGATATTCTGGCTGCTGGAAATAAAACAAACATTGTTTGACTGTGACCTGGAAAACCCTGATAGGAAGCAAATATCAGTTAGTGAAAGGCTCGTTAAGCTCAGGGCAGAGGAAGGTATGATGAGTTACAGTAGCTGGATGCTCAAGATGGAAAATTTGAGTTGGAAAAAATAAGGTGCTGATATGATCTTGACATGAATAGCTGTTAGAGCAGGCAGACGGGGAAAGAGCAGGGTCTCCACCTCTGGAGGACTCCCAACATCCACAGGATATTCCTCTGGAAGACTCTGACTGAACACAGATTGCCAGATTTGGGAGGAGAACAAGAATATCCTGTACTAGCTGTGACATCTCTGGTGAGGTGAGGGAACCCACTGTTCCCAAAAGGACTTAAACTCTCTGGTTCAGTGACTAAAAGGAGTGGGATCTCATTTCATCTTGCTGCAGCCATCAGTTGTTACGTTGGAAGTCCCCAGTTTAGACACACACATCAAGCAGAGGCACATGCAGAAAGGCTGGTTGGGTGTACTGCCTGTCACTGCACTGAGCTTGACACCTATGGGAGCTACAGAAATGCAAAAATCTACCTATTAAATTAAACCAGTACCACTAAGGTGTTAATAGATAGACTGGTCAGTTTTCCAGAAGGATGATTTGCTGCCAGAGGTGCCATTTTCCTTTAAAATGAACCATTATGTGCCAGTAAGCCTTGAACAACAAATACCAAGAAGTGGTTTGAGTGGAAGATGCAGAAAATAGGGCAGCCTAATCAGAGGCAGACTGAAATCAATCTCCTGCTGTCCCTGACCCAGAGACTCTCTGTGCTGAGATCTCTGCTGCATAAAGACAAAGCACGTCCTTGCCTTTGCACTGCAAGGAAGGTCATCAGGGATTTACAGGAACAACACAGGAGAATCTGAGTCCTTACATTTGCATTCTGAGATTCACCACAGCATTAACCTCTACCCTAGTAGAATGAACTAGTTCCAGCTTTATGTTACAGGTTCCCCTGCAGTACCAAATCCAGGTAAGGGATTAAATTACCTGTGCAAAAACACATATCTCTGCATTCAGACATTGATTTGGTGATTGCCTTAATTTTCACACTAACAAGATAAATGTAATAATTTTAGTGTATGAAAGAAATAGTAAAATTTGCAGGACCATAATGAACAAAC
Source organism: Passer domesticus (assembly GCF_036417665.1). Lineage (NCBI taxonomy): Eukaryota > Metazoa > Chordata > Aves > Passeriformes > Passeridae > Passer > Passer domesticus. The sequence continues at coordinate 75,139,697 of NC_087475.1, forward strand.
CCTTTTGAAGTGGCCTGACTTTCTCTCAGGAAAAGCTATTTTTGTCTGATATTTACGAAAATAATAAACGTATTTTGGTGGCCAGCCACTTCAGAAAATAAACTGCCAGTGTTATGCTGAACTGATCTATTAGTATGGATACCAAGAGGCACTCTGCTCTTCATTTACATTGCGAAGGAATGGTTTCACATGCTAATGCCCTCTCTCCATCAGTGTCCTACACATGGAATCATAACAGCATCTTGCAGTGTTGCCTGGGTGCTTGCAATTGTGCAAAATCTCAGCAGAAATCCACTGTAAGTCCTTACCTTTCCCTGCTGAGAAGTGGGCAGCTTTTTAGAAAAGACCCCAAACTACCTCTGAGCACAGCAACCCCTGGAAGATGCATTATTTGTCTTCAATAATATTATTTTTTGTAGGGTTCATGTCAATTTTAAAGAGCATTTTAAAAACGCGGAACAGTTATTTCCATAATTACAGCTACACCAGCTTAATTTACAAACTCCTATAAATCTGTTGACACATGGTAATAGTGGTATTTAATCTTTGTTCTAATATCAGATTTATACTGGTTTGGTACACTCAGTGCCTTTCATTGCCAATTTCATCCCAAGTGCCCTTCATTTTTCAAAGGTGGGTAAAGGAAAAATTTGTCTAAGCTGTGAATGTCTGGAAATGCACCATGGTGCAGGCTTTTATTCTGGGAGAATAAAACAATTGTGTCAAAAGGGAAGGGAAGGGAAGGGAAGGGAAGGGAAGGGAAGGGAAGGGAAGGGAAGGGAAGGGAAGGGAAGGGAAGGGAAGGGAAGGGAAGGGAAGGGAAGGGAAGGGAAGGGAAGGGAAGGGAAGGGAAGGGAAGGGAAGGGAAGGGAAGGGAAGGGAAGGGAAGGGAAGGGAAGGGAAGGGAAGGGAAGGGAAGGGAAGGGAAGGGAAGGGAAGGGAAGGGAAGGGAAGGGAAGGGAAGGGAAGGGAAGGGAAGGGAAGGGAAGGGAGATGACACTTAATTGACAACTGCTCAGAAACTTAGACTGGTCATAAAATGCTGAGGCTCAACTATACAAAACCACACACTCCTTGTCCCCTGTGATCCAGAGCAGTTAATCATTCTTAGACACCCTTGAGAATCTGGGCCTGAAATTCTGATTTGAGAAACAAAAAACTGAAAATGTACTCTTTTTTTGCATCACAGTTTGCCCATGGAGGAACCAACAGATGCACTTTTGTTAGCAACAGAGTGCAGACAGATCTCTTGGTACTGAGAGCCATAAGTCAACTGCTTCTGTTCTTGATGCTGCAGTTATTCACACTCTTCAAACTATCAGTTTTCTCAAAACAGATCAAATTATAACCTCTAAAATTCAATCCCCAAATAAACTTATTTTTAAAATACTAGCAACCATCACCACATAGAAATGCTTTCCCTCTTACAAGCAACAATCCTTTTATCAAGAGGAGCAAGAAGGTAAAGTATACATGGCCTTTCTGCCCATAATGAAATTCTTCGTTAGTCCAGAGCACCCACAGAGCCCTACTGGAGCCATGGGTGATGCTGGGTTTCGGACTGGTGAGCCTGGTGTTCAGGTGAGTTTGGCTCCCCAGGATGCACAGAGAGCCCCAGGATCAGCAGGAAGTCAGGAGCAGGGGTGGGTGATTGGATGTGTAGCAGAGTCCTGGGATGCTTCTTGTCCCCTGGACCCACTCCAGGCAAACCTGGCCCTGCTGCAGTGGCAAGGGGAGCCTGGGTGCAGCCCTGTATTTGCATGGGTCTGGCACCCACTGTCAGCAGAAGTCAGAGGTCTCTCCAGCCTTGGGCTGAAGCAGGGTTAGTGAAATCTTCCTGAGAGTAATAGGAGCAATAATGAAAAAAATCATACATCTAAGAAATTAAATACATGGTCTGAAATATTTTGAATATAATTAAATTGCACTTAGAGTTTTCCCTTACATCAATCAAGCCAGCTATTAAATATTTTTTATGTGAACCTTAGGAAGATTTGATGCTATAAACCATTAAACTCAGATATTATAATTTCCCCCATGGCCAGTATGAACATTGTATTAATCATGCAGCTCCCACTGCAAGCTATTTCTACCGCACTGCTTTTGTCCAGTATCCTAAACTATTACCACCCATCTACTACATGAATTTCCTGTAATGGATTGTAAGAAGTCCTCTGTGCAGCACGCTGACTGAGTGATCAGAAGAATTGGATTTTTTCCTTCCTTTTCAACATTTTCTTGCATTATCTTTAGTGACTCATATGGTTCAGTTTTTTCCAGGTGTGCTTTAGGGAAAAACAAAAATAACCCATCTCCAGCACAGGCTCAGCCTCTTAGGAGAAACTGCAAGTTTTTTGTTATTACTATAAACAAGATTTTCTGTTGCAGAAGATCCAGTTAGAGCCATTACTGTTCCCTGTATCCTCTGGGCAGGAAGTCTCTTCTCAGGCTATTAATTGCTTGCTATTTTTTTCCTATGGAAAAACAATAAACAAAAAAAACCAAAGGATCCTCATTGGTAATGCTGTTCATATTACAGATTAAATTGCCAGAGGAAATATATAGTTAGACATATTAAAATTTTCCTGTGAATCTATACATAAACATACAGATTTTCATTTCTGTCAGCGCAGCCGTTTGCAGGTCTGCATTAAACAAAGAATTTCAATGCTGTGCTGTAAAAGCGTCACTCAGCAGCTCTGTTGCTTCTGGGTCTGATGGTAATAGATTGTCTAAGAAATCTGGACACGTTCATTTTGCCAAGGGATCGTGTGTTGCTGGAGGTAATGCACATCAGATGAGATGTCACACTCTCAGAAGAAGTGCAGAGGCGTTTAAGACAAGCCAAATTCTTGGCTGTTTATATTCTTCTTTACCAATCAGGGTATCAGGATGCAGACTGAATTTATAAATACTGGAATAGGATTTGTTGCATCACAGAGGCTCTTGGAGAGAGACATACAGGTTAGACCTTTTGCCTTATTATGCCTCAAAGAAAAGTGATTATCTGTGTTCACAGTTTAAATTAAATAAATATGTTTGGTTGTGGAGTGATAGAGAGATTTCAGAAGAAGAGTGCTCCAGACAGCACGTGCTGAGGGTTGTCAGGGGGGAAGCAGAGAACAGCAGCCAGCTGTGTTTTGTGCTGCACAGGTTTCTGAACGCTTCAGAGCAGCCCTGAGAAACTTTGCAAGTTTTAGAAACAACTGTCTCTGATGAACACTAGTTCTTGGCTCCTATTTGAAAGCTGGTTTTGGGTCACTGGCAACTTCCCTGAATAAAGAGTGATGAGAAAAAAATCCCTCTGTTGGGGATTAAATGAGAGCCAGAGACATGGCTGTAGTTTCCTTGTGGCTGTGGAGGCACTGGTGGAGCAGGGAGGGAGGATTATGGTGGGGTGTTGTACTGGGTTTAGCTGGGGACAGCAAGAGCAGCAGCAAGAAGACAGAGTCTAATGGCATCTCTTTAGCTTTTTGCCTTTCAGTCCTTTTGCCTATCATGGTTTGACTAATCCTTTAAATATATTTTGCGTTCATTTCTCAAATAACCAGCAGACATATGGTGCTAATGAGAACTAGAGAGGGTTTGTTTTTTTAATGAGCAAGAGCAGCTGGTAAGCAGAACATAAAATTAAAAATGGAGGGAAAAAAATAAGCTCAAGGGGATAGATAAGGTTATTAATCACAGCAGAATTCCTCAGCTCTCTCTGATGAGAAGCATCAGGTGGAGTGGGACACCAGTGACCTTGAGACAAGTATGTGACACAGCCTTTTGCACTAGGTGAAAAATAAGTGACTGTCTGATACATTCAGCTCTGTCACAGCTCTCCACGGCAGCAGAGATGCTCTGCCCTGTCCCTGTGCAGGCAGCCTGGCTGGTGGCAGCCCCTCCAGCTGCCCCAGACTGTCACAGCATGGTCCTTCATTCGGGAGGGAAGCCTGAGACACCTTGTGGGTGCCATCTGCAGAGGCACAGGTGAGCACAGACCAGCAGTGACACATCTGAAAGGGAAATAATTGGAAAGTGGAAAAAATTGCTCCAGTACATTCAAGGGGTAAATTTGCCATTTCTGAGTGGTGCTGCATTGCTGGGAGGATTTGTGGCAGATGCTCACAGCTTTCTTTAAATGAAACCCACTTCATTTTCTGCTATTTAAACATGTCATCCTAAGCAATACAGAACAATAAGAGACTTTCCCAGGATGCACCTCTGTCTGACTGAGAGGCTCAAAGTAACACAAAGAGCCCTCCTGCCCAGCAGCCCAAGATTTCTGCTGCACCACGCTGCTTTTTTAAAAAATCAAGCCTATTTCATTTAATGACTTGAGGCAGACAGAGCCCAGCTCACAGCTTCAGTGCTAACTTACATTCACCAGGACGCACACGCTTTTCAATACTGCTGAGTCAATCTGCCCTTTCCACTCAACAGAACTTCTCTGGATTGTCTTGAAGCCTGCTCCTGCCAGAAGCCTCCTGCTCACATGGTTACTGCTGGCCTGCTGTCCTGGTCCATGCTGGACAGCACTGAGTCACAGGCATTATCCATTCTGTGATGTGGGGAGCCCCAGGATCTCAGGGGCCCTGAGCACCTCCAGCTTCACTGCTTCCATGGCTGGGGTCATCCCTGTCTATCAGACCCCGTGCCTTTTCCAGAGAAACATGTGGTTTTTGTAGGTATGTCTGACTCTTAAAGTCAAGTTGTCCTCTGCTCTTTGCACGTGCCTGGACATGAAAGACAGAAATGATCTGGTCTCGTTCTAGATGAGAACCAGATATGAGAGCCAGTCTGTTCCTGCAATCCAAGGATACAGGAAGAAGGTGGGATTTTTCTCTCCTAATACAGACACAGCAGTCTGGACACATTAGTAGCTTTAGAGACCTCTCCCTGCTGTGGCCATGCCAAGGACAAAGGACAGTCCTATCCCTCCCTATGCTTACTGGAGTACACTTTGATCCAGTAACTGTGGGGCAGAAACACAATTGTGGTCAGCAGGCTAAGGACATTTATGGACACCAGTGGTGCTTTCAGTGTTGGTCCTTTTGGTGCTGACAGTAGTGGGGAGGGACAGGCATGGCCCTCTAGCTAACCTTTATTTGAAAGGATTCAGTTTATATCCCCTGAGACACACTTTGTGATGTGCAGAAATAGTGTGTGGCTGCAGTGTGCATTCTTGATCTGATCTGCAGCCCTGGTGTGGATGTACCTTAAGAGCATTTAACAGACTGTAGTATGAACATTACCCACTGCTGGCTTCTGTGACATTATTGATCTTATAATTATTATGCTGAGGGATGATGATTTATACAAAGAAAAAGCAGCCTCTTTTCCGAAAAGAATCATTGGTAAATTACTAATCCCTCAAATTTTTCCCAGAACATGGCCTTAATTTTCAGAGTCAAATGCATGCTGCAGTAAAACGACCTCTCTGAGCAGGAGTCTGTGCCATGCCTTTTTCTCCTTGAGCAGTGCTGTCACTTTTTACTCCTCTGAGGTGTACTGAAGGTTGCTTTTTCTTATAATTGAGCAGAATGTAAGGTAGAAGACCAGCCACTGTAACAAAGGATTATGACTTCTTTACAAGATGAAATCATAAGAATCTGGCTATATAGGAGAAAGTTCTTGTTTAAGCATGTAATTTGAACAAGTAGCAAAGAGATTCCTTGCAGCTGAATGACACTAAGTGGCTTCTTCCATTTAATAAATATAAAAAAAATCTGTCTAGATTGGTTGTATGAGTAATGGAAGCACTCAAACCCTTTAGGGACACTTTTGCTGTCTTGCAGGCTTGGATTCCTTTTGCGCCTAAGATGAGAAGAACTGAAAAGGCAACAGTGGGAGATGATTGCTGCTGCAAGCAGCAGTGAAGAATGAGTGCAGATGTATTAGGTTTTACCCCCTACATGATAACAGCCTTTCTAGGAACAAAGAGATTCTGTGTTCCGTGGGATTTGGTGGAAAAGATGGGTGTGAAACTTCAGGGACATAGCTGAACATGCTGGGTTCAGAGACAGAGGAAATCACTCCAAATCCATTTTCTTCTTATATCAACCTGTAAAGCCTTTGGTGGACATAAGCATCAGGCATGCTGTGGCAGCCCAGCTCTGTGCCTAGAAAATGCTCTCCTGCTGCATGCTCAGTCCCAGCAATCTCTTCAGGAAAAGACTCCACGTGCCTCACTCTCACCAGGACCGACAAGTGCTATTTGAGCTGTTTGTGCTGTGAGATTCCCACAAGCCCATTGTGGGGGATGCACATTTTCAAGATCTGGCTAAAGGCAGCCCTCTCTTGTTCACTCCCCTAAGGTAATCATAGCGCTATTTTTTGCCACATGCTGTGCTGAGAGGGAAGGGTCCCGTGGTGTGCCTGAATGCTGCGCAGTGTAAAGCAGCACAGCGCTCCCTCTGCCTCTCCCAGACCCCCCTCAATCTCTCAGAAGGGAGAAAGGGCTCACGTAAGAGGGATGTTTATGCTGATGTTATTCAAATGAGCAATGAACAAATAAAATGGTATTTAGGCATTGCCTTTGCTTCTCAATACATTTCTTCAGGCAAAATTACCCGCAGGGTACTTAAACCTCCTTGGGGGGTCTGCAGCTCTTGACAATGTTTTCTTTCCTGCCTGCTACAGTTCGAGGGGAAAAAAATTTCTTTATTGTACTAGCACAGCCCACAAACTTGCTGAGACACAGATGTGAAATTCTTGTCTTAGAAAGAGCAAGGAGGAAAAAAGAAATCTGAAAATAGGGAAAAATGTCAAGGGAGACATTTGCAATTACACAAAGTTCTTCCTTATGATTTAAATATTTCTGTAACTTATTCTGAAATTCTATGTTTGTAAGTAAGAATAAAAACTCTTTGTATGGAACAGCTGCTGGATAACAGGTTTGTGCAGAATAGAAATATTTCAGGGTGAAAAAATCCACACAGAGGAAACAGAATGGCTCAAACTATGGGCAAGTGTATGGAGGCTGCTATGAAGAGCTTAGCATTTGGAAATTCACCCTGGTCAGTAGAAATGGACACTAATTTCCAGCTAACATCTTTTCTGAGGCCATTTGTTAGAACCTGTCAAGCTGATATGACCTCTCTTTCCAATCTCAAGAGGGCAAATGCTTCTATTTCCTATTTACAGGGTGTTAATCACCAGAGTAAAAAGCAGTCTTAGCCATTAGACTGGGGAAAAAAAAAGCCTAGCCACAGAAGTAGGTACAGTTCCTGCAAGGCAGGGCAATAGAATTTTGTAGGAAATTTGCACAGCCATGAATCACTCATTGGAGAACAGTTTTCACTGTAGTCAAACTTCCATGAGTTTATGCAAGTACATGGCTTAGTTGACTTTGTGTGAGAGTCAAATCAGTAAATGAGAGGTGCCACAAAGCACAGTCAGGAGAGGGGTTGCCTATTTGACTTTTGAATCCACTTTGGTGTGAAGGATGCAGGAAAGGCATTGAGCCTCACCACCTGAGCCAAGGACAGAGCACTCATCAAGGGCAGGTGACTGATTTGACTGATTACAGGATAGAAAGGCAGGAGAATAATATTGACAGATCACATCAATTTAAGGAAATGAAATTATTCCAGGAGAACTTTGCTGTTACTGATTAAGAACCGAAGGGCTGCTGAGCATGGACTTATCTCAGTCATGTTAATTTCTCCAGCATAGTGGACTAGTTGAACTCTTCAATAAAAACCTCACTACTAAAATCCAGAACAGATTAGATGACAACCGTAATCTATCAACCATGATCATTTCAGCATATGTTGGAACCAGGAAATTTTAGCTAACTGTGACTGGGAGCTATCTGAGTTGGTGAGGAGGTCCGTCTTTGTTGGTGGAGAAAAGCTCCTTTCTATCTTGCTGCAGCATGATTAATATATCCCCCCAAATTATATCTCCCTCTCAGGAGATCAGTTGTAAAGTGTTGGCTGGGAGCAAGTCTATAGACCTGCAGGTCAACTTCTGACTTAACCCTGCAAGTCAGAAGTGGCAGAGCAGGCAGAATTACAGCTGTGACTCATCTGGTGACGTTCTGGAAGAAAGCCTGTTGTGAGAGGGCTTGGTGGCTGTCAGCCCCTGTGAACTGCAGGACCACTGGGACCTGGAAGTGTGAAACATCTCTCTCTGAGTTCACAGAATCATAGAACATGCTGAGCTGGACAGGACCCATCAGTATTCCCAGAGTCCAACTTCTGGCCCTGCACAGGACCACCCATCTCACACCAGGTGCCTGAGAGCGCTGTCCAAATGTTCCCTGAACTCTGTCAGGCTGGTGCTGTGACCACCTCCCTGGGGAGCTTCTTCCAGTGCTCATCCCCCTTCTGGGTGGAGAACCTTTTCCTGTCTAATCTACACTTTCCCTGACACAGTCTTAGGCCATTCCCTCAGGTCCTGGCGCTGCTCATGAGAGTGAAGAGATCCATGCCTGCTCCTCCTCTCCCCCTCATGAGGAAGTTGCAGCCTGCAAGGAGGTGTCTTCCCAGTCTCCTCTTCTCCAGGCTGAACAGACAAAGTAACCTCAGCAGCTCCTCATAAGGCTTCCCCTCAATGCCCTTCACCACCATCATTGCCCCTCTGGACACTCTCCCGTAGTTTAATGTCTTTTTTACATGGTGGCACCCAGAGCTGCCCCAGCACTGGAGGTGAGGCTGCCCCAGTGCAGAGCAGAGCAGGACAATCCCCTCCCTTGCCCTGCTGGCCATGCTGTGCCCGATGCCCCCAGGACAGGGTTGGCCCTCCTGGCTGCCCAGTTCCAGTGAGAAAATGTCCATGCCAGATATGGCTGCACTCACAGGCAGTGTGTGAGGTCAGTGGCACGTCCCATCTTGATGTCAGTGCCATGTTTTCAGTTGTTGTGAGGCACATGTAATGCAGAGCACAGAAATCTGTGAGCCTGTCCAAGACTTCACTAGAATGACTCCCTTCTCCTGTGGAGACTCAAGCTGGTAGCTTCAGATCAAGCAAGAGGTTTGTACATGTCAGATCACTTGGTTTCACTCCAAATTGATGGTATTAACATGCCAAACTCTCTTCGCATGCAGCACTTGGGAGAATACCACAACCTGAAAGTTCAAGGATCTACAAAGATTTAGACATAGTGGTTGCTATTCCTCTTTTCCCACTGAGAAGGTGCTTTTAATTCCATAGTGCTCTCATTGCCTTGACCCTAACCCAACTGAGACTGTGGGCAGCCTGTGCTGTACCCGCTACTTGAGCCTTACCATCAGTGGTTCTCATTTATTTGGTGGCCTACTTCCAGCTGTTTTTACGTGCAGCATAGGAGAAGTGGCCCATACCTCTTCCCTGCCTAAGATGAAGACCAGTGTGTGCACTGAAGGGCAGTGGGCCATGCTCCCCTAGTGACTCCCAGCTGGCTGACAGCTTCCCGTCCTCCCTGTGTGCTCCTGCTAGGAGGTGACACTGCAGACACCACCGCACAGTCCTCTGGCAAGGCACAACCTGCACAGGATGAGACTGATATCAGCTCGTTGTGTTAGTTTCTTTCCTGAGCAAGGAGGAAGACACACCTTCCTTTCTTTGCAAACTGACTGTACATGCTGTAAATTATTTCCATCATACTCTTTGTCTGTATTACCTGCATTAATCCACTACAGCGTGGGATGAAAATGTGCCCCTGAGACTAAGCATGCACGTAACTTTGACTACCAGCTGCCAACATGGATGCAAAGTTGTCTCTTCAAACTACTCATAAAACCCTGTGGATAGTGACACTAAGTAGCTCTCTTTTATGCAATGCAGGCATTACTTTTTTTTTTTTTTTAGTGTGTTGACACATCATTATATTTCTCAACAAGGCAAATTAGAGCAATGATATGAAGTTTTGTCTTGAGAGCCTGAGGATTTTTTATGGTTCTGGGAGCCTGCATTAAGACAGACTGTAAAATGGGGTGTAAATATTATAATGATGAGTTATTTCTTCCTGCTTGCTAAGAAGCAGCAGAACAACTGGTAGAAGCCAGCATATCCCATATGGATTACTTCTATTATATTTTAACAACTGCTGCATACACTAATTGCTTTTAGTTCATAGGGACCAAAGATAATGTTATGAATACTCAAAGGAGAACTTATGTTTTGTACATGACAGCCATGGCTAAGCATCTCCTTTCTCCTGCTCTTGCTGTGAAGACACCCAGGTGGGATCTTCCTTTTCTGTTTCTTTTTTTCTGTTGCCAGTTTTGATGTCACTGTGAAGATGTGCAATAGTCTTAAAACACTTGTTCCAGGGTCTATCTGCATGACAACTTGTCCCAGAGGCGCCTACAAGGATGGATTGTCCATGTCCTTCTGATTAGGGGCAGATGGGCTGTGTGCTGCCAGAGTCACTGTGGTACAACCTGCACAGCCCTTTCGTCTCCTCAACCCCAAGAGCTATGGGCATCATTTTGTCTGTGACAGCACAGCCTTTATAAAGAAAGAGGACTGGGATTGGGGAGGAGTGCAGCCACCATGCCACGTTACCCGTTTTGGGCACAACTTCTCCCTGCTAGCACCTGCTTCAGCCCATCTACTCTGACTAGCCAACAGGTATCCAGACAGACTTACTGTGCCACTCCCCACGGAAGGGACACTTCCACATGAAAGCTGACCAAGAAAATGTAGAAATTAATATTCCACAGGACCCCCTCATTCCCTGTGTAGAAACCTACTGGGTTTCCCTATCTTGTTTCAAAGAGGTGTAATTAAATACAAAAATAAACAGGGCTGGAGCTCCTGAGGCCTCCTGCAAGTTCACTGTGCCATGGACATTTGTAGTATAAACTTGCACACTGCTGGTTGCTGGCATTTGCTTCGGCTGCCCCCCACCTCCTTGGCAGGGACAGGAGTGGGTGAGCACAACTGCATCCTGATTTTCTGATGGAGAAAGCCTGACCACAGCAGCAGGGCACAGTGCTGTGTGCTCTTAGCTCAGAAAGAAACTGGAAAAAATCTCCTTATATACATTTAACAACATATAGGCTTAGCAGAAATTGCTGTTCAATAGGTGCTACTGTTATCTCATCCAACCTTCTGCAAACCACATCATTCTGCTTTGCACCCAGCAGTTTGTGTTTGATCACAGTAGGACTTGTCTTTTGCCACACATAATGTTCAAAAAAGCCATCCAGCCTTCATGACGCTACAAAAGGGGAGAGAACATACCATTTTTCATGGTCATATGTTCTGTTGTTTAACCATCTTTGTTCTCATAATTGCATGCCTTATTTCTAATTTAAATACATCGGACTTCAGTTTCTAGCTGCTGCAACTAATGTTTTTCTCTGCAAGATGAAGAAAGAATGTAGTATTGAACATCTCTGCAGTAAGGTCACTCTCCAGCCTCTTCTTTGGTAAAACAACCACAATGAGTGCTTTAAGCCTTATGACGTAGTTTCCATAGTCCTCAAATAATTTTAATTTAATATTTTAAAAATCTCAATTTTTTGGAGGTCCTTGAGTTGACCAAATTATTCCAGTAACAATTTCTGTAAACAAGAATGATCTGAGCTGCCAGCCACTGCCTGCGCCTTTGAGCTGCTCCTGCCATCCCCAGTGAGACCTCACAGCTCTCAAGCTTGTCTGTTTTGACTCCTTGTCCCTGGTGTTTCAAAAACCATGGATGCTGCATCTCTTGCTCCAGGTACAGAGCTTGATATTTGACTGTTCCCAACACTTCGAGTTTCAGTTGCTGCATTTTAACGAAAAGCCAGATAAACATCTGAAGAATGAAATCTGGTTTGAAATCCTTGAAATCTGGGTTTCTCTCTGTGTTCTCTACTTTAATTAGTGGGCTACAAAGGCTACTCTTTGTTCATTTGCTTTCTGATTCCTCAAATGTACTCTCACAACTGGGAGGTTAGAGCCATCAAGAGGAGTGAAAAATTATCTTGTGGGAGCCCTGGTAGTGTCCCTGGGGTTTCAACATTCCCTTGACAAGAGGGTGATCAGTCCCAATTAATCCAGCTTGAGGAGGACTGAAATCTGTGTCTCCCCCTCCCTGGGTGATTGCTCTGATCACCAGCCTTTTCTACCACCTTCAGCATAAAAACAAGGAATGAGGCAGTGTTGTGTACCCAGCAGAAAGGCAACAACTTGGGAGCAGAAGTCTGTTTTAGAAGATGCATCTCAGGCTCCCTTAGGTACAATGGTAGAAAGGCAATAAACTTAAATTTGTTCCAGACCTGACCTTAACATTTGAATCTCAGGAGGCTAGTCCAGGTTTGAATCCTTAGTTGGGTGTCCAGAGGTGCTATTTAAGCCCTTTCACACAGCTGGAATCAAAATCCCATGTTTGTCACACCCCCCAAAAATGTGGTATTGAAGGACCTGAGATGTGCACACTGTGAGTGCCGATTACGCTTTCTTAAAGAGTATTTTCTTTTTAAATGGAAAATGTGTAATGGACAATATTGAATTAAATTCCCCCAAATACTAAGTATTTTCTCAATACAACTGTTAATGATAATAAATCCCTAATTCATGGTAAATATAATTGCAAACCCAGCTTCTAAATTCTTCTCTTGTGGGCATCAGCATCACTCTGGGGAAAAGGTAGCTTAATGTTGTAAAAGTACACAATTTTGGGTATAGTTATTTGATCTTCAGTTTGAAATTACTTCTTTGATCTTTTGGTTGAAAAACAGGCAACTGTTCCAATTGGGAAAAAGGAAGGATCCATGATTGAATAAATAATGGCCAATAGCACACAGAATTCAAGCATTCATGCATTAAAGTATAATACTGTGCACACTGGCATGTCTCATAAACACCTTTGGATAGAATGCCAAGTCAGCTCACAGCAAACCCTGAAAGATGAACCATTTATGTCATGTGTCTTTTGATTAAAATAGCTTTGTTTCATAATTTGATTGCATAATGTAACAGAGATCTGAAGTTTAGGAGCCGTATTTAATGAAGAAAGGAAACAAAATGCAAACTATATTCCTACATCACAGGATGTTAATGCACCAGGTATCAGCTGTGGGTGAAATTTTTTTGTATTTAAAGAAGTTCAATAGGAAGGTTTTTCCTTTGGGTGCTGTGCAACTTTTGATTGCCTTCCCCTTACAGTTCTATGATTATTTTTTTAAAATCTAGGCAGTTAATATCAAGACACAAAACACTGGTTCCCTGTCTTTCTTTTAGAAGCATTTTCTAGTGTTTTACACATTTCTGACTCAGCCAAGGTCTTCTCAATGAAAAGCTAAAATGAGTCTGCATTGAATTAATTAGTTCAAAGCAGCCTGCACTGTTTCCCTACAACTGTGAATGGGCACTTGGTCTGGTTACCAAACCTGGATGAAAATGTGTCTGATGTAAATGGGATTGCTTATAAGGATTTGACTGACTTGAAGCAAATCTATTTAGTTTCTGCAAGTTTTGTGCTCTTTTCCTCTTTGGAAGGGAAAGTTTAGACACTCTTGAGCATTGCCTTTACTTTCCAAGCAGTACAACTGGGCATTTAATGATCTGCAGAATATGACGCATGAGAAGAAAACAGTCACTGACACAGAACATTTATAAGAATGCTTCTAACAGAAAATCATAACATAAAATTCCATGTTTCATTTCACGTCTTGTAATTCTGGAATATCCATCTCACCATGGTCTGCCTGGCTCTTCACTCCTGACAACTTCCTAAGTGCACCCAGGGGCAGAACTAAATAAAAGCCAAAATAATTCCAAGCAAATAGATATTTGCCTTCAGCATTGCTTTTCTTTCTCCAAAATGAAAGCATTTACTTAAAAATTCTCATTGAAACCAAAGACAAAACTTCTGTTATTACCTGTCATTCAGAAGAGAAATTCTTCAGCTCCTACTAGAAATCAGAAGAGTATATAATGACTATTAATGCATATTGCTATTTCTGTCAAGTTGGTGGGACCAGAAGGACCTTTGATCTGGCCTAGAGTGGAAGTTATTGTATTTTTATTTAATTTAAAGTTGCATTGAACATATCAAGAATTATGGGTAGTTTTATTGTATTTCTGTAGACAAAGAAATGTAGATCCCAGCTGTTGAGTGTTTATAATCTTGCATGAAACACAATAAATTGCTGTAGCATGCTTTAAAAGAACATATCTGTTCTTTGTACAGATAGAAAAGAAAGTAAGAAAATATATTCTTGAAGAATATTTGCTTATTTTGTATGCATAAGTCACTGTTCATTCTTGTCCTTCCCCTTGTGTCATGCAGAGCATGTTTGGCTTCACATGACCTACATGGTCCATCACACAGTCCAAAAATCCATTGACACACACCACAGATGATCAGCTGGCTAAAAGTGACTCAGAAGCAATGGATTCTATGGATTGCTTCAAAACTTCTAAGAAAAGGTCCAGATTCATTAGGAACATTTAATTTTTGGTGATGAAAGACCATTTTTTCTGGGGAAATCTTCCTCAGCTGCTGCATTTGGGTTACAGCAGGCTGGATCCATATTCCCTTAGTATTTCCTCATTTGAATGGATTGTGGTTTGTTTGCTCCTTTTGGCTTCTCTGCCCAGAACAGGGTCTTTGTCTGTCTCCTTCTCATGAGATGAAGGTTTGCAGGCCAGCAGCCCCAGACCACCTGCACTGAAGCTGTGTCTTCAGATTGTCAAACGTTTAAATACCATTTTTTCCCAATAAATTCTATCATAAGCAGATGGAATTTACGGTTTAGTCTCCAGGGTCAGATGCATAAGAGCAAACTGTGCCCAAGCTTTGTAGACTCTTTCAAAAAACTGGTCTTGCTTTTACCTCAGAGCTGTATAGACTGTGGCTCAGCTATAGAGCACGTGTACACAATTCAATGCCTCATTTCCCTCCTCCTTCATGAGTCCTCTGGGGAATACAGTGCACTTCTGCAGATGGCTTCTTCCTCAACATGTCTCCTGCATCCCATCTCCTCCCTTCTTTGCTGTTTCCACAAATGAAATAACCTCATTTCTGCAAAAGTGGATCCCTCAGCTTTTCTCTCCTTCTCAGCTTCCATTTGTTGAATAACTCTCATCAAGTGACTTGCTCCCTACCAGAATAGTCTATTAGTGACTAGTCAGTGAAAATCCAGTTCTTTGCAAATTATATGCTGAACCAAGACTTCCACCCCCATTGTCCCCACCCCCAAAATGTAGGGTGTCTTTAATGGTCAGTCTCCAAAGTTCATTAGCTTTTCTCTGCTGGTCATATCCAGGTGCAAGCACTACTCCTGCCATATTCTGGGGATTTTCCTCTGTGTGAGGCACCCCACTGAGAACACACAGCATCCCCTGAAAATACTACCATGTAAAATGCCAAGAATTCAGAAATTTCCTCAGTTTTGGTAACTTAAGTGCTCTGTGCATGAAGTCCATTGTGTTTTAAGCAGCTAGGTCAAACCAGTCCTTCAAAACTGGATGAAGTGTCCCATCCTTTAAAGCTTTTTCTTTCTGAGGAGGAATGATAGCAGTTTTCAATTTTTAATCTTTGTGGCAGTTTTCAGTGAAATAAGTGTGACTGTACTTCTGACTTTTCCTAAATCTGCCTTCAATCCTCCTTTAGTAAACATATGTCAAAACCAGCTGAGGCTGTGTTAGGTACAACATTTACTTTTCTTCATTTACCTGTACCAGGACTGACTGCTGTAACATCCTTGATTTGTACATGACTGCTAACTTTCACTCTGCAAAGGGCAAGATCTGGCCAAATGATGCTCTTGTACCTTCCCATTGGCAAGCTTGGTCACCAAATACCTGCTTGTTTTGTATATGCCAGGTTAATTTGCTGTACATATATGACTTTGCTTCAAAATCCCTACAAAATACAAGTTCCTTTTACTACACAGGCATAATTCTCTTATTTTTCAGTGCCATCCATTAACAAGCTACTAATAATAAATAAATTAATAATCAACTTGGGAAAACCACAAAGAAAAGTAAGCAGCATAAGAATGGGTGATGCTCCCCAGCAATCACAGCTTTTTCATACCACACAGGCTTTCTTGTCTTTTTTCCCCAAGTCAACTGCCAGAACTATTTCAGACAGATGCCCCTGATCAGTAACATCAGTAATCTCTTATGTTTCCTACAGATATCTTCTTCTTGACACAGAGATTATAAAAGCAGTACTCTCAAAGAAATTGGAAACCTTGTATTCTGCAAAAGCTCAGTTCTTCATCTTCTCCTAGGAAATAGAGTATACTCTAAGTCTCTACTCCAGATATAGCAAAAAGACCAGAAGGTGCCAGATAAATTTATTTTCTGCACTACCCAATGTTATTTCTATATCTATATATTTATAAATCCTCCTTTGTTAGTATCTGCAAAATGTAAAAAGTGAACAGAAGTGGTGTGAGCTATGTTTTGTTCTTGTCAGGTGTAGCTCTGAGAAAAATGTGATAGAGATAGTGGTTACCAACAGTAGATGAACAAGAGGCTTGGATTCCCTTGGATGTCTGCCAGTGGATATTGGCTGATGCTCTTTGGACAACACACTTGTGTAAACAACTTACTTCTTGCAGCAAGTGCTCTGAGGCTGTTGACACCCACAAAGTTGTCAGGACCTCGACTGCACATCTCTTGTGAGGGGTGGCTCTTGTAACCAACGCTGCGTGGAAGCATTGGTTCATAGTGCCACCTACAGAATCAACACTTCCACTTGATGATGAATCGGATTGCCTCTCACTCCTTTCTCTGTTAAGACTTTCAATTTCATTTCACATTATAAAAAAATTGTGAAACAGAAGCCTCAAACTTTAAGTGTTAAATTACCAAAGATTTTCAATTGGGCAATTACACAGTGCAACAGGGTATTTTTAAGCATCTCCCTTTAATCTAGCCTGTGATGAGGATATTCCTACCCTGGAAAGCAGAGTAAAATTGAACTCAATTTCAAGAGGAAGGAAGAAAGATCTGGAATATTAAGAAAAAAACTCCTGAGAGAGCTGTGTGGACATTGAACGACATAGGAAAATATGTAACTAATTAAGCCTGCAAATGTGGAATCTAGTTTTCATGTTGAAGGATATTTTTATTTTGAAAAATAGGAATTTGATTAATACACCTGTTTCCAAAAATGATAATACACCTTTAATAAATGGAATCCTATGTGTAGCAATATGTGTAAAGAGATGATATGTGCACCTGGAGAGCTGCATTCTAGAGCTTCAGTCTAAGGCATATTCAAGACAAAAGCTTCAGGCACCAGGCTATACCTTGAAGGAGTGAGACCTGTCATTGGCACAAAATGAAAGCTGTTATAAAGAGAGCTGTCCAAACAATATATTTGGATGAAGAAGCCTTCTGGAATGGTTCACGTTCTTTAGGGTTAATATATATACATGTGTAAATTAAGACAAGTAAACTGGACGGCATGGCGAAATTTAGACTCCAGACCTCTCAGGACACCTCTTGTATTAATTTATGCTCGCAAAAGTGAAGGTTGGTGGGAGGAATATAGAGATTCATCAACTGAGTTTGAGAACTCCACTGACATCACCAACAGGACATTCATATTTTTCCCTTGTGTGACCAGTTATTTTTGTATCAAGCAGGAAAGAGGGTGATGCATGTTAGAGAATTATTTCAGTTTCAGACCTGTTCTCACAGTGACTGTTTTCAGTGAAAAATTACAGGTAACTGCACAGCATCAAACGTGCTCTATGTATAGTGAGGCAACACTAATTGCTTCTTGTTCCAGGTCAGGCCAGGTGCTGGAAAAGAGGTAAGCTCTGGTTTATCTTTATTTGCTCTCTCCCAGAACACACCACATCCTGGAGTTAGTCCTCTCATGTTGGAGTCCTGGGTACCTGTGCCAAGGATATTTGCCTGCCTCTGGTGTGTATGAGGACAAAGCCCTGGGAAAACAAATTGACTGCATCTAAAGAGAAATAATTGAAAGGAACAATATATGAAGTCATAGTATACAAGAGTTTGAGCGTTCCTGCTATGCCAAACATTAGAGTTGGAGAAAATTTTAAAAGTGATTGTGGAAGCTCTAGCAGTGAATTAATCGGTGTATGATTCCCCATTGAGAGTAGTACTTGAGTGGGAAATTATTTAAAACAGGTGGAACAGAGTAGGTGTTATCAGTCTGACTGTCATTCTGTTCTGTTTGGGGAATCTTACTGGTCCCTAAGGAAAGAGAAATCACATTCCTTGACTCATGCTGTGCTGGTAAGGGATGATATGTTCAAATTACTGGGAGCATGTGTTGTATTCTGTAGATAGCAGAGGGAAGGAAGAGCTCCCGTAATCAGCATCCCACTTTCCGAAGTATGTATTTGTACAAACTGGGCTGAAAATTTATGAAATAAAAAAGAAAGAACAAATAACTGAGGGTAACTTTTTTAGCCCCTCTGTGAGTAGCTACAAGCTGCATTTTTCTGGGTTAACAATTCTTGCACCTTTTATGTGTGATCTTTGTAATAATGAAGGCCAAGATGAGTTCCTTGTGGTTGAACTACTTGACTTCATGTATGACAAGGTGTAAGATCAAAATACAGAAGGAAAAACTGAATTTAAAATACCCCTTTATTGCTACAAAGCAGACTGAAGTTGTATATCTTTTCTCATGTTTGCCCTTTAGCTTTTGATGCTCTTTAGATTTATGGCAAAGTGCTGAGTGAAAATGATAAATGGGATATAAATACTGGGAAATGGAAATGTTGCTTGCCAGCCTGAATAATACAAGCAGCCATTCAGTCACTGGAAGATATTCCATGTTTAAATGTACTTTCTGATGCTTTTTTCTAGCCCTACACCTATTTTTTTTCATGCTTCTTTCAGAGATATTATCTTACCATGAGATAGGTACTGTAAGTAGCAAACCAGAAGCTCAGTTGTGGAAATTACTTTCCATTGCTCCCCTGCAGATGTGTACCTCTCTGTAAGAAAGCATTGCAACCTATTTGTAACAAAACCTCGGAGCATGAAAGTGAGGATGGCTTTGTTGCTGAATAGTCAGATCATTAACATAGAGAGGAGTCATAAACTATACTTTTATTGAACTAACTTTTGTGTTTGTACAATTTACCCAGTAAATTGGATACCTATTATTAACCCAGCAGCTGGGTAAATGTGTGATAATGCAATATAAACTGAGAGCTCCTTGGTGCAAAGACTAGGCATTCTTCTCGTCCTAGGTTAAGTCCCATGATGCTTTGAAGTCATGGAAATAAAATTTTAAAATTCAACTCAATCGTATATCTTTTAAAGATAGAGTGCCCTAACATGACAAGGATAGCCATAGCTTTGAGTGAGGAAGTCTGGGATCAAGTCTGCTTTCTCTTTGAGCCGGAATACAGTTGCAGTGAAGGTCAACCACATCTTTAAGTCATGTCAGGGGGTGGATTTTTCTCATCTGTCTCATTGAAACTGCTCCAATCTATGTCAGAACTTAAATACTCTGGGGCCAGAGAACAAACGAGAATATAAAACTCGCTAAACTTCATACACTGGGTACTCAACTGAGGGAAAGGGAACGATAATTTGTATTCACCCTGTTTTTGAGAGATATGTCTTCACACAAGACAAAACATCCCATAACATCTGTAGGTGAACATTCCATAATGTCTGTCTTCAGAAAGCTGATTCTCAGCACAGCTGTTTCTCATAGTTCGTAAAGGAAGAAGTCTGGTGCTAATCTCAGACAATAAAAAAGAGTTAGATCAGTTATGTGGTATTCAGATGATTATGTCCCAAACTTCCTGTGTATTTTAGATACCAAAGGCCCTGAAATGTTAGGGTGTTTGGGAAAGAAAAGGTATTATAAAAAGTTTTAGTTTTTTCTTTTTCTTCCTTAGCGTTGATTCGCATCAAGTGCTCAGTTACTTCCACACTCCTAGAAACATATTTTTTTTTCATTTTAAAACACCATCTAGAGAATATGGATATTTCCAAAACATTTTCCTTTTCCTAGAGGTAAAAAGGGCATGGACAGAGTGAGGGAAATGTGAAGAAATTTCCCATAGCCACATTGCACATCAGTTTGAATATAATTCATGGAATCATTGAATGATTTGGGTTGGAAGGGACCTTAAAGATCATCTAGTTCTAACTCCTCTGTCATGGGTGAGGACACTAGACCAGATTGCCCCATCCAACATGGCTTTGAGCATTCCCAGGGACAGGGCATTCACAAGTTTTCTGGGCAACTTGTTCCAGTACCTCACCATCCTTAGTAGTGTAAAGATAGTAAAGATTTTCTTCTTAAAAGAAAACCATATTGGTAAAACCAAAAAGCACAATTTTGGTAAGTAACTTACTGATAGCCTCTTCTCCTTTCCTCCCTTTCCCCAGAGTTAAGGATTCCACAAACTCATAGATTATGTTAGAAGACTACAATCAGGAATGCCAAACTACACTTAAAAACAATGACATGAGTTGCAATTAGTGATTAATGGGCTCCTTTTATTTGCCTTCAGTTTTTCTTTTGTGAGTTCCTTTGAAAAGAACTTTGCTGAAAATGAGTTGACCAATGGCTCCTCAGATTCCATAAGAGAAACTCCAACACTTTAGCTAATGGAGAATTTTCATTATTTCTCTCAAAATACCATGGTGATGAACACTGGGGAAATGGCTATTAATCATTGTCAGCTTCAGCAGCAATAGAATTTATTTTTATCAGGCATTTAACCATATGAAGACAAGAACAACAAAGGAAAAATTTCACCAGGACAAACTGTTTAGTCTTTCACATCGTTTCTCACACAAAGTCTTGGGCTTTCACTGGTCTGACAGAGGGGTGTTTGGCTTGGGGAATCACTAGTGATGGCTGTGCCTGCGTGCAAGGTGGGTTATCAGTGAGCAGTGTCAGTGCTGGAGTGAGGATAGTGCCTGGGAAATGTGAATCTTACAGACAAGAGGGTGGCAAAGCCTCTTCTTTCCAAGGGAAGGCAGGAGGAGACTGGCTGGATGGCTGGAGAGCAATAGGGATGAATCGTTTCAACACAATTGCCCTAAGGAGAGGACTGAATGTCTTTCAAAGGAAAGGACAAAACAAGGCAATTTGCATATCAAAGAAATCCAGTAATGAAGACTGATCTTAATGTGATAACTTAGTAAATGTGAGAAAGGTGGGTGTGGGGTTGTCCGGTGGGATGCAAAGATCTGAGAGAAATGATCATTTGTGTCCCATAACAGTCGCCTCCATGACTGGCAGTTTGGAGGGCTGACACACCTACAGCTTCCCCCAAATCCCTGACTGTATCCCTTCTCCCACTGCACACACAGTCTTCTTCCTTGTCCGTGAGAATAACCAAGTTCTACCCAAACTTACCACACCTGCAAATACCCCTGAACTGGTGATATTTTCAGGATATTTTTCACTGTGGAGCCACCAGAAACATTCAATAATAAGTTTCTTGTATGATTTGATTTTCATCAAGCTTTGATCAAACCTTCATGGAGAAGTCTGGATTAGAGGTGCAGTGAGGAGAATCACAGGCTCTATCTATCCATTCTGTCCCCAGCCTGTAACGCTGCAGGGGGTTGTTGTGGCCAAAGTGTAAGACCCAGTGCAACATCACTCATGTTTTCTGTGCAGCAGCAGCACTGTGACATATTCAGAAAAAAATACTGCTCTAAGGAAAGCTAAGAAGTCATCTTCTTCAGCCTCCTCCCCCAGAAAGTGTGTGTTGCTGTGTCTAAATCCTTGCCTGGCTTCTGGAGTTTCAGCCTACTCTTAAAAATCTTCACTGATGGAGACCCTGGTGTCTCCCTAGACAGCCTCTTCTGGTGCTTAACTAGAGCTAGACATTTCTTGCCTTGCTGCAGCCATGGGTCTACCCACTCTCCACACAGGTGTGGTGGAAAAGCCCATGGTCATGGCAGCCAGCCCCAGGTCTGCAGTCACAGCTTAGCTGCAGACCAGCCATGGCTTGGCAATGCAGGAGAGTAAGTTGTTTAAAATCACACTTAAAAGACCCCTAATCCTCCTCTCTGAACTAATGAGTAGTCCAAGTGAGTTGCTTAGCTGCTGTGAGCTCTGTCACCTCATTCCAGCATGGATGACTAAGCAAGGAGTATGGTAAAAGTTTAAAATACTAGAACATATTTTTACCCTAATTTAGGCATGAGCACATCGTGATTTCCAGCCTGTGAGCAGCCGCTGACATTGGGTCAGGGCACACTGGCTGTGTTATTTACTGTGATCCTTAATTTCTGAGTTTGCATGGGAATGACATGCAGGTTTTGTGACAGAGGCCCTGACTCTCGTGGGCTGAGCCCACCTTGTTGTGCATCTGACTAACACAAGGCTTATTGGTGACTGCAAGGCATTACCTTTTGCCTTTCCTCAGCTGCTTGTTCTTCTTAAACTTGATCCTTACAGCAAACCATTCCCTCATCCCACATTACCACTAAATTTGTTTAAGCCCAGACAACAAGTATGACCTTTTAAAGTATTATGTTAGTGAAAATATGATTAATTAGGGTTGAGTTCTTTTAATTCTGAATAGTTTAAATACTTATAAATTAAAATTTAAATAATTATAGTCTTCTCCGGATATTTTAAAGAAAGAGCTATCAAGTAGAAAGTTGAATTTTCAATGCCTCATTTAGCATGCTGAAAAGAAGGGAAAGAAGAATATTAAAATATTTTATATCAGAGGTCTAAAACTGAAAAGAAAGACCTAGCATTCTGATTACTAATTAAGTTCTCATTTAACACAAATAAAACATGCAGGTTTGTAAGAAAATTTGACAAAAAGAAAGCCTGCAGAGATCCGTATTTTTTGTGCTATAATTATATTGGTATTTCTATATTATTATAGCCATTATCTTGCCAGTACCCAAGACAAAAAGCCACTATTAAATCCTCTAAACTGGATAGTGGCTGCATATGTATGTCTGTATGTGTGTAAAAGTGTGAAGAGTTGTAAAAATATTGAATGGGGTTCTGAAAATAGTCTAAATTTATGCAACCACTTAACTGCAGCTACTGCAGCTTGAGTTTCACTTTGTGTCTGTGAGAAATCCAACACAGACCCACTTGAGAAGAACCGTACTCAAGTCATGCATGGCTACCTACCCTTGAGTTTGCAGGAATTTCACTAAGCCACGTGCCAAGAGTGAGCAGGTGAATCACTGGCCGCAAACCCAAAGCCTGATCTAGATACTGAATCCTACAGTTCTTTAAGGATGCTGTTTTGGCTCACAGCCCTTCACCCCCATGACTGTGAGCAATGGATCTCCTGAGAGTTTCTTCAGCACTGCTCTTAGCTGCAGGAAATGAACAACAGAGCACAAGTCTGGCAGAGCAAAGTCTGACAGTGCTCACTGTCCCCTGCCTGCAAAATGTGTGCAGCCACAGACAGGTGAAGCCTGTGGACTGCAGAGGCAGCCCAGTCATGCCAGTCAACCCCACTGCTTCCAACAGGGCTGTCCCAAGGTTGCTTTGCTTCGTGTTCCTCTTCAGCAGCCTCCATCATTCTCATTATGTTGACTTTTATTAGTGTAGAAATGTTTAATTTACTGAAGAGGATAATAATTATTTGCATGTGAGGCATGCATACATTTTTAAGAATGGAGTAAGAGTCATTCTTAACAAATACACTTGGATTTTTCTGGAAAGGCCATTTTTCTATTCACATTTAGATGCATTAAATTTCCTATGGAGAGCACCATCATAAGTTGCAATGACATGAATTAGGGATGAGGACTTTTTTAAACTGTAGAGTTGAATAGGACTGATCAATTATTTGACTGGAAGTTAACTGGAGTTTGAAGATTAATTTGAAAATGGTATATGTATTCTATTTTCAGGCACCTTTATGCATTCAAAGTGTGAACAAACACAGGACAATCAACGGGAAAAGCAGCATCTTGGGAAGATAACTTTTTATGACATTAGCATTTTGTTTTCAGAATGAAGTTGAGAGCAAACCTCTTCAGCTTTAGTTGGAGAGTTTGTGCATTTGACCAAGCCAGATCTCACTTACAGAAAATTCTCCACAGCAGCAGGCTAGCTTTACTGAAGTTGCAGAAAGGACTCCCCCTTTTCAAACCTTTTCTGTCCATCTCTGACAAAGAAATCAGTCAAGCTGTGCTGATCATTCTGCACATCAGGAGAGCAGGGAAGGCCTGTAATGAGCAGGGCATCAGCGTTACTGAGCGATGGTCTAATATTGGCCATGGGGGTCAGTGTCACAGGAAGGCCCAGGGAGGTTCACACCCTCACACAGACACTGCAATAGCACATCACAACACAGAACCACAAATGGTTTGGATTGGAAGGAACCAAGAAAGGTCATTCAGTTCCAACCCCTCTGCCATGGGCGGGGACACCTTCCACTAGAGCCGGTTTCTCAAATGCCCATGGACACTTCCAAGAATAAGGTGTCCACAGCTTTTTTTTACCTCTTGCTTGAAAATCAGACTAAAAAAATTACTATTGCTGTATCAAGCAAAGATTTCAATCAGGTTTTCAGATGGAAGATTCCATTTTAGGAGTTGTTAGCGCTCAAATTAAAAATACTTTGGTCATATGTGGCTAGCAGTTGGTAGATATCTCCACTTTGAAATCCATAGTATTTGCCTTCTAATCTGTTCTCATTAATTAGCTTCAAAAGCCAGAGCCAGCCTGTCTGTGTGATCAAGTAACCCTTGTCACACCAATGTCTGTGCCTTCTTTGCTCCTCTCTCCAACCACCTCCTGTGCCAAAATTTGCTTTATAAAATGCTACTGCTGGGTGGAATAGCTACAGAGCAGTTTCCTAATTGGTACCACAGTTCATGCCAGGCACAGCCCTGTGCACCATGGGGGACTTCTCCCACATCAGATAAAGACTATCCCCCTTGATGTCATCCATATTTTGTTAATGTGTCATCAAAGAAGCCAAGAAACAGCATATTTTCTCTGTTTCTTGGGGCATTAACACACCCAAGAGACAGAGAAAAATGTTATTCTGGAGACTAGCCCATGGTTGTGGAGTTCATAAAAGGAAAATTAGAGTGAGAGGTGAATGCTGGGATTTGGGTGCCTGCTGCCATGAGCTCACAAAATGTGTTTTCATGTGAAGGCCTCCTGGAAGGACCAGGTGCCTGAGAGTATTTTCCAAGAGCTTCTTGAGCTCTGTCAGGCTGGTGCTGTGACCACTTCCTTGGGGAGCTGTTCCAGGGCTCATCCCCTTTCTGGGTGAAGAACCTTTCCCCAATACCCAACCTAAACCTCCCCCGACACAGCTTCAGGCCATTGCCTTGCGTCCTGTCACTGTCACCACAGAGGAGAGATCAGTGCCTGTCCTCCTCTCCCCCTGGTGAGGAGGTTGCAGACTGCAGTGAGGTCTCTCAGCCTCTTCTCCAGGCTGTGTGAACTAAATGACCTCAACAGCTTCTCATAAGTCTTCCCCTCCAAACCGTTCATCATCCTTTGTATACCCTCTAATGGCTTAATAGCTTTTTTATATTATGGTGCCCAAAACTGCACACAGGCACAAGAAGGGCCGGAAAAAAGAGGAGAACCAACTATGAAGACTAGAGGAAGTAAAAAGGAACAGTGAGAAGGGAAAACCATGGTGGAGAGAACAGTTCATAAATTTTTGTCCAGGGAAGAAGAATTCCCCCAACACAGAGTGAAACCAGATTGTAATGAATGGCAGCTCATGTGCACTCACCAGCAGGGCAGACCCAGACTGTGGTGAGGCTGTGACCATTTCCCACTGGTCTCAAACCCTGGCAAAGAGTGTTTCAGATGTTTACAGCAAGGCAGTGAATCGTCAAAGGCTACCTGGGGACTTTTCACACTCGGTTAGATTTACTGCATGCAGAGGACATCTGCTTTCACCTGGCATCCTCTTTCTCAAAAGCATGACATCAGCCTCATGCATGATTGTGACCTGCACGGTGTGTCCCTCACTATTAATGTTTCCCTCAGTATTAGTGCATTTCCTTTTTTAGCTCATTGCCTGTATAGTTTGCTGATTTCTCTTGGTCACTGCTTGGATTTTTTTTTTCAGTATCTGTGACAAAACCCAGATACAGGTGAAAGCAGCCTGTACAAAAAGCAGCCAAGCACAAAGGAGGAAAAACCACATCTCTCCTCAGTGGCACGGAGCTTCTCTGTGATTCACTGTGCTGCTGCTGAGCTCACAGCTCTCTGCTGGCTTTTTAACTGCTGCAGGCAAAAGCCAGATCAATCTGTTTTAGGTGTTTGTTTCATTGTTATTCTGCACTGTCAGTCACAAAGGCAAGGGACACTCACCCAGAGACAAACAGATGATGGCAATTTTTGTTGTGCCAGATGGGGGTGTGCAATTCAACACTGAGAGGAACTGCCAACCAGAAAGGCCATCATAAATCACAGTATCCACATTTTCCATATGATTAAGGTCTGTCAGGTCTCTGCCAGGCATAAATATCCACAAGCATGCTATCATTTGAATTTTGGAGCACTTTTCTGCACAAGGAGTTACCATTTTACACCTGAGTACTCCTTGGAGACTAAACCATGTTATCTGCCTGACTGAGGCATGAAGGAAAACCCCACAGGATTTTGGCACACGTGAACCGTACCTCCTGTTCTTCCAGGAAATCTCAGCTGGCTAGAACGAATTAAAATTCTGCCATTGCTGCAGCAATTTATGAAGTAAAAAACTACCTTTGTCTTTAAAATACCAACAAGCATCAGCAGAATATTTTTTACACCATAATCCTACAGTGTGAAAGTCAATCTGACTTCCTTTTGACCCAGATGTAATGTCCTTAATTTGTTCTTCACGTTGTCATTGTACAAGAGCAATCTTGCTCTCACAGTTTGCCTGCAGCTGACACTTGGGGAAAGGTGAGATATCTGTGCCCTAGGGCTTGGAGTCAATGGGCTGCCGTCTGAATCCTGCAAAAGACAGATCCCTTTGGTATGGCCCAACACTAAAGATGTGACCTCCCTGGGAGGGGCCAGTTGCCGAGTTCACCCACCATTATGACTTTCCCATGACTCTC
Source organism: Passer domesticus (assembly GCF_036417665.1). Classification (NCBI taxonomy): domain Eukaryota; kingdom Metazoa; phylum Chordata; class Aves; order Passeriformes; family Passeridae; genus Passer; species Passer domesticus. The sequence goes on from NC_087475.1 coordinate 75,166,592, forward strand.
TGTCCCTGAGTCTTCCTCCAGCAGCTCTGCAGCACAGGAAGATGACAGTGGATATGACACGACCATGCAGCACATCTGGCCCTAAAAAATATTTGAGTTCTAGGTAGGGTTTTATGTCAAATAGGAAATACCTCCAGATCTATTATGATCCCAGATCTTATCCTCTCTCAATACCAATCACAAAAATTCTGGGAGTGTTTGCAGTGTTTGCATTAAACTCCTTATGTGTGGAGGATTGGGTATTATATTTGTAATGCTATTTAACATTTTTGGAGGCATTATACTAACTTTTTCAGGTTCTAATTTAGTATGTTACTGCAGAAGATATAATTTTGTATTACCTAATAAACATACTTATTAAAATCTATTTGGTTGAGGGAACCAAAATCCAGTCTGTGAGCTGCAATAAAAGTTTACAGAGGAACTTCCACTGTTTTCATGAAAGAGGCATGTAAAGATGAAGTGAAGCAGCTTGTCTGCATTGTGGCTGGGGAGTAGGATCATCTCATACAATTACGGCTGTCTCTGGTGTAAGTCACCCTAGGTTCCTTTCAGAGTCATTTGAGAGAAGTAGGTATTTTCAAGAAGTGAATCACTTGACCTATTTGTAGCCATCTATTTTAGGACGAAATGATCATCCCCCCCACCCTCCGAGTGCCTATTTCTGTGCATTGACTGTAAAGAGCAGTGAAGGCACTAGCTGAAGGGTAAAACATTGGAGGTTTTTGCTTTTGGCCAAATGGATTAGTGGATCTTTAGCTTTTATCTTTACTTATTCTTGGCTCAGTCCTCAATGTTATAGTAATGGGTAGTTTTGGGACAATACAATTACACCAAGGACTGCTCTTTTTCTGCTCCTTTTGTCCCTGCCTTTCATATTTTCATTTTCTGCTTCTCTTTTCTCTTTGTTGTCTGTCTGTATCTCTTCCTTTTCCCTGCAGCAGTTTCTAGTCCCTCCTTGTTCCCTGAAATTGTGTTAAATGAAATAATGAATACAATTCCTTAAAATATTATGAAGACTTTTAAGGTAGTATGCCTGTAGGAGTAATGCAAAGTGAGAGAGTTCATAATTTAGAACTCCTATGCTGCTCAGGTTTCAAGGTTATCTTGCCAGTTAGTTAGATCTGATTATCTTCCCAGTCAGAGGGATGGAAATACACATTGTAAAATAAAAGCCTAAGCTGTTCAGAACCTGGGCATTGCAGGACCAGACTATTGCACCAAATATGCTGCTTTCAGACAAACTTATTCCAGGGAAGAGCTGCTCAGTGTGTTTGCTCCATAATGTCAATTCCTGAAGACCATATTTCACTCATGTGTTTTTACAGTTGCTACAGCTTGGGTACATTTCTTCCTTTCCCCTTTGCTGAGCTGACTGCAGTGAGGCTGGCAGTGCAAACCTTGCAGCAGGACACTGAGGTTTGCAGCAGCTGCAGGGTGGGGGCGGTGGCTGGAAGGTGATGGATGCTGGGGCTGGCATTGGTGTTCATGCATCCCAGGAGCCCAGTGAAAGCAGGGACAGCTCTGCTTGTCCCACCCAGTCCTGGCTCCAAACTGCATTCCCAGCCCTGGGCTGTGATGCCAAGGTGAGTAGTGATGCCCCTAATATTTTTGGAGTGGGATCTCCTCTCTCCACTAACTCTACTCACTTCTCCAGGATGGAAGATGACAATTTCTGCCTCTGATTTTTTTATTGCAAGCATAGTGTCTTGCTGCTTTTCTCATTTCCAACCAAATTATGCAAAACCTAGCATAAAAAGATTTATTACCTCATCTTTACAAAATTCTGTTTGTTTCATGTCTATGCTTCAGTTGATCCCTGTAGTGCCTGATTTTCTTCCTGTTAGTCATCTTTGTTAGCTGAAAAAAAGCACTCAATCTTCATAAATTCCAGTCCTCTAAAATAATAAAACTCTATTATTTGTGTTGTCTTTGATGCAGAGTCATAGGCACGTATTATGCACGTTGCTCTCTCATCAACAGTAAAGGAACCCAATGTATTTCAGAAGAAGAAGAAATTAAGAAAACAAATGTTGCAGCCCTTTATAACTTCCCTTTAAAGTTAAAGAAAATTAAGGAAGAGCTGCAAAGTTGGTTTACAGTGAACTCATTTCTGTTCCAGAATTTGCTAGCAAAATTAATTTTCCATTGCTACATTTTTTAAATGTGGAATTATTGACAGATACTCAGCTTCTGGTTAGGCTCATAGAAGATGTCTACAGGAAACAGATTTCCTTTGAGTGGCTTCTTGTTTCATGGAAAGCAAGAACTGGTATCTTTGAATAAAATCTAAAGAGGAAAAGAGAAGTTGACTCAAGATTGACAAGTTTAAATTGGTGGAACTTTCCCTTTGATAAAATATAGATGAGTATTTTACCTATCCATTTCTAATTTGTCCCTTGATTTCTCTCTGCCTCTCTGCCCGTCTCTCATACTTATATTTCTGATCCACCAGAGGTGAGACTTCCCTCAGTACAGACCTTTCACACTATTTAAAATCCAATTACCCTGAAAATCCTTCTCTTCCCAGCCATGTCTCAAGTGTTCAGGTTATGATGAAATTGCTCTGCTTGATTGCAACAGGTACACTTACCTTACTAATAAGAGTTTTTGCTTGTGTTTTATCTATCTGTACACTTATACAAGTCTGCTTGAACCAAAATGTTACTTTTTTAATATTTAATGAGCTGTATTTTTTAATATAAATAACAGTGAAGAGAACAGGACAGGAGAAGATGGGAAGGAAGAAGAGAACAAATAATTTGAAACTTAAAATATTTAAAACCCACTGGCAGCTGTGGACAAGGAGGAAGCTACCATAGACAGTAGCACAGTGCTTCTGTTACTTATTCTCAGATTTGCTCAAAGAAGTTGTTTATTTAGGAACTTACTGGTTCTTACTAATGTTCTGATTCTTGGTTTTAATACCAGTCACAATAAATTCAGTGCTTCTTTTTCATGTCTTTATAATTTTTTAATGTGACTTCATATTTTTATCTTTCATTTTCAAATCTTGTCTGCATTAAGTAATTTTAATGCTTTCGTAGTAAGTAAAAATTAAATCTAAAAATTAATTTTTAATTAATTAAAATTATTTTTAAATTAACTTTTTAAAAATTAAAAATTCTGCTATATGATTAACTGAATGGTGTAACACTCTAATGCCATACACTTCCTCTGAGTTTTCACCTGCAAGGAGTTCAAGATGCTTCTCAAAATCCAGGGAAGTGTTTGGCATTTGAGGTAGTATGGATGTTTTAATGTTAACCTGCTTCTTTCTGCTGCAGCACATTTGCTTTGTGTTGCCTTTATGTCCAACCAACAAAGCAATTGCTTTTTAATGTTTTTGACACTTTGTTCATGTTGAGTCATGTAAAGCATTGAACTGTTGTCAGGGGATGGAAAAGATCACACTTGAAGACAAAACATGTGCATGAGGGAAAAATCAAATCATCAATTTGAGATTATGCAGCAGGACTACATTTTACCTCATGGCAAAAACAGGACAAGATACTTCACAGAAACTTTGTACTGTGCGTAGATTAGTACTAAAAATAGTTTGAACCAACTGTGTTAGCACTTTCACCTTTCTGGAATCAAATTCCCATTGCTTTGCAGAAGCATCTGTGGTTTAGCTTTAGCTGAATCTTATTACTGAAGAATGAAGTGAAAAACTGATTGTATAGAAAGCTATACCAGTGACCTGAACTACAGCACTCTCTTTAAAACCAGGCACTTGGCTGCACCACTGCAGTGAGAGCTAAGATTTACTGTGTCTTTTTAAAAGAAATATTCCAAAAATATGGTTTACTTATTGGTCTTGCTAGGAAAATGTTCGATTCTTTCAGGATTTAATGGTACTTTTCTGTAAAAATAATTTGCATATTTATCTATCTACAGAGAAAAGTTTTTTTAAACATAACTCCACTAGCAGCAAATGTTGGTAGATAGAATTTATTTCTGCATCACTACAAGCAGCCAAATTCCCATTATGTCAGTATGTGCCTTGCTTGTGGATTTTTTTCTTGTAAAAGATTTTGAGATTGATTCACTCAGAGCTGGATTCAAAGAAGTCCTGAGGATTTCTACAAGGTGTTGAGCACCTCAGCCTAAAACAGCAGGGGTAAAAACTAGAGGATTTGGCACACACTGCTCTCAACTCCCCACTGAAACCACTATTTGTTTGAGCTTATTCACATTACATATTTGCTTTGCAATTGCTTGCAAATCACCTTGAGAAATTTGGAATGAAACATGCTGCAAAAATGAAATATTCATGTTATGGCAAGCACATTGCAACACCCTCACCCTCTGCCCCTTCCCAAGGTGTGTGATTCCCTCACAGTAGCCTACCTTTTATTGACCTTTTTTTGCATAAAATATATTGATATGAAAGAGAACTTGAGAATCCACTAAGAGTCTTCCATAGAGAAAAGGATTAGTCTTTCCTTCCTATATTTTCCGTCTTTGTTTGTTCATCTCCTCCCATTCCCCCTTAACAGAACATTTTAGAAAAGTTCCAACTCAGAATCTGAAGCTGAAATTCCACACACGCATATATATATTTGTTTCGAGTTATGTCACTATTACAAAATACATTTATTTAATAACTCCTAGTGCAGAGCTTCCCTATTAGTATTCACACTAATCTCTGCATAGGAACATTCCTCTGGGAACTGACTGTCTGTTTTGCAAAGAGCACAAGAAACTGTGGAATAAGAAATGGTGGTATCCTGATGCTCAGTATCATCAGCAAGAGCGACAGTGCTGAGTAGCAGAGGCACTCATATCTCAAAGCTGTGTTCCTTCACCAAAACTAATTTGACAGGAAAATAATTTACCTTTATATTTGCCTGTAGCCTTGTTTTAAGGAGCCAAGTGAAAGTGAAGAATGAGGTTAAATGATCAATTAAGTTTTTGAGTGCTGAAACTTAAGTCACCATATTTTGTATGCTTCAAATATTTCTCTAGAATATTAGGAATGTTTTAACACAAGTATCCACAGCAGGATAGCTGAACATCTGAAAGGGAAAGGCTTTTGAACACTATTAAGTACATAAAACTGCTATGCACTATTAGGCAGAGACAGATTGAAGTTCATGTTGAAGATACATGTGATGAAAGAGGCTGGGACAGTCATTGTAAGCAGCCACATACATTACATTTCACTGCTTGAAGAAGTTGCTTTCACAACAAGATAATTTGCTACCTCTTGGAGAAATAGAGTAGATTTTATTACAGTAGATTTTATCTGGATGCTCAGTAGGATCTTTCATTTGGACAGCATTTTGGCTGACTCACTGTTCGTGAATAATATCCTGTAGGTAGATATGGTAGATAATTTTTCATTTGCTCAGGCACTATCTTAATGGTTTATTATTATCTACATCTATAGGTATAAACATGATCTCTCTCTCCCTCTCCTGTTGCTGAAACTATATAAAAGTATAAAAGTAAAACCTCTTTATTCCTTTTTGGTTTTCATGGAAGCAACTCTTTAGAAAAACTAAAAGAATTCAATGAAGCTTCCAAGAGAAACTTTTCCCAGTCCTTACATGATAGAAAGTTTCACTTTTCAACAAATCTGGGTAAAATATAGTGGGATTTCCTGTCATTAAAATAAAATAGAAAAAGGTAATCTAATGAGACAAGATGTCAGTGTGAATTAATCTTAGACCAGTTGGTAAGGTGGTATTGCCACATTGGTGGCAATAATTTACATTTTGGAACTTTTAAATAGGAAAATATCTGGTGGAAAGTGTCAGTTTGTGAAGTAACAGAAGTGTGCTGTGTTTGTGGCAAGGGCCAGCTGGCCCAGACAAGAGAAGAGGAGCTGCAGTACCACACTCTGGGCTTGGCCTCTCTGGCAGAGCCGCTGTCCTGCTCCCATCCAGGTCCTGCTGAGCTACTGCAGCAAACCCTCTTTACACAAGCTCTGCTCGTCACCTCCCAGATGCTGTACAGCACTGCTTGCCTACAAAACTGCTCCAACAGATCAGGTTCAAACCTAGTCAGACCTGGTCAGTACTTTGTGCTTACCCTGATTTTCTAGGACTTGCCTGCTAACTCCTTGCCTTTGCTTCCCGAGCCGCTTTCCTGGTGCTTCTGGGAACCACGGGGCTGCCTAGAGTGTGCTGGGTGAGAGACCACCAAAGAGAATTTCTACAGGCAGGCCAGAGGACTGGGAGAGACAAAGGGGCACCCTGTCTCATGGGCATCAAATCTGCCTCTCCTCAGGAGAAAAGGCAATCCTAGAAGATAGCTCAGGAAATTTGAGAGTCCTGGTTTCATTCAGCCTCTGTCCAGAGCATAAGAAGCTCTTAAAGCTGTTTCCATTTTGAATCCTCATGTTGTATGAAGAGTGGAAGGAGCTTCTCCAGAAGTCTGGAAAACATGTCTATTTGAACTCCTGCTGTGATACAGAGGGTGCTTGAAAGCCAATTTGGTTTAATTTCATATGTATGTGCCTACAAACCATTGTATTTTCTTTGGGTTAGACTTGCTGATGCCACTGATATCCTTACAAAAAAACTGCTTATAGCAGGAAGTATGTCTGGGATAAATACCTTTGCAAGAGTAGAAACAAACTGGCTTTCTGTAGGGAGCTGTTATATAAACAGTGGCTTGACAAAGCTGCCAAGACTGCTGGGGTGAGGTAGCTCAAGACCATAAGAGATGCTCATCAGCATCTTCTTGTTTTAGTGGTTTAAATGAATTTCAGTGGGGTTTAGAGGTAACTCTGAGGCAGAATTTATGCTGCCTCCGCTACCTGGTGTCCTCAGGGTAAAATACTCAGGACACAGAAGAAATGCTGATCAAGAAAAGGTTCAGTTTACCTCACCCAGTGCTGAATTCAGTAAATCTGCCTGAGTAAGTGGAATGGAAATAGGAGATTTCAAGTTCTGTGGTACAGTTTTTATTTTGCAGTTTATTAGTTTTTAGGTCTGAATGTTTAGCCAGCTGAATGTAAATTCTAGACAATTAGTTAAAATTGTATGCCATTACTTCTCCCTGAGATTTGCAATCTTAGTTTGATCTACTCATCTGAGTCAAAGCACTGTTATTTGGGCATTCTTATTTTTCTCACTCCATCAGACATTTTCATCACCTTTTTTTTTTGCTGTGTGAAATATTGATGATGTCAATATACCTTATATTTTTGCACAGCCCTGACATCTAGTTTTGATTCTATTTTGGCAAGTCAATATAGTGAAATCCCTGAATTTACAAATGGATCTGATGCTGTTCATTCATGTTGCCAGCCAAGATCCTGAATAAAGTTGTCTTGAAGTTGAATTAGGCAACAAGGAATTCCTCATTCTGGAATTGATCTGCTAGGTGGTGTGAGTCTTGTGGTATGTCACCAGTGCTTTGTTTGCTTTTCTCATCCATAAGAAAGAAGTCCTAATAGTGTGCTGAGGGTCACAGATTAAAGATATTTTATGAGCATTAAGACACAGATTCTTCTGCTTTCATTACACAACATCTCATCTTGCAGTGTAAAACAGATTCATTACTGCTTCAGTAACATGCTGGACTCAAACATAACCTGATGACTAGAACACCAACAACTTAGACCACAAACTATATTTCTGAGTAGTTGAAATATAGAATTGATTTGTTCTTCAAGCCAGCTGTAATTCAACAGATCATTAATGACGAATGGCAGAACGCCCCAGCCATCCTTCCAGGCACTGCTCCAGATGGAAGTCATTGGATAAAGAACAGGAAGGTTTGGCAGAATGTGAAAGAAGAATAAATTCGCTGCACATCATTCATTTTGCCTGACTGCAATAAAGTAATTGTAACACAATGTTGTCACAGGATAACGCTCTCCTGCTGCTTTAGAAATGCTTTGCAAAACAGGTGTTTACTTTCTCTGTGGGGACACATTGATCCCGTGACAACAATCTTTTCTATTAAAGGAAAATTCAGTACTTATAGGTTCAGTAGTACTATAAAAAAGATTATTACAAAAAGCCATATAATGTAATAGGTGAAATGATACGAACTATATATGTGATATATGTGATATGTGCAGCTAATGTCTAAGAGGGATTAGTTCAAATACTTTCTTTTAGCAGCTTTGCAACCAACATTTTCTCAACAATGGCAGATAGGACAATGCAATGCACTATGATGAAGTTGTTTTTGTTATTTTAATCTTCCAAGGCTTTGTGAGCTGTAGAAAAACAGCATTTATGAATAAAAATAATATCAAAACTCCAGCATATGTCTGATGAGAAATGCATAGTTAATAACAAATAAATAAAAATCATGAATAATTACCAATAAACTAACACACTCTAAATAATGGAAATTAAAGACCATGTATTTTCTGTCAGGACTGAACTCAATTTTGTGAATTTTGCTCATTAGCACTAAGACAAAAATGTGAAAATAAATAAAAAAAGAGAAAACATTTGTGATTTTCATAATCTTTTCCTTAGAATCACAGAGATGCAGAATCATTTAGTTTGGGAAAGATCTCTAAGGTCATCAAGTCTGACCTTTGACTGATCATAACCTTGTCAACTAAACCACAGCTCTAATCCATCACCTCCAGTCCAATACTTAACCACCCTTTCTGTGAAAAAAAAAACAACTTCCTGATCTTCAGCCTGGATCTTTCCTGTCACAACTTTAGGCTATGTTCCCTTGTCCTGTCACTTGTTACCTGGGAGAAGAGCCTGACCCCACCTGGCTGCACCCTCCTGTCAGGCAGCTGCAGAGAGTGATGAGGTCCCCCTGAGCCTCCTTTTCTCCAGGCTGAACACCCCCAGCTCCCTCAGCTGCTCCTCGCAGCACTTGTGCTCCAGACCCTTCCCCAGCTCCGTTGCCCTTCCCTGGACACGCTCCAGCCCCTCCATGTCTTTCTTGCAGTGAGGGGCCCGGAGCTGAGCACAGCATTGGAGCTGTGGCCTCAGCAGTGCTGGGTACAGGGGGACGGTCACTGCCCTGCTCCTGCTGCCACACCAGGGCTGACCCAGGCCAGGATGCCATCGGCCTTCTTGGCCACCGGGCACATCCTGGATCATGTTCAGCCAGCTGTCTAATGAGAAGTGTAATTATGCATTAGAAATTGTAAAATAATTAAAAGTACTCAATTTTTTTTCTGAAGTGCCTGTAATGTGGGACACATACATTTGCACTCTGTTGTAGTATGAGAGAAAAGTTGCATTGGCATTCTTTTAGTGAACCTTATTAATTTTACAGACATTCTGCTATTCACCCAATAATGTGCCAACTACAAGTTGGGGCTGATGAGACATGTATAAAAGAAGAATATTTGTTCTCTTATGTGCAGTAAATGTCTGTGTCTATGGGCTCTCACAGGCATTTGACTGCCAGATGAAGCAGCCCCTGTGGTATTTAGCTTTTGCCAAGGCTGTGTCTGGATCAAGAGAAATGAAATGAGAATAATTAACTGGGGACTGAATGACTTGTTTGCTCACCAGACTCACCTCCAGGATCTGCATCATCTTGAATCTTCTGCTGTCTATTTCTATTTAGCTCAAGACAACTTATGATGGCGTTTGGTAGTTTTCCAGCTGGTTGCTCTATTCAGTTCTGTGCACTTCATGTTATGAATCCCAAAGAGAGTTGCAGTATGCACACTACTGATATCTTCAGTAACTGCATTGGGCAGGTATGAGGCTTACTTTCACAGGCTTTAAAGGTTGTATCTAATCAGACTAGCCAACATGGTCTGGGTTTACTCAAAGGTCTGCTTCATTGAGGAAAAGAATACTTGAAGAACCTAATGGCATTTTTTGCTGAGCTGTGAAATTCACTATCTAGATGTTGAAGGAAAATGTCTTTCATGTTCTTGAAAAGAGTTGGTTTGGTACACAAGTACATTTGGTTATGATGTCCTGACCTCAGGAATAGTCATTGAGGCAGAGAATTTTCTTTTCCACTACAGGATCGCTATATTATAGACATAATGGAATATGGCCATGAGGAGTATTAGGAAAGTAATTTTTAAAGCTACAAGGGTAACTCAGAAGCACTGTCAAATGCTACCAATAACTTGCATCGGGAAGTGCTACTTTAAACTTCAAGAAAAAGAGGAAACTGAAGACCTAAAAGGTGACATTTTTGTCATGTTGAAACCTTTCTCCTTAGTGCTGAATAAAATGCAGCATGCCTCCAAGCAAGTTGCTTAGCCTACAGCTGAAGTGCTGCACATGGAACCAGTTGACACTTTGGTATTTTTGCAGTTTAGAACTTATAAATATGTATTTGCATTTTCCATGCTAAACTATGTGGCTCTTACCCAGTTGTCACTGTCACTGCATCAGCCAGGAAACCAGTGGTAGTTTACTTCACTGAGGACTGTATGAAATGGTCTATGAGAAGGAAGTAAATTTAATAGAAACTGAAGCATGTGAAGAATGTTAACATCTTAACACAGAGTACCCTGTGCTAGGGATGATGCTTAGCACCAAAGGGCACCTTCCAGACCCCTTAGTTCCTGAGTGCCCTCAATGGTGGGAGCTTGGCCTGCAGGCCAGCAAGGGCTTGTGCAGCAGATCTCAAAAACCTGAGAAAAGGAGGATTTCTTTGGAGGGAAGAACAAAAAAGGCAGAGTGACTGTTTCACCTCCCTAGACTCAGATGAATATTGTTAATCACTCGAGGAGGAAACACAGAGAAGAACAACAGATCTGAAGGTTCATGTGTGAATTACTTGAATGTGAAGTCATGCCTGATTCATGTCCTAGGGCTGCCGAGGGAATCACCAGGACTGCAAAAAGAAAGTCTGTGCATCCCAAGTGTAATACTTCCCATGGCAACAGAAGGTAGTATGGAACACTCTGGCTTTACTAGACATCCTTTCAAGCGACAGGTTTCAATCATCAAACTCCATATCTATTTCTATAAAAAAAAATTTAAAAAAAGACACTATGTGAGTCAAGGGAAACAAGGATGACACACTGAAAGCAATGTCCTGGCAAAGGTTGTTGTGCCCCAGTTAAAAGCAGCATGTTCAGCCATAGACCTGTGCCCCCTCTGAGAGCAGACACCGGCTTGTGCTGCCTGGGGCTATGCTCAAAAGCTCCTTCACACCTGTGGAAATCTCCCTAGTCTCTTCAGTGAGTCCTTGTTTAGGCTGCATTCAGACATTTAAAAGGATAAGGTTGTAAAACATGTCATAATACAGTGAAAAGGTAGAGTAAAAACTATCTTAAAATCATTGCCTTTTAAAATAAGGGTTTTTTTAACAAAGGGAAAGTAATGACAAGCTGTCTGCATTGATGGCAGGACGAACCACTTCAGCTGAGATCACATTTCCTTGGTGCATTTTTGCTGAGGAGAATTACAAGGGGTTATCACTACTGGAATGATTCTCGAAAGGCGTCTTTAAACTGACAGCATGGGTAGGGAAAGTTGGGAAGGAGAAACACCTTGTGTGTCATCCGGGACCGAAGCTCCTCTGCTTTGGGTCCTCCAGCCCAGTCCTTTCTTCCCTTGCCAGGGCTCTAGCGAGAGAATGAATTTAGTTTCTTTGCTGTTTTGGACACCACATACAGTGCTAACGGGAGCAGTGCTTGCACAAAGACGACAACTTTTGATTCTGAAAGCTGATGGCCGGCATCCTGTCTCCCCAGTTTTTAAAATGATTTTTTTCTTAAGCTTCAGCTCCCTAATGCAATTTCAAAAGTTCGCTGGCGGGGAGGGCTGGCAGGGAGCGCGTACCGGCTTTCCCTGCCGCTGGAGCTGCCAGGGAGCTGTCCAGCACCGCGGCGGGACTGCCGGCGGGGCCAGGGCGGCAGCCACGGGAGGGCCCCGGGATCGTCCCCATTCCCCGCGGAGCCGTGCGCGGGTACCGGGCCACCTCCCGCTTCCCTCAGCCCAGCCCAAAGCTCCAAGGCGCAGAGCGGAGCGCCTTGCCCCCCTCCCGGGATCCGGCAGCGGCGGGAGCGCGGGCTCTGCCCTGCCCTGGGCCCGCCCCGCCGGGCGCTGGGGGCATCTCCGCGGCGCGGGGCAGCGGGGCGGCGGAGAGCGGGGCCGAGCGCGACAGGCGGCGAGCGGGGCGGGCGAGGCGGGAGGAGGAGGAGGAGGAGGAGGGGGAAAGGGCTCCAAACAACACGTGATCCCCGCGGAGCAGCGAGGGAGCCGGGGGAGGGGAGAGCGGGGCGGGCGGCCGAGGCAGAGGAGGGCAGCAGCCACCGCGGTTGCCGCCGCCGCCGCTTTAAAGGCTCCCGGCGCGGCGCGGCGCGGCACCCGCGCTCCCGGCCCGGCGCGGAGAGCCGCGGAGCGGGGCAGCGCCGCGCTCTGCGCCGGCCCCGGCTTGGCGGCTCCGCCGCTGCCTCCCGCCCGCCCAGGGCACCCGCGGCCATGCGAGGCGGCCGCCCCCGCGCCCGCCCAGCTCGGCGCTGCCCGCCGCGGCTGCCCGCCGCCCCGCGCTGAGCCCGCCGCCGCCCCGCGCCCGGCCCGCGGCACCATGTCCCGCCGCAAGATCTCGTCGGAGTCCTTCAGCTCGCTGGGCTCGGACTGCCCGGAGACGAGCCCCGAGGAGGAGGGCGAGTGTCCCCTGTCCCGCCTCTGCTGGAACGGCAGCCGCAGCCCCCCCGGCCCCGCTGACATCCCCTTCGCCGCCGCCGCCGCCGCGGCCAGCGCCGGGGCGCGCCGCGCTCCGCGCCGCCGGCGGGTCAACCTGGACTCGCTGGGCGAGAGCATCCGCCGCCTGACGGCCCCCGCGGTGAGTGCCCCGCACAGCCCCGCACAGCCCCGCGGGCTCGGGTCCCTGTCGGGAAAGAGGCGGCCGTGCCCGCGCCCCCCTCCCGGCCGGTGCCGCCGGGTCGCTGGAGCCCGCTGCCTCTCCGTGCCCGCTCCGGCTGCCAGCCTCGCAGACCTGCGGGAGCACAGCTCCCGGCAGCCCGGTGCTGGAAATCGGGTCGGGAGTCGCTCTTAGGCGCAGCTGCCGCTTTGGCTGGGTTTATCGTTTCTGCCGAGTCCCTTTCTGAATGAAAACAGAGCAATAAAGTGCTTATCACTGGTACTAGCAACGTTATTAATTTTTTTAATATATAAAAAGTTACATTTGTATGATGCATGGCGTGCACATTGTTCCTGAACAATGCGGGGATGTGAACTTATTCCCTTTGTAGGGCTTCTCTGTACTGAATAGGGTAAAGCAAAACAAAGTTCCGCCTATGTGCTCGGAAATATTTCAGCAACAGATTTCCCTGTGCCTCATGGATGCGCAGACCTTACTGACAGATCAGTTTCTTTAAAGCAGACTTTGAAATCCACGACTTAATGATTGCCTGGAGAGCTGCACCTGTAGCTGAGAGTCAGGGACCCACTGTCTGTATGCTGTTAACATCAAGGGCGAATTCAGGTAGAGCCTGTAACATATGCTGGTATTATTTTGTAAGACTGAAATCAGTATCTCAGGAGTTCTCATAAAAAATGAAGGTTTTTCTCCAGAATTTTGTGTTATGCTGTTGTACATACGTCTGTGATCACCGCTAAAATTTCCTCCTAAAGTTTCAGCTGCAACTGAATGTTTGTTTGGGCTCTAATACAGTTTAATGTATTAAAGTATAAAACATGAATGGCAACAAGTTGTCTTAATGTGCAGGGCAACTGTATCTGCTATTGTAGCACCAGATCATCTTTTTTCATATTATTAGGCAGCTCTGGAAATTCCTTATGAGTCTCCTCATCATTAACTCTCAGTTTGCATTGGTTTTAATATACTCTTTTCTGTTTGTGCTGGACAGGAGTAGACAGGGTGTTTAAGGGGAGAAGTTTTAGTGCATTAAATGGCTAATAGTCATCCAGTGGCAGTTAAGACTTTTCCTTCCCATTGATTTTTTCCCTCTCCACTGGGAATCTGGTCTTGTAATGCTGATATTAATAGACGATATTTCAGGTGACCTGTCTTGTTTTAGTATATTAAAAAAAAATGAGAAGCTCTTTAATTTGATAGTAGTGCAATGGTATAATTAGAGCACGTTACCCCAAATATTTGAAGTATTCAGAAGTAGTTCAGCACAGTATTTTGAGATAACCTTAGTATTTGTGTTTTTTAAGCTTTGACTGTTACTTCCTTTATTGTGTTGTTACAAGAGACAGTTACAGTTTTATGTATAAGTTGTTGAATTTGTTTTCAAAATAAACACATTCTTTGAATTAAGACATGAATAAAACTCTGATAGATCCAAGTCCTCTTTCTTCCCTGCTCACAGAGAAATTTTATTTAAGAATGCAAAAATTTAGTCTAACTTGGTTTTGATGTCCCAAACAACAGCTTTCATGGTTTCCCTGGGAGGTAATTATAGCAACCCTTGTTGCTAAAAAATAGGTTATTAAAAATTTTAATGTGATACACATTACTTAAAATTTTCCTTTTTATCTTTGCATCGTAACTACAGCTTCATTCATTCCATCTTACACATTTTGGCATAAATTAATGTCATTAAGGCAAAGAAGTCTTATTGTTCTAGTCTTGGTTTAAGAAAAGAACCAGGTCCCCTGCCTTTTCATTTTTCATTCAGAGAAACCACTGTTCAGATGCTTTGTTATTTTGGTGCTTTCTTACTGAGCTCTGTGATACTGAATAGATGCCTTCATGCAACAAGTCAAGTTGCCATATGTCTAACACTTTGGATCTGATTATTTTTTCACATCTACTGATATAAATTAGGAATAACTTTAATTAGAAGTAAAAAAACCAAACCACTTTGCCTACAAAATTGATTTAATAGGATTCATTTATATTGTTTGTTACATTAGAAGGCAATTCTGAAGGGAGCACTGACAGATGTTCTTTCTAAACAAAAAGCTCTAATACTTTTTTATAGATGTAGATAGATCCTCATTCTGTAATACTGTAGATAGGGGTCTCTGTTTAGTACATAAACATATTTAAGTGCCTATAGATGTATATATTGTGTATCTAGCCTGCAAGGTGTAACGTTGTCTCTTCAAACATGAATGCAGTAGTTATTTGTTCTCATCCTAACTTTCAAAGTTGAAGGATGCTACAGGTTCCTGATGTTTATACTTAGCCGTAGTTTTTTGTGCTTTCCTTCAGCTATTTCCTCCTTCAATAACTAGGATGGAATACTCAGTAAAACCTTGTTTTGTATTTTCACTGAAGAAAAATTCTCTGTGTGTATTTAATACTACTGTACCATGCAGAGAGTTCTAAGTGGTAGCAGGAGCTACTGAGAGCTGCTCTGGGCATGTGGGGAGCCTTGAACAGAGCAGAAAGGAGCATCCAAGGGGCAAAAGTGTGTTGGACACCCAAGAGGGGTGTCCATAGGGCAGAGGAGGCAAGAGGGCTGTGCAAACAGGCTTCATCTTAGGAGTGGTAGTGCAGAAATGTGTACGAAATGTTTCTCCTGTGCAATTCATTCATGAGTAACTACAGCTGTACTGTCAATTGTACAAGATTCTGTAGAAAGAAATGCAGTAATGAGGTATTCAAGATATATTACACTAAAATACAGAGAAAAGTTACTGCATTTTTTTATCACTTGTAATCTTGGTCTCAATTTTAGCTGAGTATGATTTTGCACAAACATTACATTTTGTGGAACTGTGGGAAAATATCAAAAAGTGAACCTTGCTGTGTTGCAGCATTGAATCCACCCCATTCTCCTTGCTCCCGGACAGCAGCTTCTGGCACTTTCCAACAGGCATGATATTCCACCTTTTCTCTTATATTGATTATTGGAGATTTTTTCCTGCAGTAGTTATACTAGAGGATATAGGTACCTGATCCCTCAATCAGCACAGGTTCATTTTATTTTCGTGTTGGTTCGTAAACATTCCCCAACACGCCTGGATGGGTGAAGGATTGCTGCTGTTTGTCTGGAATGTGCTCACAGCAAACCCGCTCTTTTCTGAGCGCCAGAACTAGAAGCATGGTGGGGCTCACCTCCCACCAAAACAGCTGTGTATTTTGGGGAAAAGTGTGTGGTGATGAGACCTCCATCCACATCCCACCGCTGGCATTCGTGAGGAGGCTGTGCTGGGGAAGCAGGGTGCACAGGGCAGGGAGGCAGAGCAGCAACAGTGCAAGGAGAGGCAGCTCTTTTGTCTCAGCTGCACTCAGCAAGCTAACTGTGCATGTGCTGAACATCTCATCAAGCTGCTGCCCTGCTGCCTCCCCCAGTACCAGTTTGCTGTGTAGCCAGGTGCCCTGACATCAGAAGGGTGGAGGCACAGCCTGGAGCCCAGCTCTGGGGTTGGGGAGCTGTGCTCAGCACCTGGGTGTGCAGATGATGGTTGGTGGGACCAAACTTTGCTGCCCAGTACAATAAACCCCAGGCTTTGCACACAGCTCTTGTGGCTCCATCGGCTCTCGAGGTCCTGGCAGCAGTGCTCCCTGCATGCTGCCCCGTGACTGTCCCTGCCCTCTCACAGCCTGTGATCCCTGTGATGTTCCCACAAGGCTGAGTAATTGTGAAGGCAGCTCCTATCCGTTCTGACATGTTCCTAAATCATGTTCCTGACAGAACACAGATGTCCCTCTGTCCTCCTGAACCGCTGTTGAATGATCTTTGGTTATGCACTCTGATCAGAGAAATCTGGAGCCAGATCCAGCTGCTCCCAAAACAAACAGTTGCCCTTGTCACCAGGCTGGGTTCAATTTATTGGAGATAAATAATAAAATGTTGGGAACTTAATAGGGACATTGATTTATGACCTTGTTTCTAAGAAATAACTTGGTAATTATATGCACATCACAAGCAAATTTAATGATACATTCTACTTTTGGTTCCAGCTTTGTTATTGAGTTCCATTTTAAAGGATGAATTTTACACCCACAAAGACATACATTTTGATTAGTTATAAGTAGGGAACATGATACTATATGCTATTCATTATCAAAATAATATTTTCTGCCCTTAAGAGCTCTGCTATAGGAGAACGGCATCCTGGCACCAGTTGACATAGCTTGATTCTTTAAAAGTGCAGTTTAGTATGTTACTGAATTCTAGTTCCTTGCAGCAATTTTCACATTTGCTCCAGTTCTATCTTGACTTGTATCCAATACCAGGCTGAAAATAGAATCAAAATCAGAAAAACATAATTTGTCACTGATTTGAAAAGTCAAATACTCTGCTCCCATCTAAGAGGCATAGGCTGTCCCTAAAGGAGCTGAGAGTGACCGGGCATGCATTCAGAGGAATCTGTGTAAGCACTGCACTGATCTTTCTGAAACACAAATTACAGCACAACACAACATTAAACTAACACTTCCATTTCATTTTATTTTCAGAAAGACCAATGTAACGCATCGCTTACAAAAATGTTAAGTGAAAATCTCTTCTGTTATACTTTTCTGTTCATTTAGAATTATTTCTGCTATTCTTTAAACGTCCAGTTCAAAACACATTAATGTAAGAACACTTTCTTTCCTGTGTTATTTAGGAAGCTGCTACTGGCTGCTGCCAAATAGTTTGAATTTAAGAACTGTCTTTTTGAATACAGCCCTTTCCCTGCCAGTGGAAGAAAAGTGAATGTAAAGGCAGTCATTTATGTTAATATGTAGGCTATGACTTATGTCACAGAACTACTGTAACTTCAAATTGCTTAATTGCAAGTGAATCCTCCAGTGAGCGGAGGTGGGGTTTTGGCAGAGAAGTTGCAGTGTAGCAGCTTACATCAAACGTAGCTCCATCATAAACCTCTACCACTTAGTGTCCATGAATACTACTCCTTTTACTGGCTTTTTACTTCTACTCCCTTAACAAGCTGCTGCCACTAGCAGGAGAGGTAGCAAATTGATTTTTGCATAAGATTTTGGAAAAAATTTGCACATGTATTCTGAGCTCTTAATGACTTACATTAACACATTGTGTATAGCTAAGCTCTGCTGTTGTAGAAATTACTTCTGCTGTCTTTCTGAATGAAATAAAGTAATGTCAAATGATACCCATATCAGTGCTGTGATGAGCTTATTCACTTAGTAGCCCAGGCTGGGTGAGCTTTTTACATGAGTAACATCCTTCTCAAGAATGTGGGTGTGAAGCATGAAAATGGTGAAGAGAGGCACATTCTATGAGAAACGTCTAATTTCTCATTTCAGCAGGCAAACAGAATGATTTTTTTTGGAAATTATAATAAAACCAGATATTTTCTGAGTATCTTTCAACTTAACATAGACAAAAGTCAGTTATACAGAAGGTCACGCAAGCAGTCTGTAGTCAATCAATCTGTTATTTCATAGCCTGAAATAGAGCTGTGATGTCTAAAACAGGAGCATTCAGGAAAATATCATCAATAGGAGCATCACAGTGAGTTTTAGTTGTTTGTCTTGTTCAGCAGTTTAACATCTGATGCAAAGAAAATTCAGATTCAGCAAATAAAATACTAAAAAATTATCTGCACCCAAGGGCCTGCAGCATTGTATTGACCTTGATGAAATTTTATTGAGTGTGTGTTTAAGTATTTGACGTCTAATGCTTAGACCAGTCATGGTAATATTGGCTTTCTTGATGTTTGTGTTGTTCCAGGGTGAATCTTAACTTCCCTACAGTGCTTGGAGAAAACGTGTCTCGGAAACATTCATAGGTTGCAGACAGGTTTGCTGCCTGGAAGCAGCGAGCCTATCCCTGCTGGGGAATAGGTTTTGTCACAGGCAGATTGGACCCGCTGGCTGACAGAGCAGAGCGTGGCAGCACTAGTGGTGATCCCACAAAATTGATCTAAATTGCTTTGCACTTCTCTGCCTCTCCCCTGGCCAGAGTGTGCAGGTTCAAGTAGAGAAAGACGTGAGGGAGACGAGACAAGAATGTCATGATCATTAATATATGTCCCTACAAAAGCAGTGAGCCCTCATGGCTGCATCAAAATGAGCATGAATAGTCTTCATTTGAAACTGTTTGAGCAGAGCCAGTTAACACCTCACAGCAGTTGGTTGTACTCTGATAAAAAGCAAAATGTTAATACAGGGGAAAGCCTTCTGTTAACTTCTACCTCTTGTGCTAGTGTTAAAGGCTGCTATGAAGTGCTTTGAGTAAAAGAAGTTATTCTGTCTTGTATTCAGATTCTTTCTACATGTGTCTGTTTGCCAACTCAAACTAAGTTTTAGAATGAATATGAAAAACATCTGTGGTTTGTCCATAGGTTTCAAAGGGATAAATACCTATGCAGAGCTGCATATGAAATTAGGTCCAGTTACACTGGGGAAATTGGTTCTTCTTCCCTCTCAGCAGAAAAAAATCCTTAAAAAGGACCAATCTATAAGCTTTTCATTTCCTATCAGTCTGCTGGAGTAGCACTGATGATTTTATGTAGTAGATATCAGTTGCATTAAAAGATGAACAGGTAGCATTAGCAATAGATCATCTGTTATAATCCTACTGAACACGTTCTCTCTGCAGCACAGAACAGTTTTTCTGTCCATTTCAGACCAGACTGAAATTCAGAGATTAACAAATCTCTGAATTTCAGCAAATCACAGCTGGTGTTATAAGGGATAGCACCCTGAGATATTTATCCTTCCCTGTCAAGGAGTTAGGCTAGATGATCTAATAGGCAATTTCCATCCGTAATGTCTGTGATTCTTCTAGCTGAAAGGCAGCTGGGGATGCAGAACTTACAATGTCTAGTCATTATTTAGCTCTGCTTTATTTCTTCACGGCGTTTGCCTTGTCACCATGAAGTACTATTGGGCAAAATTCTTAATCTCAGTGCTGTTTATTAAATGAAGGCAATTCTCTGATGTGCACCAGCATTTCTCTGTGAAGAGGACCCCAGTTTGTGTGAACTGAGGAGCAGAATGCTCTCAGGTTTGCCTGCCAGTCGCGCTGAGCTCGGGCGCTGCACCCTCACACGGTCCCGTCTGGATCATCGTGAGCTGTTGCAGGCAGCTTGTTCTGCCTCCAGCTGTCAGTCACCCTGCCCTGGATCCCCAGACAGTCCACTCCTGGGGATTATGCATCTTCCTCTCCTGATACCAAATCAGCTGCTAGTCATGGAGGTCTGCAAGCAGGAGGTGTTTTTATCTAAAGTACAAACATCTGGGATTGGGAAGCTGGTCTTCAGGAAGAAGAGCTATTTTTAGCTCAAATAGAAGCAGTTAAAAAAATAGGTGCACCTTAAAATGTTCAGAATCTAGAAAGCAGACCTATTTTTTTTCCTGATTATATTATCAAAAGCACTATTAAAAATCTAAAGATCATTTCTTTTTTAAAATTTCAGATGGTTGCTTATGTTGTGACTGTTTCTCCATTTCTGATTTCTGTCTGTTCCCTATCATTCCATTCTTCAGCTATTGGGAACGGGACAGGGAGAGTGCTGGCTGTGCAGGACCTGCTAGGGAGTTTTCCTCCTTTCTGCATCAGAACATTGCTGAATGCCGAAGGAGCCTTCCTTTTCTTTTTCAGTTCTGCTTTTCTCTAGCCACAGCAATTTCAATGCTTATCTCTCCCCTTCTGGCACTTGGGAGTGTTGATAAATGTTTGTCTTCAACTGGAGCCTTGATTCTTTGTTTACAACCTCTTTAATTCAATATTTTGCTGACAAGAAGGACAGGGAGGGAACAATTTTTCACTGCTTACATGATCATGGGGTAAATATTAAAAATACCCAGACAGAAAATGACTGTTTTGCCATTTATCTTCTTTCAGATGGGCCAGATGCACACCTGCTTGTGTGTGCTTAGAGATCTGCAGTCACCTAAGCACAAAGACTTGACTAAAATTGGTTTTGAAATATGAAAAAGCAAATGTTTTTCATTAATGAATGATCACCGGCAGTGAATCTGGCGATTAAAATCATACACATCTGCTGAGTTTGTGATTGAACACTTGAAATTTGAAGCATTTAAAACTTTCAGTATCACAGTGCTGATTTGGCTGAGGTCCACAGGCTCTCCTGCATGCAGGGGTACAGATTCCTCTGGGAAGGACTTTGCAACTCCCCAGGGCACAACATTGTGGGAGAGCTCCCTGACCCAATGGACATATTTGAAGAAATTCTGATAGAAGCAAAATGGTTTCTAGCAGAGCCTGTTATGCTCTTCAATGCTTCAGTTTCCATATTTAAAATTTTAAGCTCTCAAGTTTTTGACAGCAGGACTGCTGAAGCCCTTCTGAAGCTCAGCTAGGAGCCACTTAGCTTTTCTGAGAAAAAATCTTTGAAACATTGTTAGGGTTAAGGAGGAACCCTCTGTGTACCTGGCTTCTCGCTTGGTAGTGTTTTATACAGCCCCTTTCTTCCCTGATTCCATCTGGGTATCTTAGGATGCAAAAGGAATGGCACGGAGAATTTGAAACTACATTTATGTAAATTCTGACTGAGTCATCTGGGATACTGTGTGCAGTTCTGTCACCTCAGTGTGGGGTTTGTGTGTCCTTACCTAAACATTTTAAGATGTCAAAGTCTGTAGCAATCAATCAATGTCTCTTCTAGACAAAAGAAAGAAATGGGTATTTATAAAGACTGAGTCCTCAGGCACGTATTAGATGCCAACCAGAATATGAAATGAATCACTGTGGGTGCCTGCAGTTGGGCAGATGAGCCCTAGCGTTTATTTCCAAAGGTGTTGCAATCAAATGAAAGACATTTCAGAGGCAACAGAAAATAGCTAGAGAATAGGCTAAAATCTCTGTCCTCTGAGAAGATTGGAAAGTTTATGTTTGATTGCCTTAGGAAAGACACTTGTAAGAATGCATGCAGTTAAAGAGGAAGTTTTTTCCCCTTTGCCTTGAAAACTGAGGCAATGAAGCTACAAGAACAGAAAACTGAACTCAGAAAAAGAAAAAAGCCCCACAGTTTAAACTAGAATCCTTTTCCGAAAGAACTTGTCTGAGTTTAAAAACCAGGAATATTTTGATTTCATTTAGACAAATGTCTTCATAAAGATTTTC
Organism: Passer domesticus; assembly: GCF_036417665.1. Lineage (NCBI taxonomy): Eukaryota > Metazoa > Chordata > Aves > Passeriformes > Passeridae > Passer > Passer domesticus. Next base: position 75,188,436 of record NC_087475.1, read on the forward strand.
TCCAGTTAGTCATAAAAGGAGTTTTTGAGGAACTATTACTCCTCTATCTTCGTGAACCAGTTGTGCACTACTGGAGAGCGGGATGCTAGCAGGAAGGGCGCATTTCTCTAGGAGAGCATCTTGTAAACAGTGGTGGCTGGCAGAGTGACAGTGGCTGTCGTGGTAGGGCTGCCACCACCGGGATTGCTGCCTGGTGGTGCCAAAGGCCGGGCACTCAGGTCACAGAGCAGTGAGGTGCCGGGGGAAGAGCTGTTGTAGATAGTGAGGGAGGATGCAAAGTCCAGAACCTGAACTCCATGTCGAAAGGAAGGAGACAAAAATAGAGATAAATTTGGAGAGTAAAAGGGTGGAAATTTTCAAGATGGAGAAGGCTGGAGGTTGGTTACTGTTAACAGCATAACTAAGGTCCCAGTTCCACCTGTGATTCATCAGGTACAGAGAAGGTAAAGTGTCCTGTGAAGAAGTGGGAGAGATGACCTCCCTCCCTTCAGATGGGACAGCAGATCCAGCAGAGCCTCAGCCCTCAGAAGGTTCCAGGAGAGGAGGGTGGTAGGTATCAGAAGCTCTCTCCTGAGGAGACGTGTGCCAGCCTGCCGTGCTGTCGCGGGAGGTTTGCCGCTTGCCAAGATCTTGCACACAAGCATTGCAAAGAGGCTGCCAAAGCTTGTTTGTCTCCTGGGCTGTGACCACTGCTGCTCATCCATGTGGGCACCCGTGATGCTGCCAGGAGGGATCTTGAGGAGTCAGGAGTGACTGCACGGCTCTGGGTGAAGGGTGAAGGGTGCAGGGGCCCAGCTGGGGTCTCCTCAGCCCTGCTGGTGGAGGGGGAAGGCTCTGGCTGGTGCAGGCACATCCAGCAGGCAGTCTGTAGCTGTGATGGTGGTGTTGCTGGCAGGGCTGTCATCTCCAGGGATGTGGGGTATGCTCTGAGGAGCAAGGACTGCTGAGCAAGAATCTTGACAAAGTGAGCTGAGGTCATCTCTAATTGGCTGCACAACCTTGTGAAGGCGGCTTTAAATTATGCTTATTGGGGAAGGGGCTTTGTTCTATGAAGAAAAGGGTGAGCAGGAAAGATGCAGTCTACAGCTGAACTGAGCAGGGTGTGTAGGAAAGATGAAGCCAGACTTTTCTTGGGGGTACAGAGTGGAAGAAGGATGAGAGGCAAAAAAATTGGGAGTTGGGAGTTTAAAATCAGAATGATGGAAAGAAATGAGTTGTCATGAGGGCGTTCAGATGCTGGCACCCTTTTCCCAGAGAGGTTTTGAGATTGCCATCCTTGGGGAAAATCAAAACTTGTCTGAAGAATGACCTGAGCAACCAGTTTTAACTCAAATTACTTTGAGGAGGATGTTGGTCTAGGAGACCTCCAGAGGTTCTTTCAAACCTATATGACTCATTGATTCAGTAATTTTTTACAAATTATTCTGACACATTAGGGTTAGCCGTGGCCTGATGTCTGAATTGAGAGTTATTTTAGGGAAATTGTCTATTCTCTGCCATGCAAGAGATCAGTCTGAGTATCTCCAGTCTTGCCTCATACCTTATATGTCATCATTCCATATGGAGCTTGGATGTGATCTGGTATGGCAATCCTTGGATTAATTTACAGTTAGGAATAACAAGAATTTGTTTTACTTTGATTTGTCCTTAGGCAGATGAACAGATGTGACTACTCCTCTTGTGATGCATACAAATATTAGTCAATCATCATAATAAAAAGGAATTGTTGACATTTAATTGTTTAGGTAATAGTCCCAGGCTCATATTTATATTAAATCCTTTAAGTAGGCATGAAACTTTACAATCTCTTCAGTAGATACATGGCACTGCGCACCTAAATGGCATTACAGTGGAGGAGGTGGGTGGTTAAAGGCTGTCTTTTACCTCCTTGAGTGGTAAAACTGTGCTTCTGGGAGAGGTCATGCATGCCATGCTGCTAGGAGAAGGTTTAGCTATTTTGCCTCCATCCAGTCTTGTTACTGGGTAAAAAAAAATAAAAAAAAAAGAGGTGGAAATGTTATTCTGCTCATTCTCTGTCTCATGAGCAATGCATTATCAGTAGTGGAAGAGGCAGTGCACCAAACTGCCCTTGTAGGCAGCTTTAAACAGGTGTCATATCTCTTCTTACTGTTTTGTTTAGACATGGCCCTGGTTACAGAATTACATTTGTAGCAAAATGACATTCACCAGTGATGAAATACAGCAAGCTGAGAAGGTGAGCATAGTGACTGTCTAATGATGCAAAGCAACATGCCATAATAATTCTTGTCTGAGATGAAGAAAGACTTTGTGACTCCTTGGATCAGTTTTCGTTCTGGCTCTGAGCACATTATATTGAGCTCTGTTTATGACCCGTGTTTTAATTGTAAATCCTATTTTTGTCTGTACTTAAATTTCTAAGATTCTATAGGAGTTGCCAGTGGAAAGTGGTGTGAGTTCATGGGGTTTTTTAGAATTGTTTGACAACAGCGAGGAAACTGATTTAGCTTTCAGGAGAGAAAGTTAACATGGGAATTTTTTTTTCCACTCAGCACTGCAGGAGAAGGGACGTTTACCATTAAAATAAGTTCAGGACTAGAAACTGCTTGTATTGTCAAATCATGAGGTAGTCAAAATTATTATTCCCTGGTTTACGAGTGCAGGATATGTTCCAGGCATGAGAAGGACAATCTGGGGACGATTGCTCAGGTGTTCTCAGCTGCAAAACTTCTTGAGAAGACAAGAAGCTGTTTTTCTTCCTCTCTGCTGTGATACCAATGCATTGCTGCATTCCATATGCTTGCTGTAAAAGCACTTTGGGACAACCAGAATGGAGATTTAATTTAGCAATCAAACATTTCTATTATTCCCTATTTCATGTCAGAGGAGTTGCTGGTGGAATACTGATACTCTGTGTGTAGGGAGTGGGGCTGAGGGAAATGCTGTATGGAGATGGGAAATGGCAGCTCTCACTTCTTTGCTTAAAGCTATTCTGCTTTGCTTTGTTGCTGCTGTGAGAAAATACATCTCTTCTGTATGTAAAGAGTGGATTTTTCTGCCTCCTGAGCACAGGAAAGCCTCTGAGTCTTGGTGAGAACATGCCATTAAATATACTTGCAGCCCATCAGGCCTAAAGACTCCAACATGTGCTGTACCACTGAGAAGGAGATGTTTTTTTGATATGTGATGGTTTCACTCATATGGTGCTTCCATTGTGTTTTACAAGAGAACATGCAACTTTTAAAGCCTTTTGGCTCAGGTAACTTCATTCCCACAGAGAAGTAAAGTGATTTCCTGATAGTAAGTTAACAAGAAAAACCTCTTTCAAGGTTTGCATCTATGTTGAGCTGCTTTTTTTTTTTTTTAATAGGATCATAGACTAATTGGGTTGGAAAGGACCTTTAGAGGCCATCTAGTCCAACCTCCCTGGAATGAGCAGGGGCATCTTCAGCTAAATCAGGTTGCCCAAAGAGAGCCCCATCCAACTTGACCTTGAATGTTTCCAGGAATGGGTCACCTACCACCTCACTGGACAATCTGTTCCTGTTTCATCACCATTGCTATAAAAATCTTCTTTCTCATATCTAGTCTAATACTATCCTCTTCTAGTTTTAAACTATTGCCCTTGTCCTACTGCAACAGTACCTGCTAAAAAGCTTGTCTCCATCTTTCCTATAAGCCCTCTTATGCTCTTTTTGAGTGTGTGCATTTAAATTTTAATTTTTACAATTTAATTAATTTAATTTTTTTAATACAAAAGTGTAGATGATTTCTTACAGTTTTGTATTAGAAAATAAATTTTCTGCAGTTGTACAAACCTAGTGTAGCCTGGTATACATTTTTTTTTTCCTGCTGTCATCAGGACAGATGACTCCTTCTGCAAACTCATGAGCAAGAGTTTGAGCAAGTGGTGAGCTCAGCTCTTGAACTGCTAAATCTGTAGGTCAGTAACCAAAATTTGAGACTTTCAAAGGTGATTGTGGTTTTAGAATGAGGTTCCTCTAATTAAGGGGCATTTTGACTATTACTTTCTAAAACAATTAGGTACCTATTCCAAAAGGCAGGAAAAGACCAAACATCTCTAAAATTTCAGTGTGTGTTGTTGTGAGTCTGATCAAAATGTCCATGTCTTCTTTTGATACAGAAGAAAAAGTTACAACTCTCATTTCTGTATGTCAGTCTGAATTCTGGCACCAGGTGAAAATAGACAGATTAAGAACCTCAGCTTTGATACAAGCTAGTAATTTTTGAGGAATAACATTTTGTCGTAAGTGACTTGGAAAATTCAAGAGAGAAAATTACATGGATATCACATGTCCTTTATTTGCCAAAGATCTCTCATGAATTCATTCAAAATTATAGTAGCCTCAGCAGCAGCAATAGTAAGAAAATAAACATTTATATACATAAGAATTTTGGTGAACACTGTATTAGTGGTAATGGTGCAAATAAAGACAATTATGCATGTATGTAGTTTGGTGAATACCTAATAAAATGAAATAGCATAGAAGTGCTTGAAGCATGTCATGATTTTCTTCTGATGAACTTGAATTTTCTGGTAATCTGAAAGATGACTGAAGAGTTATAGCTTGTCAGGAAAATAAGCTGAAATAAATTGCATCTTTATAATTTTTTTTATTAGGAAATGCTCTGGGGAGCATATAGAGTTTAAAAACTCAGTGCCTTTTCCTGGTGATACTTTCATCACAAAATAATGGCATTTTCTTGAAGACTATTTCAAATTAATTATTTTAATTTAGTGAGATAGTTGGTGGGTGATAGTTTTTGAGAGCTGTTTTTGAGAGTGAAGTGGCTCCTTTTTTATGTGCAACTAGCCTTAGAAGCAGTATTAATTATGCCACATTGTAAAATTCTTCCTTATTTAAATGGTGAAGTAAGATACAAGGAATGAATAATAATATTTAATATCTGTTGTTGCGATGGGCATATGGCAGGTAGAAGATAAAGAGGAGTAAAACTGAAGAAAAATAGTGCATGAAAAGATCTGTTAATTGAACTGTTCTCCAATTCCCTAATCTCACAAGTTTTAAAATTATTCTTCCATAGCCTCAGACCATTCGGCAGACTCTTCAAAAGACACTGCAGTATTTTGAGCATCAAGTTATTGGGTAAGTGTTAATGTGAGGTAGTGAAAGGTGCATGGTGATGCTTTGCTCCGTGCTTTCCAATTCACAGCCTTCCATGATAAGCTTTTCAGTTTAATTTTTAACTTTTTCTCTCAAATTCTTAGAGATGCTTTGGAATAGCAATACATAATCTGGGTGTAAATGGTAAACTGCTGTTCGGTCCTATTTCTGTACAATCCCATCAGATGATGACTGCTTAATGAACTGTAATGTCTCTTATGAAAAGACAATAGCAAATCTTTTTCAGTCATAGAATATCAGGTCAGAAAGGGACCTCAAAGCTCATCTAGTCCAACCTTTCTTGGCAGAAGCATGGTCTAGACAAGATGGCTCTGCACTCTGTCCAGCTGAATCTTGAAATTGCCCATCATGGGGCAGTTAATCCTTAATCCTTTGAAAGACACTTCTGAAAGACATTTGTTGACTTTGCATTTGTATAAGGAGTTGTTATAACTTTTTTTTTTTTGTTTCTGTAGTTACAGAGATGCAGAGAAGAATTTTCACAATATATCAAACAGATGCTCCTATACAGACTGCTCTGGCAATGAAGAAACTGAAGATGTCTCAGGAATTCTCCAGTGTACTGCTAATGTGCTTGGTATGTGTTTTTTCAAGGGAATTTATTTCCTTTAGTTGCAAGGAAAGTTTACTGACCATCCTAATGCCAACAATGAAACCAGAAATTTTTGCTCCAACAACAGAAATTTAGAATATAGGCAGAAGCATACCGGTGCACTGTTACTATATTTGTCTCCTTTTCTATATACATTTTGAGTTTTTAAGACAAGCCAGACGTGATTGTCAGTGGAGGCAGTGAATGTGTATTGTGCAATACCCAGTGATTTAATAAGTTTCAAAGGCTTTTGGCAAGCGAACTTGCTTCTGTGCAGGCCTTGGAATTATCTCTAGTGTTTTTATAGGGGTTCTGCAGAACAACAGACACTTTTGTCATTTGTGGGCCTGGTGGATAGAGGGCATGAGAAACAGCAGCAGGGTTTACCTGGAAACTTAGATTTTCTTCAGCAAGAAGCACAACACTGAAATCTGACTGTGCACGATAATTGAAGATAAGTTTTAACTTCCTATGTCAGGGGAATATGGTGAGGGGATAGTCTGCTCACGTTCTGGTCTTTATCATTGTATCCTGCTGACTTAAAATACTTCTGGAGGATATGCATTGTGCATCTGTCTTTCTTACTGCAAACTGTTAAGCAGACTTGGTATGCTCTGTGAAACAGCAGACATGATGTAGTTTAGAGATGACTGTGTTTCACTGATACTCAGAATGCCTTTTTTTTGTTTTTGCTATCTACTGCCTTATTCTGTAAAATGCGGGGTGCTGTCAAGGATGTTCTGTATGCCTTTAACTGCTGCTAGAAAGAGGTGGCATTTTGTATTTTGCATGTGTGGTCATGGAGAGAATGTAGAGAGAATTTAGAACAGATTAAATTCTAAATGTGTCCAGTGTTAGTTACCTTTTTTTAAAAAATTCTAAAATATTTGCATGCTAGCTCTCTAAAACAAATGCTATGAGTGATAAGGCAGAATTCATGCAAAGCAGAGACTTTTCATGTTATCAGGTGCATATTAATATTATAAAAAGCCAGACTAGACATTCAGTACTTGTTTCACCGTGACACAATGTATGTGTAATACAAAAAAGTTATGAATAGTTTTTCACCTTCATAGTGTTTTTAAAGCAATATGTTAGTCCCAGCACCTCGGCATGGCTAAGTAACGTGCAACATGTTTCTTTAGTGTTATCCTCACAATGCATGTTTATTGGGGGCAGATTGGGACCAAAGTATAGGGATAACATCTAAGCATTACTATCTTGGGGAACTATTAAAGTGGGCTTTGTTGAAAATTAGGTTGCAGAGAGTTTTTCTTGGACAAGTTCGCCTCCTAAAGAAAGAATTCTTAGTAAAAAAACCCACTTCAGTATGAGCAAAATACTGAGATAATTTAAAAGCAATCTTTCTCCCTATGCAGGATAAGAACCTAAGGGAATGAGCAGTAAACCCAGCTTCTTTATTTTAATTGTAGCTCCTGTCACAACAAGGAAAAAATTAATGGAGGCTGTGTAATTAATTCTCACATACACAGTTATTTTTCTTGTTGAATAAGGACTGGTAAGAGCTGCCTCTGTGAAAGAGGGACATAACCACTGGGGTGTGTACCTGGAGCACGTGGCATTGCTGAGGCAGGAGGCAAGCATGAATCTGACTGTGGTAAAGGCTAGAGAAACTGTTGAACCAAATCTGGCTCTTGGTTTATGTATACGAGCAGTAAGAGGCACTTGCTGTCTAGGGCTGGAAAAAAAGGCTTCCTTAAAGATGCTTAGAAGCATCTTCCTCCTCTCTGACCTTAGATACTGCCAACATGATTCACCTCTTCCAATCTCCTAACCACCTCTAAAAAAGTCCTTTGGCATTCCTTATTCATCACAAGAGTGCAAATGCTGAGATCACTGGTAAGCTTGGAAGCCTGTGAGCAGATGCTTCACACTGTGGTCCTGGTGTTTACACTGCTCACAAGGAAGTGCTGACTGCAAGCTGTTCACTCAGCTCGGTGCATGTGATTTATCATGTATGAATGCTGCAATTTTCCGACTGTCAAGTCAGCACTAAGGTGTGTCACCATCTTCCTGCAGCACAAGGACCTGATTCTCCTTGTCTCCTTGCTGAGTTTTCTGCTACAAGTCTAGACATCAGTAGAAGTCTCCCTGCTTTAAACTACTGTAATTGAAGGAACCCATGGCCGCACGTTCACATGCTGTAAACTGTGTGTGGTACCAGATCAATCCCACTGTTTTCCTTTACAATGACAGCTTCTGAGGCTGTAGTATGTCATTTAACTTTTGATCCTTTCAAAGACAGCCCAGACAGCTTCATGATGGACTCAGCTTTCATTAATTGGTGCATTCATACTTCTACAGTGTCCTTCATAAGCATGTAGAAACAGAGAATCCTTTAGGCTGAAAAAGATATTTAAGATCATCAAGTCCAATTTAATGCAGCACTGCCAAGTACACCACTAAACTGTGTTCAGAGGAGATTGACAGTGTTGGTTTGAACCTATTTTAGAAATAATGATAAGAGAAAGATGTTCATGATGAAGTATGTTGTGTGGATTACTACCACATTTCTTTCTTAGGTGTCTATAAACTTATACTGAGGTATGTTAGAGAGAAAAGTTGTATCTGAACTGATTCCTTGTTTGACCTTGGGCAAGTTTTTATTCTTTCTGTGCCTCAATTTCCCATCTGTATAATGGAGATAACAGGATTTTTAAAATCCTTTAAACCATATGTCAGTGCTATTCACATTTCAACCTTCTTGAAGTAAAGACATTTTCATACCCTTTGTACATTCAGCATTTTGAACAATGACAGCAAATCTCATTTGGGACTGCTTTTGTCCTCATGATTTAAAATAATTTGATTTCAAGCAAGATTAGAGTGTGCATTTTTACTTAAATGCTTCCAGAATAAAGCAGAAGACCTTCATGTAGCTGCAAATTAAAACTTCGGCAACAGGAAATTATGGATGAAAATTTTTTTTGCTGTTTTGTAACTGCTATGGTAAGGAATTTTTTCCAGGATATAAATCCTTCATGACCTATCTCCTGTTTATTTATTTTGGCAGATATTCAAAGAAGGTCTGTGCTACTGAGTTTTACAGTAGAGAAATGTCCAATTTTCCTTTTTGAACCCCACTCAGTATTCCAATATATCACATGATATTTCTCACATCCCAAATGCAGAAGTCAGATAAAAATTTTACAACCTTCACCTCACCTCCTCCAAACAGACACTGCAAACAATTAATGTAGCCTTTGTGAATGTGAACTATTTTTCACTCTTCAGTCCTTCACAGGGAAAAAAAAGAAAGGGACTTCATTAAGGCAGTTACCTATCTTTTAAATGGCATTGATATTTCTTTTGGAGCCTCTTTGCATCTTGCTGAGGAACTGTGTAATCTGTCCTCACTTTGATAGTAAAACTAATGAAAAGTATCTTAAATCCGTAAAGTCTTACAAAATGAGCTGTTATACAAAGTCTGCAAAGCAGCAGTAACTGTTCATACCCAGTCTCTAATGACATGGAAGAAATGTAGTCTTTGAAAGCCCATTTGTGTATTTTAAACTGCAAATCTAAGTTACATGTACTGGAGCACCATGTTAGATAAACTCTATAAATTACACTTGGTCACACAGTCTGAAGTTACAAATAACACTTGTGTTAGATCATGGTTTCAGCAGAAAGGCCTGGAGAAGTAATTTTACCTATCTGACTTTCCATTGCTTAAGGTACAGAAAAAAATTCTCCTCCATTTTTTTAATTCAAGCAAATAATTTATACAACATAATTATTTTTTGTCTCATAAAAATTTGGCTTAAAAATGCACAGCACATATCAATGGCTAAGTCAGCTCTGCATGTGGACTCGAGTGTATTGCAAGAATTTTTCCTATTAGGCATTTGTAACTTGAGGGGTAATAATGCTCTTTCTTTTGATTTTGTTTCAGAGAGTGGTGTGAAGAATTTGCTTGTCTTTCCATCTATCTGGGCATCTTCTGTTTGGAGGATGATAAAGTGCAGTGGCAATTCCTTAGGGATTCCCTAATACCCTGGTGATAAGTTGTATGGAATCCTGGCCCAGAGCCCTGCCCTGTCAGGGAGATAAATTGTGTTTCTGGATTCAGCCTCCCCAAGTCACCAAGGAGGAGGTGGAATCCATTGTTAGTGTAAGGTTTTAGAGAGTTCTTGCTCTGGGTGACATTTGCTTGTCACTAACAAAGAGAACATGTGCTGCAGGCTGCTTTATATAGGGCAAATCACTTCATGCCTAAATATATCTTGCAGGGCTGATCCTTCATTTAGTACAACGGGCATAATTCCATAAAAGTTATTTGTTCTCTGTACATTTATCAAAGTTAAAGATCTGTGTTTCCTTTATGAAACTAAGAAAATCTTATATGAGGCAATGGCATGAAGCTGTATCAGGGCAAGTTTAGGGTGGATATTAGGAAAAGGTTAATCACCCAGAAGGTGGCTGAGAGCTTCACTGAGGTGAAGGCTATTCAATTTTTATTGCTCCACTGCTGAGCACTTGGGAAATGGACACAGCACCAAACCTGACAGAATTCAAGAAGCACTAGGACTATGTTCTCAGGTGTATGATGTGATTCTTGGGGATGTCCTGTGCAGGTCCAGGAGGTGGATTTTGATGATCCTTGTAGGCCCCTTCCAATTCAGAATATTCTATGCTTCTATGATCCTCTGTTGTTAAAGAGGAATATATTTGGGATCTTTCTGATAATTATTAAATAACTGCTGAGAAATACTGTATTTGAAGAGGCATGAAATAATTGAAAAGGAGGTGCCAAGACAGATCTTAACCTACCTACTAGCCACCTTAGACTGAGTGTAGTGTTTGGAAAAGAAAAACAAAGGTTTGGTAGACTGACTGCTTGGGGGGTGTCTGGGAACTGTAAATGCTTAGATATTGAAAGTATGTAAATTTTTATCACTTCCCTTTGCACTAAGAACTGCGGCTTGTCATTAGGATGCAACTAATTTAGGATACACAGCCTGATTTATAATTAAAGTTGTTGGTTTACAAATGGCGTAAAAGGGAATGTTACATGGCCCAGAGGATTGGCAATACTAATGGATTCTAATAATACTTTATCCTGGGGGGTCTAAGCTATACTCACAGGGCTCCTGTTATTTAGCAGATGTTACAGTGCACTTGCAACACAAAAGTAATCTAAACAAAAAGCACATAATTCATGTGATTTCAGTTCTGAGATGAGTACATCTCAATTAGAAAAGGACAAATGTTTATACCAAATGGCCTTAGACGTCCCACTCTTCTCAAATCAGAGCTATTTATTGTTAGAAAGCAGATGAACTCCCAGCAGATAATGAGCGGTTTGGAATTATGATGTGCAATAGCATCTTGTGGAAGTCTATTTATAAAGAACATCTTCTGGCCATGATTCATTGACTAAATGTAGGTGTTTGTCATTATCTGAGGCGCTGTGAGGTGTCTTGTGGCCTCTGTCCAACCTTCAGAAGTGTGTAGGTCTCCCTTAGGTCCCTCACCTTGGCAGATACAGTAACTATCTGTTGGTTCTTTGGTAGATATCTTGGATGCCTCATGAAGACTCAAGGAGCATTAGATTTCTATGTTTAGTCAGATGAGTTGAGCCCTTTATATATGTGAGGAATTAAGAGAGATGATTTTGCATTTCATGGGAAGAGTTTTTAGATTTCATTGCGATTTTATTCGTCCCAGGAAGTGCAGTTCTGCTCCCTATGTTTATTCAAAGACACATATATTTATTTTAATTAAAAAAAAGCAAATGAAAAAAATCCTTATTACTGTTTAATCTCTAGAGTTAGCATGAAACAAACCTGGTCTGCCTAATTTTTAGGAACTACCCATCTAATGACTGCAGCTTTCATGTAATGAGCCCTGTGGAAATATAAGAAGTGAGCCTCCCAGGTGGTGGGGGGCGACATAAAATCATGATAGTCTTGCTTCACGTAGCTTGGCTTTGCTTGCAGAATTGGTTGCTACTGAGAGCACTGAATGGGGCCGAAAACCTCTTCCACTGCCTGTTCGTAATATCTCATGTGAGCTTCCTGTGTCAACAGTTTTGAGCAGAATATTTTATATTTATGTTAAGAACTGGCAATCAGCTCCTCATCAAAAGGCAGTAATTACAATGGCATTTCTATCACTGGTCAAAGGACAAGGAAAGATACCACCTCATTAAAAGTGGATAAAAGAAATATTATAGGTGAACAAATGTCGGGAGTTCTTTTTTAAACAGTAGTTCTCATTTATATTCTGTGAAATCTTGAAAGATATGCAGGCCCTGCATGTCACTGTAAGAGAAGTGTTGTATAGATTTTTCAGTTGTGTCACAACCATATGTAAAGGTGTAAAATGATGTTACTGTATTTATATATTACCAAAAAGGTAATATAAAAATGCTATCTGGATTCCCAAGATAAATTCACAATCATAATGAAGTAAAATCTAAGTAATTTATACAGGAATTAGATGCTGGTACTAGGCTCACTTACAAGCCAAATGATTCATCTACTGTACCTTCAGCATTAGTCTGTACAAAAGAAAACCTTTTTTATTCAGAGACTAAACATTGCTTTCCCTACCACGTGAAATAATTCCTTGGAATTCTGAACTGCCACCTGTCTTTCTGTCCACAGGTCTGTTTAAAGAAAATATGTTACTGATGCCAAAAATTTGATAATCCAAAAACATTTAAGAGACACTTGCTATAACTGAAGGTGGCAAATTCTGCTTCTGTTCACAGTATGAGGTCTGGAATTGCATATTTAATTGTTCCAGCCGCTTAAGGTTTGATATTTACAGATTCTGAATGGTATCTCAGAAAAAAATGTATTTTTCAATGCCATATGAGTCAGATGCTGGCCACTCTGCAGTCATTGTCTTCATTATTTACTTTTAGGAAAAACTGGATGGCTTGTAACTCCTTCTGCATGCTGTACCAGTTAATGAATTGCATTGATTTTTTTTCCACATCACATAATATTTTTTTATCACATCAGATTTTTTATCTTCTGATTGCTTCTCAAGAGCCTATGATTTGTGATTTTCTTTATGGGAACAGATTTTACCTAATTTCTCCACTTCATAATGTTCAAAATACTTAAAAATGTTGTATTAATTCCTTGACATTTTGTAGTGTGTTTTCAGTTTACATTAACTGCTGAAAAGAAAGTGAAGACCTTTTGCTAGAATGTTATTAAGGATGAAGTCATCTATTTCTGCTCCAGTTCAGTGAAATATTTAATTTGTGCTTTGAACCTGTGCTTAAAGACTTTGGTAATTTTGGATCTGGATAGGAAATATAGGATCCCTTCTCTTAATGTGTCTTTCAGACACATTTTCAAAGGATAATAATTTTTCACAAATCCAAAAGTGCTTTTTAGTGGAGGTCTATAGCAATATTTTCATTCTGTCGTTGCTTTGCCTCAATTTTCTATGTGCATATTTAATTTCTCTCCAATATGGACTAGAATAAAAGTGACATTGTAAGGAAAAGCAACAAAAAGAATCTACTAAGAAAAAAACATTAAAGTTACGATGTGATTTGTCTTCCTGACGTCAGTAGATCCCTCTCTAGGAGGAAAACAAAAAACATTGAGACTAATGCATTTTTAGGGCTTCATTCACTATATTAGTAGAAGTTTTGTAAAGAGCAGAAGCTCAAAATAACAAGTTACTTCAGTTGGGGAGTAGCAGAGATTGGTGGGATGATTTTTGGTTCATTTTGTATTACTACCACTTAGTGGAGTGTCTTGGTGAAGCCAGGAAAGACCTTTTCCTCCGTATTAATTGCAAACCAGTGCTCATTTAGGAAGCCGTGTTGGCGTCATACATGAGGTGATACAGGAGTTCAGTGGCCTCTGCATTTGGAAGTGCTGGGCCCTCATACAGATATCAAATATGTTTCTTTCTTCCTGGGAAGCTGAATGAAAATTTTGCTCAGAGGTCCACAGTGAAAAAGAAAGAATGGAGATGCTGGCTCTTAAGAATGGAATAGCAAATTGTCAGTTTTGATGAACAGAATTTGACTCACATTTTCAGTGCCATATTCACTGTAAAATCAAAGAGAAAAACAATTGTTCAACAACTGAATGTGAGATGATTTTGAAAAGATTGTACTTTTTATATAGATGCATAATCTGAAGGTTATAAGAAGATTATTTTAATTTTGTTTGTATTTTCTCAGCATAAAAACAAACCCCAGGAAGTACCATATATGTTGAAATTGGAAATCATACTGAATGCAATAGTTAAAGATAACAACTAGCCTGTGGAAGTCTCTAAATGTAAGAAAGCATGCACTACACAGACAGTGAGTTCTGGGATTATTTTTTTTAGCATGAAGGTTTTTCTACTTGCAATAAAACTATCTCCCAGTCTGGTACTGTCCTGGATTTATCAGGGATAGAGTTAATTTCTCCTCAGTAGCTGGTACTTTGCTGTGTTTTGGATTCAATATGAGAATAATGTTGATAATCTCCTCGTGTTTTGGTTGTTGCTAAGTAGTGTTTATCCTGAGCCCAGGACGTTTTTGTGTCACATGCTCTGCCAATGAGGAGGGGCACAAGAAAGCTAGGAGGGAGCACAGCTGAGACCCAAACTGGCCAAAAGGACATTCCACACCATTAGAATGTCACTCCCAGTTTATAAGCTGGGGGAGTGACCTGAACGAGGACAGGGACTGGCATTGGTGGTGAGCACTTGCATTGGGCATCACGTGTTGGTTTCTTTTCTTTTGTCATAATTATTACTATTTCCTATTATTATTATTATTATTATTACAATATTTTCCTTTTGCATCAATTATTAAACTGTTCTTATCTCAACCTACAAGTTTTCCTTCTGATTCTCCTCCCCATTCCACCGGGATGGAGGGCTGAGCAAGTGGCTGTGTGGTGTTTACTTCCCAGCTGGGCTTAAACCACGACAGCTATGTGTAGAAATATAGGTAGGGAGAAAATCTACAGAAGACTTGCAAAAGATTAGGATCATTTATATGGTAACAAATGAAAAGGTTATACTGAAGTATATACAGAATTAGTGCTAGGTGAGCATCTCTTCATAATGTTTTTCAGTAAGAGAGGCAGGAATAATTCAGTAAAAACACATACTGAATATTTTGTGCAGCTTTACACAAAGGCATCACTGAAGACAATAGCTTTGCAGAGAAATACAGAAAAAATAGTCTGTGTGTGTTTGTGTAACAAGGAATTTATTGAATAAGTATTTTTTATTCAAAGATAAACATCATGCTTCATGCAAAAATTGTTTTGTTGGTAAGGCTAAGGAAGAAACTTCATTGATAGAAACATTATGATTTTTGGTTCTGAAGGTTGCTTGACTTAGTTTAATTGTCTTAGTATATTATAATGTCTGTTCTTGTAGTGAAAATTCATAACTAACATAGACCAGCAGTTTGGTTGAGTTTGGTCATATCTATTTTTCTATTAGAGTTGATCTGATTTTCTGCTGGTACTGTGTGTAACTCAATTCAAAGCTCAAATGTTTTTAAAAGTAGTGGGATGTCCTCGAGCCAGGTTTAATTCATGTTGCTTGGAGTCAGTATATTGCACCCAGACTGAACTGCCAGTTCTCCGGGGTGGACAACCAGACCAATCTAAGACAATCAGCAAAACCTCAGGCCAATTACTGAGGCAGAGTTCCCAGTAGTGATAATGAGGTGAGGCTTGCATATGTGGCAGCAGAGTCCAGGAGTGATCAGTTCTGCAAACCTCATTTGCAGTCAGTGGCGCCAGGGCAGCTGCTCCACTGTCTTTGTATAATGCACTTGAAAGGCAGTTCACCTGTGCTGTCTTTTGGGTGGCTTTGTGGGATGTATTTGGCCATTTGCATGAATAGCCCAGGGGTTTCTGGTGCTGCTCTGTTCCCCTCTGCAATCTTACAGCCTTGGGTGTCCCTGCCAGACTGCTTACTTTTACACACAGACTTCTAAAGTTGCTCACATTTCACTATAAAGAGCAATGAGATTTAAAAGTATGAATATCTGTTTGTGCATACATATTAATATGATGATTTCTTAGCTATTTGCTATTAATATGGGCTAGAATTTCATTCTTTTTGGGTTATAGTGAGTATTTTTGGTAAGCTATTACAATACCATGTTATGCAGGCGTAATGGTAATGAGTCAGGATTTGGCACACAGTCTTCTGAGTCAGGATATTAGGGGGCATTGTGTACCAGAGGTACTTTCTTTTGGCTTAGCTGCAGAGCTGACCATCTGTGGTCATAAAAGATCCTGGGAATATTTTTGTAATAACCTAGTTTAGTGACCAAATTTCTTTATGAGTAATGGCATTTGAATGAACTTTCCCAAATTATAGCTATTACTTCTTCTATAAAATATGCTTTGTCATGTTCTGATGTTGTCATATTTATATATGTAATTTTATGCATTTTAATTTGCTATTAGTAATGTAAAGCTGGGGAGCACTGAAATCCCTTGTGAATATTGATTGTGTTAACTATGCCTGCGTACATAGCCAATTCAGACAATGCCTTGAGATTATAAAAGGTTATTGTCTGCAAACAACATGACTTCTGTCCACTGTTATACCTCAGGTATAAAAGTCACTAACCACTCTGTTCTGCCCAAATTGAAAGCCTAGAAGCAGTCTAAACAATGAGAAGTTCAGTGATCCTCTGGGATCACCAGTGTTATAAAGCATGCTGAATACACATTAAAATAAAGGGCCTGTTATGCTCTCAGGAAAGAAATAACTGCCCTTCATTTCTGTTCAAATTCAAGAGAAATTTTAAGGTGTTTCACTAGTTGACTGACAGGTAATTCTGTATGATTTCAGTGTGGTGAAGAAACGATGTTGTTAATTCCCAGATTAATTTCCTTTGAAAACTCTGGATAATTGTAATTCACAGACAATTGATATATACTTCCTTTTATTCTGTTACATCTTAAAACAATACAAACACCTGGTTAATTTTGTAACAGTGAGGAAAAGGAAACAAGCCCACCAATAACTGGCTGGGACAGCAAGCTGAAACAATGAGGACTTAAAAAAAAATGGCTTCTAGGGTTATTCCCAACCACCACAGAAACCTATGGATGGGTATCTAGTGAAAAAGCTGCTATCACTGTTTTGGGAAAATCCTGGGCAAATAGAGGCAAAAAGGGAAAATGTGACACAGTAACAATGCTATGTTGTTGATATTAGTGTCTTATTGTCCTATAGGTCTGAAGTTTGAGGAAATGCAAGAAAAGTTTGGGGAGGAATTCTTCAATATCTGCTTTGAGGAGAATGAAAGAGTTCTTCGAGCTGTAGGTGGGACCCTTCAAGACTTCTTCAATGGCTTTGATGCTTTGCTGGAGCATATTAGAACTTCATTTGGAAGACAGGCCACCTTGGAATCTCCTTCTTTCCTATGCAAAGAACTCCCTGAAGGCAATCTCATGCTTCATTATTTTCACCCCCATCAGATTGTGGGATTTGCAATGACAGGAATGATAAAAGCAGCAGCAAAGAAGATTTACCGCTTGGAAGTAGAAGTAGAACAGGTCACAAATGAAAAGTTGTGTTCAGAGGGGACAAACCCAGGGAACTGCAGTTGTTTGACTTTCCTTATCAAAGAACATGAAAATGCAAATACCACAAAAGCACTTCCACCAGGAACTTCCCAGTCCCCCTTAGACCTGAGGATTAGTATCAGCACCTTCTGCAGAGCTTTCCCCTTTCACCTGATGTTTGATCCAAACATGCTCCTTCTCCAGCTTGGAGAAGGTCTTAGGAAGCAGCTCAGATGTGACACTCATAAAACGCTGAAATTCCAAGAGTGCTTTGACATAGTCTCTCCTAAAATCAGTGCCACTTTTGAACGAGTTCTCCTGAGGTTATCTACACCCTTTGTCATCCGGACCAAACTTGAGGATTCTGATTCTGAAAGTAAAGATAAGGTAAGAATGTTAATTTGGAAGTGGATGTGCTTGGTGGGAGAGGATTTTTTGCTCAGAAAAAAGCAGCTCAAGTCCTTTGGAAAGCCCACTCACGCCTTGCAAACAGGGGCTAAGTGATATTCCCTAGCCAAGTGAGTATTTTTCTAGATTATTTATAAGCTTTGCCTCTGAAGTTGTAGCAAATCATGACATTTCCATTCAGAAAATTCTGCACAGTGGGGCTGAATAGTACAGCTTGAATAAAAGGGTGAGGAATTATACAAAATACCTGTATCTTATCCTTAATATCACTCCAGCTATATTATGATAAGAATAGTTTTAAGCCATTTACTAGGGCCCAGCTTGAAGTGTTTATTCTGAAAGTTTCTCACCGTAGATTTCTCATTGCTATCTTACTATATCTTATTTCCCTATTTTGGAATGCTGCTTTCCTTTAGGTTTCTTTTTACCTCTCATCCTGCACTCAAAAAAACCAGAGCTGTAAGTGCAACTGAGTATCACTTAAGCCAGTTTTATTGTGTTCCAAGTCATTCAAATAGGCTCTTGTCCTCCTACACTGCATCTTTCCTCCATGCTTTAGGAGAGAGCTATCTTAACGAGTGAGCTCTGTGTTGAGTTCAATGCATACAGCTGAGTAAACTGAGAACATGTCTTTAGTGTGGAGTTCTTCAGTGGTTGGATGGAATTTATCTCAATACCTATCCTTGAATTACAGGAAAGTTTTTTGGTGTGAAGTAGGGTTCCGGGTTTTATGCACCAAGGTACTTGTACTTAATGCTAACATTAAAACTTGCTTAAAGGCTTGAAAGTCTGTGTGTGGGTGCCTTGGAAATACTGCTGCCCTAAGTGGAACTGGGTGATCTTTAAGGTCCCTTCCAACCCAAACCATTCTATGGTTCTATGATGCTATGATAATTCAAAATATAGTTGCTTCTTACAACAGCTGTATTTCCAGCTTTTCTTTGGCACTATACTTTGGCACCAGAAAGCATATGTCTGGTGTATTTTCCTCTGGAAATAACATGTTCCCCCAAGAGAAACAAACTGGTGTTGCCATGATAATTTAGGGAAAAAGCCTCTGCTAGGATTTTTCCTGTCCTGAGGAGCTGAGAGCCTCAGGAAAGAAATGTAAACAATAACTATCTGCTGCTGTGGAGTGCCACAGGTGAATCTTCCATTGGTCCATGTGGATTGTTTTCAATCAGTGACCAATCACAGCCACCTGTGCCAAGGCTGTGAGCAGTCACAAGATTTTTGTTATTCATTCCTGTTCTATTCTTGTCTTTGTAGCCTTCTGATCTCTTCTCTCTGTTCTTTTAGTATAGCTGTAATGTAGTATTTAGTATAATATATATCATAATAAATCAGCCTTCTGATCACATGGAGTCAAGCCTCGTGTCCTCGCACCAGGGGTCCAAGTCAAAGCAACAAACTGATGCTTTTCATTTTGTATTAGTTGTTGTAATTCAACCTTCTTAAAACCAAAATGGAGTTTATTTTTCAGAGTCTGTCCTCAGTGTCACCCTAACTTTTAATTGCAAGAAGGAAATGAGGTGTGAAAGGAGTGGAGGTGTTGGTTCTGAGCTACCTTATGACACACTTGTTTCTCCTTTGAAAGAGTCTGGTTTCATGATACTTCAGGCAGAACACACCTATCCCTGTCAGAAACCTTCCCCTCTCCCAGGACAGTCACAGCCCTTTGACTGGCTTCTGCTCTTCATCAATCTGCTGTAGATCGCTCTGAAGAGGAAGAAGGTTTAGGTGGGGGAAGGAACCTTTCAAAGCTTTTTTCCCTATTTAAGTTAAACACACGAAATATTCTCTTACCTGGACAGGTTTCACATGCTTATGGCTTGCTTTTAGGAGAAGTGGCAGGAGTGGGGCTTGTTGGAGGCAGGATTTTAGATTAGGCAGTCCTAACACCAGAGAAGCAGGTGGAAGAGGATGGCAGCAAGGGACTGCCAGCAGTTGGGAGAAAAATTGGATCTGGAAGAGTGAGGCATGAGTGAGGCAAAAGTGTGATGGTGAGGTGCAAGGGGAACTGTTGTGCTTCAGGCATAGGAATTACTTTGAGAACATCAGTTTATCTGAAGAGGTATTTTCTTCTGTCTCACACCTTTGATAAGCACGTTCAAAATTTTTTGGCTTGTGAATAGTTAAAATAAGCTCAGCATATGATGCATTTAGCTAGATATTCGCTTTAAAAAAAAAAAGAAGTTGCACAGATTCATAGGCTGTGGTTGACTTGCTTACATAGATTTTGAGAGGAGCGACATAGCAATACAGTTTATGTCATGTCATTATCCATAAAAGTCCTTTATGGATAAAAAAAGTAGACTGGGCCTTGGGAACTGCATGGTGTATTATTTTCCCATAGCTCGTGTCACTCATTTTGGAATTCTTTTCAATTTGCCAGGACTTGTTTGGAAGTTGAATATTAGGCAGGTAGATCACTGGCTGTAAGCATGACCCTGCTTAAAAATTGCCAGTAACTGACTTAGACATTTCCCTATTTCTCTGCCACACACCTCTATTCAGTTCACAGTGGAATCACATCCCACTTAGAGCTATTTATCTTTTTAAAAAAAAAAAAAAATCTGACTCTGCACTAACTGACACTTTTCAGGCTTGGTTACCTTCAATGGCAGCTGTAAGCATGTGACCCAGACAACTCTGCTGCAGTGTTGAATCTGTTCAGATGTCTTATTGCATTAAAAAACCCCAAAAATTCAAAGGCTTTGCAATGAACAGAGGCTGTTCCAGCCTCTTGTCTAAAGATGTTTATTTTAATTTCAATGCATAAATCATATATTTTTTTCAGACTGGCAGTGAGAAAGACAAAATAAGAAAACAGTTTTCATTTAGTCCTGACACCAGTGTTCAGATGAAAGCAAGTCACAAATCACGGTCTTTTCCTAACTAAACACCTACACGCAAAAACAAAAAAAAAACCCAACCCCACCTGTCCTGGCTTTCAGGGTGTTGAATACTTGTCCAGTTTAATTAAAGTCTCATTTGTGTGTTTCAATTTACTGGTATTTGAATAATTGGAATAAATAATACTATGCTAAATTTCTGGCATGAGGCCTGTAAGGTCTGGGTGATAGGTAGCAGAGCTGTATTGCACCTTTGCAGAAGCACAGCCTCATGCATTAATATCTCAGCAAAATTTTGTTAATTTTTATGTCACCAGCTATTCCTTGGAGCTCACAGCATTTACAGGATCCCATTGTTCTAGGGACTAAGCAGAAAAAAAAAAAAAGGACTCTCCACCTGAAGAACATGGACACCTAGACTTAAACATGATTTCCAACACCATGTTTCCTGTTTTCTCATGCAGCTAAATGTTAGTTATTGGCTTTTTTCTTATGGTATGGTACTACCCAGATGTTGAAGGGCCCTGTTGCTCTACTTCTTATACAAACATTCTGTTGTTTTTCACATTTCACTCTAATTTTTGGTTTTGTGTGTGTGTGTGTGTTTAACCAGAGACCTTAACTAGCATCCAGTTAGATTTTCCAAATTTTGGATATTGTCCCAAAATATCAAGGACAATATTTGCCGTTTAACCTCTCTAAGGAAACTCATTCTACATCCCTCTCTATGGGAGCAATTGCAACAATTAAGCATAAATCTATTGAGACAGTTTACCATTTGGGATTGATCTCTTACAGCTTCACACACGGTTAATACGACTGTACTGCACATAAGTTCAGTGAATGTTAGTGGAGTCACATGTGGGATAAGAAGTTAAATTAAGAGGGCTGAGTCTGAACTTGTGTGATGGAGTGTTCTGAAATCCATGCCAAGCCCATCCACTGAGGTGAAGGTGCTGGCATGGGAGGGAGAGATAACCCAGCAGTGAGGGTGCTGCAGGGCAGGTTGGTGTCCCCCACCATTTCCTGACCAGACAGGGGCTGGAAGCTCCCAACAGGTACATCCTGAGCACAGTCATTTTCAGACTGTAGTGATGAGCAAGGCCATCTGTGGCATGATATAAATACTCATCTCCTTGACAGTACACTGAGGTGCCTGGAGCTGCTTCAATTTTTAGCTGAATGGGAACACAAGGAATGACTCTCCTGCTTTCACTCTTCTGGCACGTTCTCCTCACGTGCCCCTGGTGAGCCCTCAGTGCTGGACAATTGAGAGGAGATGGGGCTGCCCTTGCAGGGACCCACTGTCCTCAAGACCTCGATCCAGACCCTGCCCTCCTGGTCCATGGAGTGACAGGATGAGCCCTGCCAGCACTTTGTGTGCCCACCAGTTTTTGAGCCCACATTTCTGAAACTGAGTTTCAGGTTCCCTGCCATATGCTGTGCATCTGTATTTTCCCTGTATTGCTGCTCTTCAGCTCAGACTAAAAGCCCTTTTTCACATTTGAAATAAATCAGTTTTTTAAGGATACTTGCTGGCCTTTGACTTAGGAATCTGGGCGCTTTAGAAATTACCTAAGAATAAAGCTGGCACCTTAAACTGCATTACTGGAGGTGTCCAGACTTTTTTTTCTGATGAAATGTATTTGCTTTAAATATTTTATTAAAAGCATAACTTCCCAGTTAACAGTTCAGCAAAATGTCTTCTGGCAAAAAAATACTTTTATTTATATATGAGTTAATTTTTTTTTCAGTAATTTTAGACATAAAGTACTTTTATGAAGGAAAAAAGTTTACCTTACAAATTCTAATACAATGTTTAAAATATGAAACACTGGGTTTGATAAAAATGACCCTCTGAAATATTTATATTGGCAGAAATTCCAAATGCTGCATATAATTCAGATTTTTGAATGGCTTGAAACTCTGTCAGGGGAGGTTTAGGTTGGATGTTGGGAAAAGGTGCTTCACCCAGAAGGTGGCGGGGCACTGGAACACCCTTCCCAGGAGTGGTCACAGCACCAGCCTGACAGAGTTCAAGAAGCACTCGTACAAACACTCTCAGGCACATGGTGTGACTCTTGGGGCTGTCCTGTGCAGGGCCAGGAGTTGGACTTTGATGATCCTTGTGGGTCTCTTCCAACTCAGAATATTCAGTGATTCAATGACGAAAAGTCCATGCAGACCAGCATGCTGACTCTCACAGTGACCAAGAGAGAACCCTTTGTGAAACAGGTAAGACAAAGTTCAAGGCTGCAGTGTTCCTCTCTGTGAAATACTCTCTGCCCTTTTAGCTCTCACGGGAGGAAAGCACATCCTCTTGCAGTGGTATCCAGGATGTGGCGTGGAATAGCCACCTCAGCACCAAACCTCCAGGATTTTTTCTAGCACCTTTTGAACCAGGAGAAGTTCATACTGTCAGCTTCTGTGGCATCCTGTGGACATAAGGTCTACTGTTTATTAGCAACTGTGAATGTGAGACCCCTCTGGCAACTTTCAGCCAGATGTGGACATTGAATATGGAGTAAAACAGCTGGTAAAGAAGCCTGCTTGCCCCTTGCTTCAGCAAAGCACTTTCCCAGTGTGTTTTCCCAAGTGTGTTTGTTGATCACTGGAAACTGTAAAAAAGTAGTGCTTTTTAAGTGCTGGAAGTATGCTGTCCCCCTTTTTATACTGAGAGTCAATTCTTTATCTCCTTCTTCTGTATTTTTAGTCTGGACCAACTGAATGAGACAAGCCGTCCTGACACTCGCAGATTAATTTAAAACCCAGTGTACACAATCTTGTGTTTTTCTTTTGCTCTGTAACTGTTTTTCCTCTTCTCCTAATAAAATTAAAATGAAATGGCCTGAAAGTCATTCCGGCATAAGGAACATCTGTCACATATGATCTAGGAATTCTAATTTTTTTCCTAGACCTGATTTAATCATAGTCAGTCAGCTTTTGACACTAAGCTCCCGTTGCTTTGCAGGCTCATGGAGCTCTTGGAATCAAATTTGTGTCTTCTGTTTCTGCTAATGCTATTATCCCATTTGCTTGTCAAAATGTGTATGGACTTTGATGGTTTTCGAGATGAATTGGGTTGGCTGGCTTGACTGCTTCTACAGATTGTGGTGGGTTATGAGAAACAATAGATGACATGACTTTCTTATCTCACAAACAGTTGTGCATTGGAGAACTTTAGTAACATTGTGAAATGGGCCCAAAATTGTTAATAATTCTACTTTAAGACAGGCCAATGAAAATACCATTTTGAAACTGTTTTCAGTGATAGGACTGAAAAAGTGTAGCAATCTAAAGTTAAAATACATCCTTCTCATTTACACTCGCTGTAAAACAAAGAAGATGTTTCCAAATTCTTTTGTCAAGTGAAGTGGCTGTTAAAACAATGTGACTCCATGGTAAACTCTTCCCTCTTATGATTTGTATAATGTTTTGATAAGGAGGCTGGTTGGACATGAAAATGTCCATGCTTCTCTATTTGCTGCAAAACTTTTGCATGGTTTCTAAACTACACTATGTCATAACTGGAACAAAATGCATTTAATTAATTTTTTGCATTACAAGATGAGAATACTTAGACACAACTCAGTTTGATTTTCAGGAATGCGTTTTTTCCTCTTTGTTCCACTGACTAAAATTAATTGTTGGTTATTCAAAATACATTTTCATGCTTTTCCTCATTTGCTTATCTGAGTTCTTAAATGACTGTGCTTTTCATGGCATCTAATCTGATTGGGTGTGATGTCAGTAAAAAGCCCTTTTCCTTGGGATGCTTGAATTAAAGCAGGCACATTCACTCACTCTTTGCCTTGCTCCTTCCTGCCTGGCACTTGCAATGTGACAATGCATGAAGTAAGGCTAGGGTTTTATTGATGTGTTTCTTTGCGGAGGCTGGGTGGACTTAGAAAGAAGGGGAAAAGCTGGAGCGTCTCCCTGTGGATTGAGTGGGCTTTGTGCAGGAGCTGTCTCAAGCGCATAGGCGGGAAGGCAGAGCCTGTGAGAGCACCTGGGTGTGCCTCTGAGCATAAACATTGGGTTTATTGCTCTCAGGGGCAGTGAATGCAAGTGTGGCACTACTTGCGTTGTCAGCTTTCAGTGGTAAGCAAACTGAAACTTCTACCCAGCAATTGCCAAACCTTCTGCCAGCCCTACTCCTGGAATGTACTCCATGCCTGAAGGCAAGCCTGAGTTACCCCAGGTCACTTGCAGAACTGTCCTGTGTGGCCAAAGAGCCCGCACAAAAGAGGAAGCTTATCACTTTCTCCCTCCACCTTAAATTTTGTGTTCAAACCTCAAATTAGGACCATAGGATTCCCTGCCTGCTTGGTTTTGAGTGTGGCTTAGTAGTTTTGGACCAGTTTTTGACTACTTAGCTTGTTTCTTCCAATCATGTCTCATAAATATCTAGTCTTTTGAATTTAAATTATAGTTGGCAGCATGGTTTGACTCTAAATACTAATTTATTCATGCGTGCTGGGCATGCATCTTGTTGTGAATTTTTCATGCTTTATTTCCATGGAAGCAAAAGTCTGAAGTTTTGAGTCTGTCTATGAAACAAAAGCTTTGCTGGTGTTTTGCTGGGCCGTGGACCCAGATGGAATAGGCAGTTAACAGAAAATTACTTTGCTTGAGACTTGTACCTGCATTTGAGCTATTTATATTTTGGGAATGTAGCTGAATCAGACATTGTAGATTGTGAAGGTCATAAAACTCTAATCAGGGGAATACTACTAGGAAATAACACTTAGCTGATTTTGCCTTAGGAATCAGTAGTATGAAAGAGTGAGATAATAGTGATTTGCAGAAGTCAGGATTCCAAAGCAACTGCTGATTTGCTGGTACCTAGCTAGGTATTTCTGCTTTCCCTGAGCAGTATTGGAGATAAGTTTGACTAGGTAATGTTTTGCTGCCTTTTACTCTTGCCAAGGATGTGTGGTACTCACCCTGCTCTACTCCACGGTCTTCCTGGAGACTGGCAGTGTCAGTAGCAGCAGATCACCTGTAGCCAGGCAGGTGAGCCATGCCAGTAGTGCTGATCATTGTTTCAGCTTGTGCTCTGCAGTGCTGAAGAGGCTGAGGAGGCCGGAGCCCTCACTCAGAAAGGATGAGCCTTTGCAATTCTTTACAACGTTGAGGACGGAGTCACAGTTCAAGTGTACAGCCCAGCCAGGCAGACCCAGTGGCTGGGTAACTGGATTTGCTCCTCTGGGAATATTCCTTTACCACTTGAGGGTTTTTAGTGCATGCTGAGGCAGAATTTACCTCTCTAAGCAATATATTAGATGTAGAAGTTACATAAACCACAAAGGTACTGCTTAGAGGGAGCACAGGGATGAGCCCAGCTTCTTCTGCCTGTGCTAAGCAATCACAAAGAAAAAAATAGAGATTTGTAATGTGCTGTTGTGAGGATTCCCCAAATTTTGTAGTTTGATTCATTCTTTATTTTTTTGAATATGCCTTTTATAACCATGTATATTCACATTCTCTCCAGCCAGAACATCTAAGATGCATTTCCTTTAAAAAAGCATATAGTACCCCCCTCATATTGTCATGATTAAAGAGAGTGAAACAACTTAACCCATATAAATAATATTTATATTATTTGTTCCTGTCAATAACCTTCGGCTTTTATACTTAGACTATCTGAGAAAAGAATTAAATGTTCTTTTTCCACAGGCACAGGACAAGCATGCAAGATATTCCTAACACATAATTTTCCTCTTAAAAAAGACAAAAAAATTTCCCTTTTGCGGATTGCAAACAAATAATAAACATTTGGTACTTCGACACCTCAGCAAGATGTAAACAATTTAAAATTTGGTCCTGGATAAAGGCATATTGAAATATCATTTTCAACATTTTGAATAATGTAATTTCTGTCTGCCTTGTGAGTTTTATATATTAGGGTTTATTCTTTTTCTTTCTTTCTTTCTAAGAACAGAAATCAATCTTCTTGTTCACACTAGACAGCAGCTTTTTCTATAATGATTCTCATTCTGCTGTGGGCTCACTGGAAGAGCATCATTTATGCAACCATCACAGGAATGAAAACATACTTCATTTTCATTTTCACATTACCTTTCTCTTTTTTTGACACTTTAGAGATTTATCCTTTTTTCCCCCTTTCTTAGAAGGGGCTGTTATGTAGTTATTGTGTGATCTTCATAGAAACAATTTCAGCTATTATTTTCTGTGTCTATATGACAACATCTTTGTAGGAATATACCAGTGGAGGGTTTGTAGTGGATTTCTGTCAGCACTGGTGTTGGTAGGATCTGATCATGTCATGTCTCAGTACTTCAGTCTTGTACTTCTCTCCTCAAATGCTGAACTGGTAGCTTTAAAAATGTCTGTTCTGATGAAGATGCAGGTCAAAAGGATTGGACTTGAGACAGTACAGATAATATGTTGAAGCATTTTAAAAAAAAGATGGCTTACATTGACAGGTTTCAAAGATAACCGTCTCTGAAGATTCATAAAATAAAAGCTTAGAGCATAAAAATATTTGGCCTGTGATGTGTTTGGGAGAGTCTGAAGAATGACCCGAAATTTACAAACAGTCTATTACTGAATCAATTTCTTAAGCAGGTATTTTAATGGGCAGAGACACTCAAACTGAGATAACTTCAAAGTACTCGTTCATGGCTGTTGAACGGAGATACGCCTATGCCAAAGTGAAGTCATGCCCCATGGCTAGAGGAAGACAGTAAAATGGGGCAGACTTGTTTTCCTTTCTGTCTGTGATGGGGTAGGCCCTCTCAGCACCTCGGCTCATGGTGCTGTTCTGGCTTTGTTCAAGCAGGGAAGTTCAGTGGTGGTGAGGCATGGGCTGCAGGATGGGCACCAGGTGTGGATCAGGGGATGCATTTATGTTCCCTCCTTCCGCTGGTGTTAGGGGTCTTTGCAGCTTAATTCTCCTTTTGATCCCACCCCTCTAGAAGCAGTGTTGTTTTATTTTAGTTGTCCAGTAGCTTCTTCTTATCAGGACAACCTGGCTTAGAAAGGGATGATATTAAAACTGATCTCATACAATACAGCACAGGCTGATTTTTTCTATTCATATAACACTTTCCAGTGAATGCTAAATTAATTCTATTTTAAGTGGTTAACTTAATAGAATTGTTACTTTTTTTTTTTAATATAAAACTGTTGGCATTTTCTGCTTGGCTACCTTAAAGGCACCCAGCAGAGGGAATGTTTGAATGGATTAACAGAGCCTGGGGATTGTTTTGGCTGTGCTTGCTGTGGCAAGCTCAGAGTCCTTTGCTGTGCAGACTTTTGGATGACTCCCCTGTTGAAGTACATTCTGCCTCCACGGTCATTGCAC
This sequence comes from Passer domesticus, assembly GCF_036417665.1. NCBI lineage: Eukaryota > Metazoa > Chordata > Aves > Passeriformes > Passeridae > Passer > Passer domesticus. The sequence goes on from NC_087475.1 coordinate 75,216,305, forward strand.
CTGGTAGAAATCAGGCAAAAGTAATCAAGAGCTCCTGTATTCTCAGAGTTCTGTTACTGCCAGTAAAGGAGAACTACCAAGAAAAGAACAGATGAGGCTGTGTTAATTCCAGCTCCACTAAGACCCAAGGGGACAAATACCAGTGCTTGGCAGGTATTAAAGGAGATACTTCATATTGAAAGAACTTTGATTTTTCAGCTTCACTGGATTGTATTTAGTTTTTCATTTTAAGGGAAAAATTGCTAAAAAATATTGTCTAAAGCAGTGATGTGAGTGCCGTGCAGACAAGCAGTGTTGTTTAATTTCCATGTGAAAGAGGCATGGAACATATCATTAAAAGAGCATCAAATTTTCTCACTCATCTCAGAGGACTGCTGATTCAGTCTATTTCCTCTTTGCTCAGGAAGGCTTCAAATTCAGTTATTGGAGAACTTCTGTTCTGTGTCTTGAACATTCAGTTTCTGGCATTTGTTCCTGGGAATAGGAGCATAAAATAACAGAGAATATTTTCTGTCAGCCAAAAATGCAGAGACCTCTGAGAGGTTTCCTAGCTATGTTCAGCAGCATCAGAGGGTCCTGAAAGGCTTTTGGAACCATTTTGGGTGATGGGGAACTCCACAGAGAATTCCATGGACATGGGAATAACACTAACAAATACATAAACAGTATTTAAAAATAACTCACTTACTGCTCCAATTCCGTTTTTTTCCCATGGTGTTATATAATTATATTGGGGCTCACTGAATGTGTTGAACACACCAGGGTGCCACACTGGACTAGCAGGACTTGAAGAACCATCCTAGCAGCCCACTGTTTGCACTGTCCAGAAATTACACATTTTTTTAGTAGAACATTACCAATTCATTCTGTGAGTATTGGTGTACTCAGGTGTGCAGTTGGGTAAAAACAAAGAATATAAAGATGACAGCATAAAACCAAGGAGAGGTACCAGTGGCTGTGGTCATGACCTTGTGACCCCTAACTGATAACTCAGATGAAATTACTATTCTAAACTAAGTGTATTGTGCTGCTTCTGTGGGACCAAAACCTGGTACCTTTGCTCAGGGTAACAGATGTTACATCTTGATTTGCCTTACTAGTTATCATCAGCCCAGTTTCAACAGGATTGCTTTGGAAGAAGGTATTTATTTTGAGTAAGGAGAAGAAAATAAAAGTCTCATTTGGCTTGAGAGATCTGGGGATGTTCAGCCTGGAGCAGAGAAGGCTCCGGGGAGACTTTATAACACCTTCCAGTACCTTTTTAGGGTTTACAAAAGAGGTGGAGAGGGATTTTTTACAAGGGCATGTAGAGATAGGACAAGGGGGAATGGCTTTAAAGTGAAAAGAGAATAGGTTTAGAATAGATGTTCATTCCTGTGAGGGTGGTGGGGCACAGGTTTCCCAGGAAAGCTGTGGATGCTCCATTGCTAGAAGTGTTCAAGACCATGTTCAATGTGGCTCTGAGCAACTTGGTCTAGTGAAGATATCCCTGTCCATGGCAGATAATTAGATAGTCTTAGGGCCCCTTCCAACCCAAAAATTTTGATGATGATGATGATGATGATGATGATGATGATGGGCAGAAAATACATTTGGTGACTGCTCCTACAAATGCCTTGGGTATGAAACTTTTGGTAACAGAAGTGATCCATATGGCATGTTCTGGGAATTAGACTTTTTTTTGTTTCTAAATAGGAGCCGTTAATGTCGTCAATGCTGTATTGCTGATTTTTTTTAGTTTAAGAGAGATGCAATCATAAATAATCCTCGTCTTTTCTTTTTTAGAAAAAAAAGCCTTTTTGTCTAAAAAAGGAATTTACTATTCAACAAATTGTGACTTAAAATGTTGTATAAGCTTCGTATTTTTGAATGTGTTAATTTGATTGACATTTTAAGACTTCTTTCTATAGCCACTGTAAAAGTAGAGATTGTAGCATTAATTATGGGAAATGTCCAAAAAAATCACCAATTAATAATCAGAAGTGACTAACATGTTGTTTTGCATCTAAGCCAAAGTACAGCTCTAGAACTGAGGTGAAAGAGCTGATTGATCATCCACCCAAATGTTTATTTCTGGATTTGTTTTAAGCTACAAATGCCTTTTGTAGGCTAAACCAAAGGCTCCATTCCCTAGGAGATCTTACAGTGAAGTTGTCAAATGCTGCTCTGAGCGATTACTGGATAAGGATATAAGTTACATATGAAGTCAAGTAGAATTTGACCAAAGAATATCTAAGAAAATAGGGCAGATCCAAAATACTGTTTTAAGAGGTTTTCATGGAAATATTTATTATAATAGATCTTAATATATCTTAATAAGCAGGAGTTGTTTTGCAAATTCATAATATACAAGGAATTAACATGCAGTCTGCTAAGGGAAGCAACACCTGAGTGAGGTGTTTGAGATGATGAAATGACAAATTTCATCTGTTGGCTTTTTTGTGGCATGGCTAAAAATGTTCTCTACGAAATATCCTATCAGCAAAGCTCTTGGCATTGAATCTTCACTCAAAGAAGGTGCCTCTGTGGGAATAGTCTTGCTGAGTGAAACTTGGAAGGAGGTGTTAGCCCATTGCTCCAGCACATGGAGCTCACCATAGGCAGGGCTGGCCAGGAGTATAATGGGCACACAAGGAGCTCTAAAATACACCCTGTGGTATTTTGATGGAATTTGTGGGTGAGCTCCATCCACCTCTAGTGTTGTGTAGCCAGTGAATGAGGAGCCAAGTCATGGCTTGTTGTGTGATGTGATGCCCCAGGCATGCTGATGCCAGGGGCTGTTGGCCAAGCAGTGCTGCAGCTTTCCCCAACAGCGGGTCAGCAGCCTAATCATATCACCAGGAAAGCAGCCTCAGGAGGTCCTTGGGCATGGAAGTTGTCCAGATTTCTTCTAGAGTGTGAATGGCTAGTTAGGAGCTAATGATCTTACAGAAGTGCGTCTGCCTCCAGACTGATTCCATCGAGGAAGGGATGTTGTACATCTGGGTGAGCTCTTGTTTCTCAGCTGGAAGCTCCATTTCAGACCTCAGGCTTCTTCCATATCTCATCTGAGTGAGGACCACTGCTGCATGCCTGAGTCCTGCAGAAGTGCTCTTGCTTTTTGAAGTTGTTTCAGATACCCTTTTGTTCCGTTCAGCTTGTCCCAGTCTCGTTGCAGGTGAGCATCACTGAGTCAGATCAGTCAAATTCTGTAGTAGACAACAACTAGCACTACTTTCTCCCAAAACAAAGAGCTGTGATGAAGAATAATATGTTTTAAAATTATGTTGCAAATTAACTGTATCAATGAGCAGTTAAATGAGCTGACTAAATGCAAAGCAAAGAGCACAGCTGTCTTCTTCTCTGACCGTTTCACTCATTTTCGTACTCTCTGCTGTTCATAACCAGCTCTCTAAACCAGGGCCCTGGCTCTTCCCTTGCTATGAAGACTGGATGAAAAAGTATTTCTGGGACATGTACCTCTCTGTTTGACTACCTTTTTCTGTTATTCCCTTCATTTCACGAGCAGTTTGGAGCAAAGGGAATCCCCATGCCCTCTCTGTAGGCAAGGCTTACATGTGCAATATGCTTCTCCTTGAACATAGAGGTTCTTCAGGGTTTCCAGGTCCTAGCCTGGTGAGAAGACTCAACCCTTTAACTGTGATAGCCCTGTTATTTGAAAAGAATTGTGCCAGTCAGTGATCCAAAGTAATGGAAACACCACTGCAAATTTTCATGCCCTTGAATAGTCTTCTCAGGAGCAGATACTCAGGAGTCTTCTTTAAGCAGGTGCAAGTGAATTTTCCTGCCGAGGGTCCTTTCCTGAATGGAGACTTTTTTGTAACACTTTCCCCAGCTATGCAGTATTCAAATTTATGACAGAAATAGCTGGTTGCCAGATCAGAAATGCCTTAAGCTTCCCTCTGTTAATTGCTTTATCCAGTGGGTTGTGCAGGCAGTGTTAGTGGTTGCTGCTCAAGCAGAGCTTTCGCCCATGACTGGGGAAGCAGAGGGATTACACGCGAAGGAAAAACAGATTCCATTTCCTATCAGGCTGAAGAGTTATTAGCATTTTTAGAGAATCTGCATGTGTTTCTGAATTGTGTCTGCTGAAGTGAAAGTTGTACAGATGATCAGTGTTTGATGATGTGTTGCGGAATTAGAAAAAAATATATAGTTTTTGATCCCTGCATAGATTAAAAAGCATGAGGCTTACTTCTTTGAAAGAAGTGATGTGTGAATCACTAAAAAATGCCTTGAGTGTTTAAGCTTAACAGATCTTTTCCTGCATAATTCCTCAAGCATTTGTGTTTGGCTGCCTGGTGCTTTCCCACTTAAGTTAACGGAAATAAGGCGTTCTGCTGAACAGGACTGATATCCCATGGCAGATTGTAAAGGCCATTAGTAAACCCATCTTCCCCTTAGCAGAATTAAGACTGAGAAATTAATTTAATTTATAGGTTTATTCCCTTTGAAGAAATGTATCGGTAAAGGGTATTTGTCAATCTGCTACTGCAGATCTGTGAGAAGAATCTAATAATATAACTTTCTGTTCTTGTTCGTGAAAGTGATCTAGATTTAAAATAACCTCTCCCAGAGGAGTGGGAGTGGAAGGTTTGTTTTAAACTGGGGTCAGAAACATCTTGAAAAGTTTACCTGAGTGTCCTAGTTACTGGGACCCATTTACTGTTAATACGTTTGTTACAGATATATTTTTGGAAAACATAGGGACTTGAAAAAAAGCTAAAAAGCTGTAGGAAACAAATGAGTTCTTACACAGGCGAACAACAAGCTGAGACAGCCAGAGAGAGTCTTGCACTTGACCCTGCACTTGCACATGAACTTGGTGCACAAGAGCTTAAAAGTGCTGATCTTTGTTGGAGGAAATGTCCCGTCTCCATTGAATGCAATGGGATTTGTTCAAATTATTGAAAAAGTAGGCAGGCAGGATTTTACCTAAGATGAAAACAGACAAAAATATATTCCTTCAAGTACCTTTTGTTGGAATTACCGACAACCATGCTATATAAATAAAATCAAATTGTTAGTCAGAAAGTCTGAGTTTCTGTTACCTTGCATTTTGTTTAAGAGAGAATGAACAATTCTATACCAGCCTTTCTTATCTGCTTGGCACTGGAGTCTGAAAAGGAGAATATCTTTTTACTTATACGATTTAATGCAAATTGTTGAAAATCCACCAATGCACTTACTTATAAGAGTATTAGTTTGCTCAATTTCTTTTTTTATTTCTCATTGAAGAGTTTTCATTTTCTATTTAAAGATTTTTGCTAAGTAAATAGGATCACATGAGTAAAATCACCAGCACATATTTTGGCTATATCACTGTTGATATTTAAAAATTTGGAATTTTTTAACTTCTGAATTTGTTATTATATCTTAATTGATTTAAAATATGGCATGTATCCATGTCTGCATTCAGAAATGCGTAATGTGTGCAATCCTTGTTTATACCATTGGCTTCAGTTGATCACAACATGTACCTTTTAACACAGTGCACCTTCTGTAGACACTCTGGCAGCAGATGGAAAAACAGTAGTGAGGCCATAGATATCATTATTTACATGCTTGTGTTGGGAATAACACTGAGAAAGGAAAAGTGAACATAGATTTTAGGAGTTCCCATTGCAACAGTGTGTGGTGTACCTGTGTCCTGTCAGGCATTTGCAAAATTTCCCTTTGAAGAGTTTGCCTGTCAATGTCAAATGGAACAGTTCCTTCCTCCATCTTACCAAATAAAATCTTTTTTATTTCCCATTCATGTAGGACATGGAAAGCAATTTGATATGCACTGCATTAAAAGTCTTAGGTGAAAAATAATATTATCGCTCAGTAATTTAGATTTTTGTTCAGGACAGTAGGCATTGGAGGAAGCAGCCATGAGGGGTAGAATTGTCTTGAATTGCCATTAGTACTGATTTGACATCACTGGTTGGGGATGCTACTGGTACTGGCTGGGAAATTCCCCTAATGCTTTTACTACATAGTTTTAATTAGAGTTATAAAATTTTCTTCTCTCTTATTTTTCAGAATATGTCTTGAATCATCAATAGTCCAGTTAGTGTGTGATTTTCTTGTATAATTAAGTGTTCAAAGTCTGTACAGCATTCTGTGTAAATCAGTAAGAGACTGTATATATTGGACAATGCACAGGACTAAATAGAGTCAATCTACTACAACTCTATCTTCAAATCTGAACCAAGATGTGAACAAATACAGTTTGTATGAAAAGGAAGTTCTGAATCCTTTTTATACATCTAGCAGTCCTGCCATCTGCTCCAGGACTGGAGGGAGAAAAGCACTATGCTTTTGGGCTCACTCCTGAAGCTCAGCACCGAAGCTCCCTGTCCTGTAAGGCAGCAGGTGTGATGAGCTGTTTTAATGTGAAATATTTTTCTTTTCCATTCCTTATGTCCGTAAAGAGGCTGGTCTGCCACAAACCACCTCATTGTACTATGTTACTTAGGAGTTTCACTGTCCCTTTAACTAAAAGAAGTTGTCAGTGCTGGAAGTAGGAAGGGACAGAGCCACAGAGAAAAAATATTTTAAAAGGTCTAAATTTTTCTCATATAACTTGATGACTAGAGTGTAGTTATAACATTTGACATTTTCTGTGGTTTTTTCAGTTATGATGTGACTGTCTAAATATTATTTGTTTATTAATGGACTCTTTCACAGGAGAGATAAGCTATAGTAATAAATACAATACTGGGATTTGAGCAAGTTGATGTGTTTGGCCATTTCAAATATCCAAAAAGAACAAAATGTTTTCTTTGTTTTGGTATGAAAATGTTGGCTAAATACAACATCACATGATAAGCCATGCTATGTGTTGATACAAGGCCAACCAGCAGTCCTAATATCATTTTCACAGTCCAAACCATTTATAGTTTGTTCTCAGATCCAGTCAACAAACTTGAGCTGAATCCATCTGCATGAACAACAGAAAGCTCTTCCAATTAAAAGCCCTTAAGAATACCTAAGAAAATTATACCATTTAAACCAAGTTGTTTGTTTGTTTTTTTTAATAGGTAAGATTTAATGGCAAATGAGTATTATCAGGAAAAAAGCTGTTGTAAGACAATGCTAGAATGCAGGGAAGCACAAATGTAAAGCAGTAACAAATAAAAAAGAGGTTCACCCTGAGGAAGACATGACAATGCAGTACTCATTCTGGACACTCAGGGTTGCAGTGGCAGCTCTTCAGAGTCTTTAGAGCTGAATCTGTCAGGAGAAAAGGCAATAGAAAAATCAACAAAACTGTTATAAAGTTGTGTTTCAAAAGATAGTTGTGACTATCTTTTGAAACCAAGGCAAAACTGGCCTCGGTACTCTGTGTTTGGAGGTTTTCATGCAAGGGCGAGCCTTCAGAACCAGAAAGGGCATCTGGGATGCTGGTCAGCGTCGCAGTCTGTGTGCCATGCCGTGCTCTGCTCTGCTCTGAGGCACTAAACACAGGGAGGGGCACATGTGTGCACCTTTTTTTTCCTGCCCCTTTTACAATTTAGCTCTGCATCCACTGTCTACATATGCTGCTTTTTAGATTTACCACTTCTGCAATATATAATTATTACCATAACCCATGTTTAGATTGGGTCTTGGTGTTTTCGTAGAATATTATATCTTTTGATGGGGATGAAGGAGACGAGGAAACAGAAATACATTTTTTTATTGGATTAAGGTGGTTTAAATTTCAGTTTACACTGAGGATGCAAAGGGTCTGGATTAATTCTAACTCCTTCCAGGATTTATGGAAAGGGACCTGCTGGGATATAGCCCCCATGTACTCCTCTTCTGGTTGGTCTGTGTTGTTTTCATGGTGAAGTTGAGTCTTAGAGGCACACACAAAAATTCTGCTTTATAGCTATTAGCAGGATAAGTATGCAGTGCTGCAACCAAAATCTGTCTTTTAATTCTTTGTTCAATTTTGATTGCTTTAATGAAATAAAGAATATTTATGAGTGATAATAATGACTGCATGAAGCACAATCCATTTCAGACTGAGTAAAAAGGAGGAAGTGGAATTTAATAAAAGTTTGACCTTCATATTTGACAAATAAAAAACCCTCAAACCTTAATATGGACTTTATACTTCGAGGCAGGATCATTTTTCTCTGTTATATAGGACAACCAAGTACCAGTCTAATTAATTAGTTTCCTGGGCACAGTAAAATGTAAAAAATAAACTTAACTGATAAAACCACATCTCTGCCAGAATCAAGGAATGTATAATTCATGGACTTTGTTCTTCAGAATTTCTGTCTATATAACAAAAATGATAATTAACAGGCACACCTCAAAATTTGTAAATAGTAAGTGCACAAGCTGTTTCTAGGCTGCTGGGTCAGGAGGCAGTGTTCCTGGGTGTTCAGTGAAGTGGCTCTCTCTGGGGAAGGCTATGAGGGTGGTGCTGCTCTGCTGAATGTGCCTATTCTGATTTCATTTCACCACACACTCACCTGCATTTGAATCTATTTTTATAACTCCCTCATGCCCTCATCAAAGGGGCTTTACAGCCTTGAAAAAAACATTAAAATTTAAAAAAAAATTAAAATTTTTCTTCCTTCTTCTTCCTTTTTCTTCCTGTTTTCTTCCTTATCCCTTTGCATTTTTAGAGCACTACCTTGCTTTAAATAATATCAGTTAATGTAGTAAGTGTTTTCCCTCCCTTCTAGGAGGTAAAACACACAGCAATCTTTCTATGGAAATCTTTATGAGTTTAATTGTATTTAATGTTTGGTAAAGTCACTTTATTTCTCTTTTTCAGAAAAAAAACCGAAATAAACTGTTTTAAAAGTTCATTACAAATAATACCTCCTTTTCAAATCTCGAGTTTTGGTTTAGAGTCACTCTAGCAAATTAGAGACTGATGGGACACATTAGAGACATTAGCCATGTTTCAGATAGGCTCTGTCTAGTAAAATGGGCATTGGTCCCATTTGTAATTAACAAGGACATAATTTGGAAAGAATAAATTAATTGCTCACAGCTATCAGGTAAGTAAACTATCTAAAGAATTGTAGCTATGTTGAGCTAATTTCTTCATTGTTTTAGCTATATTGAACTATTTTAATACCTCTGTCTAGTCTTGCTAATACACCAATCTGTAACTTACTCAATTTTCAATATTCTAGGTAGTTCCATTTTCCATTTTATCCTCTGTAACAATTCTTTTTGGGTTTTTTCCAGTTCTTCTGACTTTACTAAACCAAATTTTTTATTGTGTTGACTGTTTTTCATTATAATCCCAGTAACTGCATATTTTAGGGCCCTAAAGGCTCCAGTTTCCTGTGATTGCAGCTAAATTTTTCATAAAATGAACGAGTCCCTATTAAAATTGCTCAGATTTTATTTTTTCACCAGTTCTTCTATTTACAAGAATGTTCCAATACGTTACTCCCCTGATGGTTGGAGTCACTCTACTCCTGTTTAAATGTATTTGTTGTTATCTTGTGTGTGTTTATTGTTGTGCAGAGTGTTGAAGGTACTGTTAAGGCACACTAATCTAGGTCCTGGTGTCTTCTTACAAGGTACAGATATAGATGACCATGCCCTAGGCAGAGGAGGACTTCATTAGTGTAAAAGACTCTCAGGTGACATATGAGACCAGTGGGAATGGTCATGTTTTTCATGTTCTTTCTTCCCTTCAGCTTAATCATAGCTTAGCTTATAATATTCTTCTGTCCCAACCCAGTAAGCCTGTTGAAACTCTGAGGTTTGAGGTGACATGTATGGAAAGCTGATGCTCACTGCATGAGTTTGCATTTCTTGGTGATTTATTTTAATTGTGTGATGATTATGTTGGTTCTCTGGCTGCTGTGTTTTTTGAAAGCCATGCTCCATACATAGGGCTTTTTATGAATAAGAATTAGCTTAAACATGTTGCCTTGCCATTTTACATCTACGACGTTCAGGGTGGCTCAGAACCAAAAATATTTGATTTGACGTGTTTTGAATGTGTGCTGAAAATCCCACACTGCATTTGTGTCACAAATTATCAACAAAATGTAAGAATTAGAGTAGACCCATTTTCAAATAATAATGAAAACAAATCTTTGTGAATAAACCCAATCCATATTTGAAAAACAAATTCCTGATTTTGTACCAGAATTATTCTACTCATTTCAGAGCAATTACTCTGGTTTACATAAAATGTACGTAATACTAAGGTCAAACTTTTAATGCAGGTCTAAATCTGTCTCAGGAAATACTGCTGACTGAATGTCACATAACTTTTGTTTTAGTGTTTCCAAGGAAACACAGCTTGCTTCCACTGCCATGTGTGGAAGATATGTATTTTTTCTCGTCGTATAGGTCTCTGGATTGCTTTAAAATTCCCTTCTGTGATTACTGCATATTTCACTCTGCATCTGCAGCGTCTTTGCATTGAATTGGACCAGGCTTCTATTCTAATCTTGATTTACTCAGGCGCCACACAGATTCAGCTGTCTTCCAGCCACAGTACATTGTAGCTGATCTTACATTTCAGGTTTTTGTTACTGGTTGGTTGGTTTTTTCCCCCATCACTAAATGCTTCCATCACTCAAGCTCTTTTGCTCCTACACACTTCTGCAAAACGGTTCCTATGGTGACATGGCTAAATACCTCTCTGTGTGCCTTGCATTGCCCTCTGTCATCTTTGCCTTCAGAAAAAAAGGTGGCATCCCATCCACACTGCTTTTATAACAAAGCTAAATTAACCTTTTTGGTATTTTTTTTTCTACAGAGCATTTTCAGTAACATTTTTTATTCATAGAGGTTCTTAATTAAAAAGCAGTGTGCATGAACTTCCAGTTCTTGTTCACTCTCTGTGGCTTTGCCCGTATTTCTTCACCTCTGTAGAACTTACTTTCATAATTGCTCTCTGCCTGCAATGCCTGACGTCTCTAATGCAAAGGGCGCCCTCCAGGAGATGGCCATGCTCTTGACTTTTAAAGTGCTTCAAAGGTTTTATTACAATTTCACTGAATGGCTTCAAGTTTGTGAATGTTGCACTCATGCGTATTTATGTTTTACTGTTTTACAGTAAAAAGGTACATGGATCAGCTGCAGGATGTTCAGAATCAGCTTCATGGGAAGGTTTCCAAAAGGGCACAGGTGTTGTTCATAGGGTGTGCACTGTGCCAACCTAACAGTTCACGTGCACACCCTTTGGGAGATGCAAAGGGGCTTGGACAACTTTTGCTGAGTGTGACACCTTAGAATTATTGTGAAGTAAATCATGCCCTGCAGCACAGGTTATAGTAGATTGCAGCTGCTTTCTTCATGGTGTATTTTTACTGTAGCCATTCGTATACCTGACTGGGTTCCAAATCTAGTGTTTCTGTGACTTTGTGTGAATTTTCTGACTATTCCTCCAGCAACATGCCAGTTTTGTCTGCCTATAGCTTGTTAAATACAAATATGCCATAGCTCTGGGAATTATTACAGGGTACTTTGGTTTCTTGCATGGAAAATTTACCTCTGCTGTATTTACCCCAATGTGAGATTTTACATTTTCTTTTCAATTGTTATTCTTAAAGCAAAATATTCTGGCAAGATCGTCTTTATTTATGCAGTCAATAGAAGTCTGATATTTTTTATTATTTCCATGATTCAGAAGTGAGCATAGGGAAAATCTTCTCCAGAAATACTGGAGGGTTTTCAAAATTCTGAAAGATTGTCATTGATTTGGTATTTTCAGCAGGATCTTTGCTTTAAAAAAGGCTATTAACCTAACTTCTTTGCAAGGAGTTAAAAGCTTGAAAGTCACAAAGGTTCTTACTGCATCTTCAGTAATATGCATAACAGTTCTCAGTTTTTAATTTTATACTTCTAGTAGGTTGTGGGGGTTTTCGCTTATAAAGGTTGTAAATAAATTGCTCACGTCTGAGTGCTATTTTTTTTTTTTGGTGATATGGTAGAAATTGGAAAGCTAGAGCTTTGCATTGTTAACTATCAAAAATACAAATAGTGTTTCTGTATTGTAGGAAAAGTAGCTCAGTAACTTGCTGTTGAGCAAATACAACATAACTGTGCTCCCAAAAAGTGGGAAATATGCCTGAAAATACATTATTGGGAATAGGTAGATTTTATCTTATCTATCTATACATCTACCTCTTTCTGTCTCTCTCTCATCTATATCAATATATCTATCTTGTATGTTTTATCTTTTTTTTTTGTTTGTTTGGGTTTTTTTCTTCCAGAATGGTGGGTAATTGTAGTAAGTGCTAAGCCATCTCTTCACACTCAGTTCCTGTGTTTTCACCCAGCAGTGCACATAGTATCTGTGGTCTGGAATTGTCTGTCCAGACAATAGCAACACAGGCCATATATCTGATGAAATGTGCTACCAGCTGTCTGATAAACACGTTTTTAAAGGGTCTCTGCATCTGTTAATTTGGATGAGCTGACAGAATGGCATAACCACATGCCTGATACAGATGGTAAGTTCCAAATTCGTGCTCTTATGCACAAAAGTACTGGAAATCACCAATGTAAGGGCTGTTATTTCCTACTACATTAGGATTGATGTGCTTTAACCATGAAGACTTTCTCTTTGTTTGGTGGGGATTTTTAATGGTCCAAACCATTTTGGTGCAAATTCTCTAATGTCATGACAACCTGAGGGAGATACTGGAAATGGAAAATTTCAGCCTGAATGGTTCAAATATGACAAATTTATGAGCAATGGAAAATGGGATCTGTTAATGGGAAATGTTTGTCACCTTTAGTAGTGAAACAGGCTCATAATATTGCTTATGATGCAGACAGAGCAGCTTTTAGTCATTGTTTTTTAACCTTCTCAGCATGTGAAGGGTAATGCATTTGAAATGATTAGTTGGTTTTAGCTCATGACAGTCAACAGTTCATTACAGGTGTAATTATTAAAATAGAAGATGGCCTTTGCCATCTGCTTAAGTTAGATTTACAAGAAAAACACTTTCCCCACAGAGTAAGGATCATTATGTATTGGCAACTTGATTAGCTGTGAACATTTATACTAAAAATTCTTCACTCAACCCCCCACCCCCACACTCTACCTCCCAAAAGAACCCCCAGCAGCAACAAACATCATAGGTGTGCATGTGTCGTGTGTATGTAGTGTATTCACTGAGATGCCTTAATTCTCTGAAGATACTCAGTGAGCCCCACACCTGAGCCAGTGGTGGCTTTGTCAATGCCCTGAGCTTTGTGTCCCTCTGGGATAGGAAACGTGGGTTAGAAGATGATAATGAAGAGAAAAGAAGGCAAATAGAGGCCAGAGGTGATGATGACTCCATCTCTAATGCTCTTTTCCTGTGGAATTGTGGATTTTAAGAAATACCCAAGACCCAGAAGCAATAAGTCTGTTGTGTGATGCTAAGTAATGTTACAGTGTTTGAGATGGGTCCTTTGGGCCCCTTTGAATTATGCAGCTATCACACAAGTCTCTGTAGCTGTGAGATCTATATTCCTGGCAGTCTTGAACCACTGTGAGGTTCCTGGGATTCCTTCTCTTCCAATGAGGTTAACGTCAAAGTTGCCTTAAATCTCTTCTACCAGGAAGATGCCTGAAGATGCCTGAGTTACTGAGACATAAAGATTACCAGGCATTTGTGTTTTCAGCTTGCATTACCATTTTTCAGGGAATATAATGGTCTGAAGAACAGCAAGACGTATTTCTGACTCATTTGTCTGTACCATGTCTGGCTGATTTAACCCAGGATGTTGTCTCTCTCAGTGACTGGCAGGATATAACTGGAGGCAGTTAAAAGAGGGAATGCATACTTAGTTGGTGGGGAATTTTTTCTGACTTCCTGTCTAGTGTGAGGTGTGAAGGCAGTCTTTTATGGGTTAACTTGGGATGTTTTATTTTTCATGTAAAGTACTAAATGTTTCCTAGTGATTACAAAATCCTTTGCTTGGATGAATCTTTCCAATAGTTGAACAAGGTTATTTTTTCAGTGTTAATTAAAAAAAAAAAATTCCCTATCCTGCTTTTAACTCTCTTTCTTCTTTCATTGAATGTCGCCGTTCCCATTCATTACAACAGGATCATTAAACTTAAAAGCTCAGTACCTTTAATGTCTATATTACAGATCCCCTCCAGCCTTTCTGGCTGCTGACTTTATAGTTGTTAACTCTTAAGTTTTGCCATCCCAGTATTGCTGTGGGAGTTTTTTGGTGCTTTTTTTTTTTTTTTTTTTTTAGATAATTGAGGAAAAAACAAATGCAATTCCTTTAAATATCATCACCTTAACATACCTCCTCTGAAAAACTGATCACTCTGTGTTCTCTATTCCTTCCCTTGCCTCTGAAATGACAGAATACAAGCTAACCCAATGGATGTATTTTCTTTCTATCTTCTTATGAAAACCTTTGCCACAAGCTTTCTAAGTGTTGTACATGCTGTCACCTTTTGCTGAGTGTTCCTTTCAATAGGATTCCATTATTCAGAATGAAATACTTTGGAAACATTGTCCTATTTGTATTCTTGTATGTGTATCAAGGTGTGAAATAGTTCTATTTCAGTAATTTCATAATAAACTGGTTAGGACTGAGCAAATGTTTTGCTCGCCTGCAGTTCACATGGTCAAGCATGAAGCTTGTTACCTGTCTGAGCTGCTAGGAAAACAGGAAGAAAACAATGCAATGTCTTCTTGAACTCACCTGAACTCTGGTGTCATAAGACCTCACAGACCCCCTTATTCAATAACTTCCCCAGCTGATGGCTGTGACTATGTGGTGATTAAATCAATTGTTTTCTAGTACCAGTTCTTCTGACATATTTTTCAGACTATCCCTCCTTAATCAGAGCTTCTTAGCATCCTGTGTATGAAGAGAATTATGATAAAGACATCATCTTACCTCCATGGAAATGTCCTTAATCTCCTTAGTGAAGAGTTTTATATGTTTGACACCATGTGTTGGTGTGGTAGACCTCTGAATTCATTGCTTCTTCCACAAACAGAAGTGTAAGAGGGTAAAGAAACTCACCTGAGTGATTTGGAAAGCTGCCTACCATCTGGACCTACCTTGCTGTTGGTATGATGGTGGCAAGAAGCCTTATTATGTCTAAGCTTGCCTGGGTCTCCTGTAGGGCTGCAGCAGGTGGAACTGACGTGCAGCATGTGCTCAAAAAACTCCACTGCTTCAAAAATGGCAATTCATACATTTCGGAAAATTAACTATGTGATGGGATTGTCTCCCCCAGGGAACTCTGCAAAATCAAGTGGCAGATCTGTAATGACCTCTGAAGCAAGCTAATGAAAGGGATAGAAAAATGCCATGAACACTTTATATTCACTTTGCTTAAGTGAAATGCGTGATGACACTGTCTTGGTTTAAGTCTGAGATTCATAACCATGCAAAAAAAGCATATGAGACTGATGACAGACTGTAAGTTCTGTTCTGTAAATAATTTTTTAAAAACTTAGATAGTTTATGTTTACTGTAAAATATACCTGTATGTGGGCTGGAAAAATAATTTTCTGTGTCTCAATGCCTTGCTAAAGGGCTGACATATTAAATATTGAATACCAGTTTTATAATAGATTTTATTGTAATTCAGGAATTGCACAGCTAATTGGCTGTGAGGACATAACACCAATGCAGTTTATTATTTGCAACCACATGACATGGGTGTGACAAATTGATACCTGAGGTGAGACCAAACTTTCAGTGCAATGGCAATCCAACAGCATTTTCAATAGCTGTTTAGAATAAAGACTAGACTGATACTTGATATGACTCCAGTGCACTTTGGATGGTTTTGAAAATCCTATGTGTAGTCTTAGGTAGTAAAACAAATAGAAATCTGTGATCACAGAAATGTAATGTTTTCTGAAGCAGTTACGTATTTGTGATAGGCAGCACCTGCTAGTGGCAACTGGAAGTGTGGTTATTTGAGAAACAGAAATGACTCAAGGCCTGGTCCTCTGCTATGGCAGATCTCAGCTTCATGGACATTTAAACCTGGGTAAAGTGACATTCAGTCTGTCAGGAGCGTGCTGCATTCATTTAGTATTTGCAAGATGACTGCTTGAGTTTCTAGGCAAGGAGGAATTGGGGTCATGACAATTTCATAGCTGGTTTCCAAGTTTAGCTTTAAATACATATGCTAGGAAATTGGCATAAATTTGCACTGGCATAATGCAAGAGGCCTGAACTGCAGGTCAGAAAGGGCATGTTAGACAGATTAGCACACATGCAATTAGCTCCCAAAATTATTCAAGAATTTTACTTTATATAAACATAGTCACGAGAGCTGACTGTATCTACACTAGCAAGTATTGTTGAGTGCTAGGAACAGACCTGGAGGGCAAAACAGCAACTGTGAACTACTCAGCACTGACATTATTTGTATTTCTGTGGGTTTTATTGTGGATAGGCTCTGTGGGCTCTCTCATCTGGTCCTGTGGGCTGGCTACCCTTTGGAATGTGAAGGTCAGAAGGGAAACTCCTGAAGAACGTTCTGTTCTCTAAGCATACTCTGCCAGGCTTTACTTCTGAAGTGAGATCTCGATCAAAATTAAAATACTATAATATATAAGCAGTGTCTGAATCTACAATTTTACTGAGACAATTAAGTGTTTCAATCATAATTATTATGCTATGACCTACATAAACTGTTCATTCTTTTCTGTGCAGCCTCCAAGTTGAAAAGTTGCAGCTAGTTAGTTCAAATGAACCCTGATCTTTAAAGAAGACCTTTGAGTTTTGAATCCTGAAAACAACTCATTGGAGTATCTACAAATAGGAAAAATATTAAATCTCAGCTTTACCACTGTTCTATTACTGTTCTAGACAGTCTGTCTGTCTGCTAAATATACAGGCTTTTCAGTTACCTTCTTGGGACACACACATCTCCCCAGGCAGTGCACAGGAAAACAGATACCTGGGGCTCAATTCAGTTTTCTACTCTGAATTAATTTTGTGTGCCTGAGATGCCCTACAGCACATAAGAAGGTCTCTTAGGGCTGGTGGAAGTGTGGGAGAGCTGTGCTCTTTTGGAGCAGAAGTAGGAAGCCAAGAGCAATGCCACAGAACACGTCAAAGGCTGTTAATGCAAATGTGTCAGCCAGTAAATTTAATACCCACATTTTATGCTTTGTTGCACCAGGCTTATTAGATGTAGAAATTGTTATTTGTGTGTAACCCCCAAACTCATACAGTTAGCATTGCCAAAAGCAGTGATGCTCCACTGTGAATTGGTAAGACACACAATTGTATCATAAAATAACACCTCATGATGATGACAGCTCACCATGCATTTGAATGAGTAGTTAGCAGGGCTATGTCATATTCATGACTCTAGAAGTGTCCTTTTCCATTCACTATTAGTGGACAGTACCTGGTTTTCTTTTGTGTTGTTTCGTTTTTTTTGTGGTTTGGGTTTTTTTTAAGGAAAATTCTTCTCCATTAGTTTATTCCATATTTACTAAGTAGTAAGTTTACAAAGTCTTATTTCTGCACAGCAGCACAGTTCTAGTGCAAGATTCTGAATCTCATCTATGTATTTTATTGCCTTTTTTTCTGGTTGTCAGCAGTTTAGTGTTTTAAGAAAGTATTTATTCCATTATAAATCTATGTTTTGATATAATAACATTGCAATTCCTTTAAAATTAGACTATGTGTATTCCCTTTCTAACACATTTATGTCCTAATTCAACCAATGGACTTCATGATCTTGGAGGTCTATTCCAAACTTAATGATTCTGTGATTGTTTGATAAAATGTTTGGCTTTTTAGAAATTTTTAAAACATGCTGGATCTTTAAATGTGCTTTGTAAGAGAAGAACATCCATTCATTAACTTCAGTTGGCTTTCCCTCAGTCTAGTATTGATTTTAGTCAAGTACTGCTACCCATCAGTGGACCAGTTAGATTTAAGGATTTAAGTGCATTCTTGAAGGTTGGAATATGCTTGAAATGGTTCTTTGAAAAGAGATAAACTGCCAAAAATACACCAGATTTCAAGGATTTGACCACAAATAATGCTAGTTCCTGGCAAAAGATGTATTTGGTACAGAAAGGAGGTGTATTTATTCTTTCCTCAACTGGACAGATCACAACACGTTTAAATTATTTCCTGCAGAAAAGATAATACAATTTTTTGTTATGAGTAGCAAATGATAAGCTTAAATTCCTAGTCAATCTTAGTTATTAATGACAGAATCAAATACTGCTGCATGTTTGAAAACTGTCTGCCCGGCGTGTTTAATTTTTCCAGAGCAACTGGAATTAGACACTTATTTGCAGCATACTTCACTTTCAGAGCAAATCCTAATGATGGTGACATTTTAAAAAATATATTTTTGCAATAATGCCATTACAAAGCCATTTAGGCTTGAGATGAGTAGAAGAGGTTATTGTTTTCTGTAGAAATATAAAATTTCTTCTGGAGGAGAAAACTGGAATACATTTGTTAAATTTACCATAAAAGCACAGTTACCCAAAGTTTTTAATTTTCCTATTTAGCAGTCCAGTTTGATGAATTGTCATGATTATCTTGAGGAAATTAATTTTAAAATTAGGTGGGACTCAAAAAGAGAAAAATAGTGACATGCTTGGGAGTCGTTACAGACTGAAACACATGAAGAATTTGATGTGTCAGGTAGGAAGAGGCACATTTATTTAGTTTGTTTTATTTACCTCACACCCAGGATCATGATAACTGGTTCATTAGTGGATTCAGAAGCAGAGAACCATTGCCTAACCTGTGCACTGGCCCAAATCTCCCTGTGTTGTGGTGTGTCCCAGACCCACGGAAGGTTTCCTCGGGTGGCACGGGAGCAGTGCCAGCAAGGCAGTGGGCAGGCAGCACATGCCAGCAGATAGCAAATTGGGCTCTGCCAGCCCTGACCTGCTCTTAGCTGCTGGAGAGGACTAAAACAACAGGCCTGATCTGGAAAGAGAATCAAGCAGGGCCTGGCTGCTGCAGACGCCGCTGGGCATGGTACAGACCCCTGCAGCTTCGGGGAAGCCGCGTGTCCCACACTGCCGTGTGATGCCTTGCACTGTTTGGCACTTGTGCAGAAAGGCTGCTGCAGGGCTGTTTAAGTTGTCTAAATAATTTTTTTTTTTTTTTAGCTTTTTCTTGGTTCCTTCTGGCAGTAATAATTGAGGTAACAGCGATAATGACTTTGTGTAGCTCACTTCTGAAGCTGCACATTTTGAAGAAAGGAGGGAAAATGTGTGTTGGTGAAAAACAGCCTCCTGGTTCAGTTCTGTAAATCAGTAACAACAAAACAACTAAGGGAGATTGCAATAGAATCAGAATGTACACTTCAATGTAGACCCTTCATGCACTCTGGTCTGCAAATGGCAGGCTACTGGCAGACATTCTCCATGTTGTCATGCCTTTTAGCTCCTTAATTTGGCTATTCAGTTTGAACTACAAGTGCCTGTATTTTTAAGTCCAGAGAGACTACAAGTCTCTGGATTTTCAAACCTCTTGACTAATGGAATAGATGGCTTCATCCTTGTCCTATGACAAAAAGGCATGCTAGAGGGTATGCCAAATCAACTTCATTTTTTAATTTACGAGGTGCATGTTGCTGGATGACAGCTAGTGTGAAATTGGACATGGTTGGCTTACAGTAATGATATAATTTCTTATTTTTGCTTTATTATATTTGCTAAGTACAAATTTACCTGTAGAGTTCAGTCAAGAGGAAAAAATCATCAAAAATATTATCATCCGACTGAAAAAGTTGTTTTTTTTTTAACAGTTCTTTTTCTTCATTAGTCTTTTTTTAAAGAGACTTGTTTTAAGAAAATATAACTAGTTCTTTTATATGGCTCCAGAGATTGTATTTTATAATTATCCTTCGAACATTTATAATCTTTTAATAGCTGTATTTTTTCCTCAAAAACATGACAGTAATTGCTAGATTAAAAAAAAGAGCAGTTTGATCAAGCTTAAATGCTGGCTTGATCCTATTTCTGTGGAAGTCAGGGAGACTTCTTCAGTAAGAACAAAGTTGGAATTTGCTTCATGATTGTTTTTCTTCTCCTGCCAAATCCTCTTTCACTCATCCAAGACAGCAAAGAGTTCTGCTTTCAGTCACAGTGCTGTAAATCTGGCCTAACTGCATTGACTCAATGGGCTTATTTTTGTAGAGATCAGTATAAGTGAGAGAAGGATTTATCTCAGTTGGATTCAAGCTTCTTGTTAGTGAGTCAATGTACTATATAATTGGTGCTGTCAATAAGACTTTCTCAGTATTGATTTCTTTTCCAGTATGGAAACAGATGGAATATATCACAGGGTTTAACTGATATGAATGTACAGTATCTTGCAAAAAAAAAAAAAAAAAGAATTTTTATTTGGCTGGGGCTTTTAATCTTTTTCCTGAGATTTAAAAATAGTGATAAAGTGACATGTATCATTATCCACTGCTCATTTTTTGTTGTTCAACTTTCCTAGAAGTTGCTGACAGAATTGTAACTATTTGAAGGGCTGAATCCTAAAGTAGGAAGTGCACAAGGTGCTGCTTATTATTTATAGCACCCACAAGATGCTATGGATAGAATGTCAGAAAAGTCATACGTTGAATGTTAGTCAATTCAAAGTTAATGAAAGAGAAGACTATGTAGATAGCAACAAAATCTAACAAAATTCACATGCTTGTAGCTTCACTGAGAATCGGCTTTTAGCTTGGAAAAGTTATAGTTGAGACAAAAAATTTTCTCTAATATAGCTATTAGAAAGCAGGAAGGAGAGGATCTTTTCCAGACAGATAGGAGAGCCTTAATACAAAATCTTAGAAAGAGCCTTATATTGTTTAACTTTGTGGAAAAACTGTTTTGAGTGGTTGCTTTGGTAATCTGGGAGCTCTTAGGCAATCTCAGTTATTATATTTTAGTGCCAAGATTTCTTTGGCATGGATTTCTATATGGCCTTTGACATATTTATTTTTGCTGCAGTTTTTCTAAACCAGCAGGGACCGTGCTTAGACTGTGCTTAGTAATCTGGATTATGTTCAAGCAATAAAAGAGGGAAAAAGATAATTTTGTTCTTATGAGTTCTGATATACAAAATAGCTAAAGGGGTCATTGATTTCTGTGTTTGGTACCTCCTTTCTATTTTGGCAGATTTACGTATATGTCTATATATTTTAACTATCTGTTTTTCACCTGTGTACGTGTTACAAGAATTCATGTGACGTAAATTAGTATGTATGTCCTGTCTGATATGTTGTTTGTGAAGCAAGAGCCATTACACCATGTCATTTAGAGATTATAACACATTCAGGAAGTTTAAATTACTCATCTTTACAAAAGGAATACAAAATTAAATTCTGATTCGAGCACGCCATTTCAAACCACCTTGGTTCTCATTAGGGTTCTGATAATCTAATGTTAGATTCATTACCATCTAAAATTATTGCAATCTGCTGCCTTTTGTTTTGATTCAATGTCCATAATTGTTCCACGTGATGTCAGTAATTACTGAGGCTGCTTTAGGAAGATACGCAAAGACATAGCAAGAAAAGCCAGGTTTAGATTTGCTATGTGGTTATACATGTGCGTCAGAACCTACATTTTAGTGGTGTATCTGTTTACACTTGGTGTTGCATAGGTTCCAGAAAAGGAGGAATTATGCTGCAAGATAAGGAAAACAAATTAAATATAGTCTTGAATCATTCAAGATTGAAAGGAATGACTCCTGGCTGTATGAGGATGAAACTTCTGTTGTATTGAATCATTTTTTACTTTGGTTTCTTTTGAAGACAGTATATGCTCTTTCCTTTGTACAACCTACTCCCCTTCCATACAAAACAGAGTAAAGCAAACACTCATACCTGCTGAAAATGAACTCTACTGACCCCAAATTACATTACAGTTTATAGAATTTGAAACACAAAAAAATTTACTCTCAATATATTTACTATAGTAATATGTTCTGCTAAGTTTTTCTTCTTTTTTGTTAATCAATAAGGCTGTTTTTATACCCTTTCTGAGTGGGTAGACGAAGAGGAAGGATGAAGCAAACTTCGTTTCTATTGTTTGCTTTCATATACCTTATTATGAACATTTAATTTTTATGAACATTAGTAACACTACATCACAATCTGATCCATCATAAAAAAAAATTACAGCTTTGAGGCAGCCTGAATCCACTAAAGGGACAACACTGTGGGTAACGTTGTGTCTCAGTTGTCTTTGGCAATGTTAAAAAAAAAGTGGATATGAGAACTAAGACGTGCAGGTGTGATGGCAGGTGCTATTTGAAAGATATTTGAAAGATATTTTTCATCCCATAATTTTATTTCTCTTAAAAATTCCAATCTTGGCTGGCAGAATCTTTTGAAAATTTTGATAATTTCCTCACTTTGTTCATTTGTCTGTGGTTTGTTTTTTTTTTTTTTTCCTAGTACACATACCTACCTTACTTTTAGAAGCTTGTATTCTTTTAGAGACAGATGGGACTTATTTAGAGTAAATCAAAACAGAATCTCTGGCTAGACATACAATAGATTCAGCAGATTTTGCGTGTTTTAGTTTCTGATACATCCAATTAAAGGACTTTTTATGTTCTGTGGTTGGCATTAGAAAGAAGTAGCAGAAACCTGTAAAATGTTAGAGTTCTCAAACAGATATTATTGGACTGCTTAACATGAAAAATGACTTAGGAAAATCAAATTGAAACCTATGAAAAAAACCTGTTGGTTTTGGCTTTGCATGAAGAAATGAATCAGATTTGATGCCAGTAAATTGTCAGTTTGTGGAAGCAGTTGTAAATCAAGTACTGCTTTATTATATTGCTGCACATTTTGAATAAACTGGATTACTGCAGTGGGAATTATTTTACATTTATACTACTGAAAATGAGAACATGATGTTTCCTGAAATCACTAGCCAAAGTTTATGACAAAAGACAGAATTTACAAAGGAGAAGAAATAAAGAAGAGAAAAAAAAATCAGTGTTAAAATCAAATTTTATTACAATAAATAGCCTTGTAGTCTTACGTAGTTCTTACTCTTATTTTGTTAGGTTTGAGCTAGCATTTATTTCATATGATATGGAAGAACAAGAATTGTTCTAGAGAAAAGTACAATGTCTGAACTGTGTTAGAAAAATCCCTTTCCAGACTAAAGATGTTTTTTCCAGATGATACAAATAGCAGATTGTTGTTGATTACCAGTAAGTATGATGGGAGAGAAGATCCTTGGAAATTGGCCCCAGATCACCTGGAAAATTCAGTAACCAAAGAGATGAAACCAGATTCTCTGGAGACATTTAAACTTTTTTACTCCCACTGTAAAAAAAAGATTAATGACAGTCATCCCATCAAAGAGTTTTCCATCTCTTTTTATAAGAAAGAGAAAGGAATTAGTGGCTAAGTAAAAAACAGATTACATAACACCAAGAATTAGCTGTGTTGAAACAAAGCCTAGAACTTCTCACAGCAAAGCTGCTTAAATGGGAGAGAAGTTCTTCTTTTGCTGACTCTGAGCTCCCAGGGGGATTTTGTTGTTAGCATCCCATGTGGGGGTGTTTGGCTTTCTAGCTAGGTCAGTTTGGAATCCTGATCTCTTTCATCTCACCTCAAGCAGCAGCTGCTTAGACTTCTTTAAGATATCTCTTGGAAAAAAATGCTCCACAACACAACAGCAAAACCAAACAAACGTCCAAAATCTCTTGAAAAACCCCCATAAAAGCAAACATGTTTCCTGGGCACAAAGTACATCAGCAGCCCTGGTGATTCTGTCTGGTGTTGGGCAACAGCAGTCAGAGGGCAGGAGAATAGAAGGACCATAGATTAGACTAACACAGCAAATCTAGTGCTGTAATTGTAGTGTTATCACAGTGCCAGGAAAAAGTGCATTATTAACTTCCTTTTGAAAAGAGCACCTCCTATTCCAAGGCTAATGTATGAATAAGCATAGGTAAATCATTACTTCCGTGCAAGGAATTGAGCCTGGCTAATCAGAAAATGTGTGAAGCTGATACTGTTTGCCAAATACAGGCTGCTCATGGAATTGGTTGTTTAATGAGAGTAATTGCACAGCTGCATCAGCGTGAGAAAACACAGTGTGTTGTGTTTGCTGGTCTAACTAAGAAAAATATGGTCTGACTTTACCTGGGGAGGTGTACAGAAGTCAAAATGAAGACAAAGAGGGGGAAATCACTTTGGCATTACGTAGCCTAACTAAAGAAATCAGTCTCTGTTAGCAGAATGCCATCTAGGTTTGAAAATGAATATTCATTGGAAAGGTATGCCCACAATTCATCTGAATTGGATTTTTTGGCATCTGCTGGGTGACATCGGGACAGAGATTTTTCTGTTCTTCGTGTCCCAAATCTGATGGTATTGATATATCTGAAAATATAATTTCTTCATCTGTTTATAGTAAGAGATATTCCTACAAGTTATGCAACCTTACCACCTTTTTTCACTGAAAGTACCTGTTTCAATAAAACCTTAATTTCTGTATTTTACCACTTTATTTAGTCATGTAGGATTGAAGAGTTTTAAATTTGAGTCCACATGGATACATACTTTGTTTTATCGCTTGGCTTAAGTAATGTATACCTGTGAAATACGTCTCTTTCTTTGAATTATCATTTTCTGACACAAAAACATATTTTGCTTGGGTGTTTTTGACCAGCTACTGTCAGTGTCTTCTGTAGCTTTAAGAATGCATCTTCCAATCTTACCTTAGAGTGGGATTGTTTTTGAGGGTGACTGAAGAGCTTGATAAAGTCAGCTTCACTGGAACTGTGTGGCTACAACAGCACTGAATATGAAACTATCACCAACTACGAAAAACAGTAATGTTTAAAATACATTCCTCAGATATACTGCCAGTTTGAAGTCTCACTCCAGAAGAAAAAAAAAATTAGGTTGTTTCACTGATTAATTTTACTGTTAGGTTTATTTCTGGAAGATTTATTCTGTTGGAAACTAAAATATTTGGATCAATCTTGCTTCTCCAAAATGTTTTATTTCTTGTGTGATCTGATTTTAATACAAAATCAGAAATTTTAAGTTCTATAATGAGAATGTCCTGATAAAACAGATTAAATGTTAAGGCACTGTGAGACAGCAATGTTGTTGTAATTTCTTCTTGTGTGAATCAGAGACAGTTTTCCTGATGTTGTTGATTTACATGTGTGAAACTGATTTGATTGATCTTTGCAGAATTTAGGCATCTGGTGATTTGAAGTGAGCAAGACAGCATATGGAAGCTGATCTCTGGAAAGCTGTTACAGAATGAGCACTGATTTCATTTTTCTCCTGACTTCAATAATTAACTGCTTTTGTGGAACATGAACATTAAGATGTTGTGAACCTTTGCAATCAGCAGAGAATATATGTTATATATATGGTCATCCATATTCAAACAGTATATAATTTCAGGGCATGAGAGAAAGCTGCAGTGGAGATCTCTACATAGTTGAGTTGGTTGTTTATCAATTTATTTCACTGTGTCAGGATTTTTACTCTGGGGGCTTCAAAGCAATTGAAATGCCTTGGTAATCTGTGATCATTTAACATGCTTCAGTTAGGTTATTGTGTATGAAATACAATGGTGTTTTCAATTGACTGAGGAGCCATCAACCAAAGCAGAAGGGAAAGAAAGAAGTTTAATTCTTCCATCTTTTCACAAGTCACTAATACATCATAATGACTTTTCATAAACAATATCTTATTTTCTTGCCTGTTGAGCAAAGGGTGTTATTTCCTTTCACAAACATGTGTGGGAAGAAATTGGGGAAAATGGCTAGTTACACTGTTTAGCTATGACTGACAAATCACAAATGTCATCAGAGAGTTGTTTGTGCCAGACTTTCCATTTATTTCCACTGATGCAACATGCACTTGTACGTATTGGAAGATATGACCTAGAATGTTTTGTGCGCTGCAATAAAAGGTGAACAAATATTGATCATTTGAGAAAGGAGGGATTTTCCACTTGTGACCCTGTGTCCTGGAGTGTGCTGCTCTCAAAAACAGCCTCTCCATTAATTCCAAATGACTTCAGAATAGGCCTTTTCATTGCTCCTGCTCAAGAGCATCCCTTCTGGAGAGCCATGCGTTTTGAAAGCAATTGGAAAATTTATTTAAACAAAAGATGTCATACTATCCTGTGAGAAAATTTGTGTCTTAACACAGAAATAGGCAATCATCAGTCTGCTTTTCTGTGTCATTTCTTCTTACCTGAAGCTGGGTAATCATCATAATTTTCTCTCATTTCATTGACACATATAAGAATAGTTTCTTATTTTTAAGAAATCAACTGATCTGTGAATAATGCCATTGATTCAAATCAAGACTGTCGCAGTGTGATTAAGGACTGCTAAATTTTACTCTCTTAAAAAAATTATTATTATGGATTATTGTGCAAGAATAGAGTATTTTAGAGAATTAGTTTAATTTATTTTAAATTTATAAATAAATCACATGATTACATTTGAGAAGTTAAATATTCTGTATTCTCAGTATGTCAACCAGTGTTTTATGTCATAGAATCATCAGCCTGATAATGCAATAAAATTTAATATTTCTTTAATTGTTCTCCATAGTCTTAATCCTTTATTAAAATTTTATGAAAAATAATGCAATTACAAAAATTAAGCATTCTGGAGGACACCATGTCTCGTCAAATATTGCAACTTATATATGAAAACTAGGGAGAGATTCTTTGATTTTGTGTTTGTGTTAATTTGAATATATAAACTGCTAATCTTCAGAGAATAGTGGATTTCCAGTGTAAATGTGTAGGAAAAAAATCTACATATTACAGCACTCTAGCAATATCTGGTATCAGTGCAAAATAATTTCCATGTAACACACAGCTGTGTGTGACTACACCAGTTCTTACTGCTTGTTGAATCCAAGTAGATCCTGACTTGTGCAGAAGGAAGAGGGCATTTATGAGAGTCTGTGCTTGTAAATGAAGTACAGGAGTCAATGACAGGCCATGTAAACCCAAATAAATGAAAATGCAGAACCGTTACTGAAGACACATGTATTACAGATGCTCAATAAAACTTAGCCCACAGTTTTAGCTGAAAAGGCTGCAGATTTACAGGTAAAACCTGAAGAAGATAAGGTGGACTTAGAGAATGGTGGACAAAGAGAATGTTTTCTTTTTGGCTCTTCTCATGGGACCATTTTCATGGGAGACTTTAGGCAGGCCTCCCTCCTCAGCTGCATATGGGAGAGAAAGTTGTGGGTCAAGATAAGGACAGGGAGACATCACTCATCAGTTACTGCTAGGGCCAAAACAGACTTGACCTGGGGAAATTAGTTTAATTTACTACTAATCAAATCAGAGTAGGATAATGATAAGTATAACCAAATCTTAAAACCTTCGCTGCTGCTTCTTCCTGGGCTTAACCTCTCTTGAATTCCCTGCCTCTTCCCCTCCTTCTGACTCCTGCAAAGTGAGTAAATATCTGAAGGGCGAAATTTTGAAAGGCATCTAGATCTTAAAACTGACTTTTGAAATACAGATTTTAGTCTTAAAGTCTGTAATACTCAAAAGAATTGTAGGAGTCAAAATTCTGAAAATGGGGAGGCTCATCAAGTGCTCTGCTCTTTAGGGAATTCACATGTCCAAATTAGCTGCAGGTCAGTATTTGCATTGGTTATGAGTTGGTTAGAGTTGATCCTGTGGATGTGTGTACAGACAGCTTTTCATTAGCTCCACTCAGCCTCTCAGCCTGTCCTGAGTAAGCTGGCCGTGCTGTGCCTGAGCAAATATTTTCTGCTCCTCGGCCGGGTGCTTGAGCTGAGGCAGAGCACTGCTGGGGCAGCCCTGCTAGGGCTGGCTTGTGATCTGCCTATGGCAGACAGTCCTGAGAAGCTCTGCAGAGCTACCCTGAGGTATCCAGGGACAGGAATCTGCAATCTGAGTGAGGAGCTTTGTGAGGCAGCAGTTCTCAGTATTTTTAGACTGATCTCTTCTGTTGTCCTTCTTTGCTGTAAAGGCTGTGTCTCCCAATTCCACCCACACTCACATTTGCCCCATTCCACCATGCTCCCTCCAGGCTTTGGCAGCCCCCATGCAACAATGGGCAGCATCTTATTTCTTGTCAGCCTGTGTCATTGAAGCAACTTGCTTAACTGCGTGCTTCAATTTGTGCAACAAAAGTCGGGGCAATAGAACTGACTATGCTTTGGTTTCAAAATATCACCTTCAACATTTTTTTTCCATTTTCTTTACTACTATATCAAGGAAAAATCAGTTAGGTGCAGTGAAGAAAAGGGAAGCTACACAGATACTTTATTATGCACAGAAATGTGAATATTCACTACATCTGACTGTTCCTTCTCACACTATGTCCTTCTTATAATTAAGTTAAAGGCATTTTAATGTTTTCATTTGCTTTCTATTTCTTGATAGGTTGTAAAATAAGTACTTTGTGTAAAATGACACCCTTAACCTGAGGCTACTAAACTGGGCCAATGCATTCTTCCCAAATTCATTAACGCAGCATGTAAGAGACTCTTTAAGGAGACTGTCTTTTACTGGTAGCTCTCAAATATGCTACTTACAGCAGGTTATGGATGAAAGGTCTCCTAATGATGTGGTGGATTATGTTGAACACACTAAAAGAAATTCAACCTTTTTAAGAAATACAGAGAAAATATAATTTTAAAGGTCTGGTGCAGTTCTCAGGAAAATCAGCTTGATATATTTACAATTACTTCAGTGAGAGTTAGAATGGGCCTTTCTTATTATATGTAACTTAAGAATTATTGGACTGGGAAAAGAAGAAATTTCTTTTCCTCATGTTCTGAAAGTTTATACTGCACCAGGAGACCAGAATTGATTAATCCCAATATCAAATTCTAATGATAGAGTCTTTTATCAAAGCTGCAAAAGTACGTGATATATGGGGTAATAAAAATCAAAACAAAGTAAAAATACCAACACAGGGCTCCAATTCTCATCAGCTTCCTTGGTGTGATGCTGGCAGGAATTTATATACTTAAGATGAATAGGGAAAGAGTCAGATTCTCTAAGTCCTAAAGGTGAAAAATTCTGCAAGCTAGCTGGTGCATGGGCTAAGAGAGCTTTTAATCACAGGAACTTTAAGATGCCTAGGTTGGTGGTGAAATGTCATATCTCCTAATGGTTGCTATATATATATGTTCTCACAGATCAAAGGGGAAAGCTGCTTCTGCTGCTCCTTGCCTACTGTTTTCATGAATAAACATATGCACTTATTTAACCACTTCACTGCTTTTTGCTAAGAACCAATTTCCACAAAGAAACAAGTGAGCCTGAGAAAGAAAAGTATTTATCAAGAAATGTCACATGAGTAAGAGGACTTTCTGCTAGTAGATCATCATCTCAGGCAGCTGGGACAGATCTTGTTCAAAGGACAAGCTCCTGTTAGGAGGTGAATACTGCTAGTGGAAGGATTAGGTGAAAGACTGATTCATGCACCCTCACAAATCTTGGGGTGAAGACAGTGGGAACTAATCCAGAAAGTTACACTGTGGAAAATGGCAACATCTCCCCTCCTTCCCCTATCTACTGACACATTCCTCTGTAATCTTGCTTGGTTGACATTGACAGAAATAAATAAAAAATACCTGTCTTTAACAAACTGACAGATAATATTTGTCAATTATAAAGATTTTCACAGGCATGAGATAATTAGAGATTTGATTATGTAAATATATATATCATTTATTTTTTAATCACATGTTTATCAAAAATAGAAATTAATCTCTTTCATAGAGAATATTAAATAGGGGAAATTTCCCTTATACTTTGATTGATCTGTTGTAATTAAACTGTAGTGGGATCATAAGTACCAATATGCATTTTGCTTTGGTTGAAATCTGAAATTAATGCAAGCGTGTGGCTTGGAGCTTGGTTATTGCTACCATCACTTTCACAGTTCACAGATCTTGAGCTTGTTGCCCAGAGTGGCTGTGGATGCCCCATCCCTGGAATTCTCCAAGGCCAGGCTGAATGGGGGCCCTGAATAAGATGGTCTAGAGGAAGATGTCCCTGCCTGCGGTGGCAGGGGCGGAGTTGGGACTTGATGATCTTTACTGCCCCTTGCAGCCTAAGCTATTCTAGCATTCTGTGGTTCTAAACAAATGCGTGCCTCTGAAAATTGTTTCCACTCCTATGCTCCTGACCAAAGCAGACTTTTTTAACACTGATACTGCACGTTTTTAACTCTGTCTTGTTGGAGTAAGATGGGCATCTGAGTATCTGCACAGAGTATCCTGGCTTTTAATAAGGTAGAAGAGACAGGTCTTGTTGAAACATAAAACTCTAGCATGCTAATCAAAGTGTGTGCAACCTGAAAGCAATCTTAGGGGATGAAATAGATTTTGCAGTAAAATGAAAACCACGAAATCATAGAACATCTTGAGTTGAAAGGGACCCATAATGTTCTTCAAGTCCTGCTCCCTGCTTCTGACAGGACTATCTAAAACTACACCATATGGCCAAGACCATTGTCCAGATGCACATTGATTGATAGGTGTTTTAGGTAAAATGTTTTCTGGATGTTGTCAGGGTACTGCAGGGGCCAGGGCCCCCTGAGTGCCGGGAGCTGTGGGAGTCTGCAGGATGGAGAGGCAGCACCTGGCAGCCAGGACATGTCCCAGGCACCCAGACTGGGAATGTGGGGGCAGCCCACCACCAGCACTGGCATCTCCCTGGGGTTGGGGATGGGGAAAGACCAATATTGGGCTGGAACTCAGACCCTTGGATGGGCCCGTGGCCAGGGAGGCAGAGCAGGGCTGTGAGAGCTTCGCTGAGGCAGGACTGACAGCCCAAGGGCAAGGGTGACGGACAGCCAGGGGTGTCCTGGGAGGCTGGACAGGGACGTCAGGCCAATGGTGCCTTTGGGACTCACACAGGTCGTGTTTAAGTATGTGAAGATAATTATTAATGGAAAAAAACATTCAATCTGTTCTCGGTGTGTTGATGTTCAAAGGGATTTTGAAATTCTCTTGGGAACACTGGTGAGTTTTTTCTTGTGGTATTGCCCATACCATGTTCTGCCTGTCTGCTGTCTTGAGTTCATCCACTCTGCTTGAGAGCACCTGTAAGGGAAACTGGCCAAGGAGAACATTGGGTTGAATTCTGACTCTTTGCTGTCTTGTGAAGAGAGATGTTCCTTTGAAGGAATCCTTTTCCCATTGTTTTTATTCCACAGGGCTAGATTTATCTTGGACTTATCCCAGTAGCAGTCAGGAGTACCTTCTTAAAAGCAATTTCTGTGTCTTGAAGCAAGAAAAGATAAATTGTAAATTGTCGTGACCTTTTTCAGGTGGAATCCACTGTTGCCTTTTGTTTATCTAGTTGGTTTGGAAGACTAATGTGTTAAGGATAGAGTCATCTCCTTTACCTCTTCCCCTTTCCCCCTTTCACTTGTCCTTACAGGTCATGCTTGTCCATGCTTTTGATATGTCATGCATACCTATGCTCCTTGTGGGGCAGATCCTATCTAACCCTAATTTGTTTGCTTTTGATCTGCTTTACTTACTCTTTTCATACCAAGAAATTATTTTAGAGGTCCAAGTTTACAACTGAAAGTTATTAATGTTTCTCTCTTTATCACTTTCTCTCTCTTTTACATTATAGAAAATTAATGTATTCCCACCAAAATTTTGGATTTCTTAAAGGTACAATATTTTTGCTGCCAATCTGGGTTTATGAGGTATCTGTGACATATAGAAAATGTTACATTTGGTTACTTTGCTCTGAAGACTGTTGCATGTTATGAAACACTCCAGGGTTTGCTATAAATAACAAGAAATTTTTAACAGTCATTTTGCTGCTGTGTGGAATAATATTCTTTTGACAATGCAGTGAGCTGGAAATACAAACGTGTAAGCAAATGCTGAGAGTTACAATTTCACAAGAACCCAAGCATGTCCTGAGTTGTGCTGAGCAAACATTATCTAGTTTATTCAATTGTATCAGGCATCGATTGAAAAGCTATTTTTCATTTCTGTGGAGATTGTATGTATTTCTCTTGGGGTGCTTTTTAAATAAAACATGGGTGTAATGGAAGATGGTATTTTTTTATTTCTGTCTACAGAAAAAATAGCAAATCAGGATTTCAGTAAAATAGCAAATCAGGATTTTTTCTTATTTTCATGAATCTTTCTCCACAGCTAGTTCTGCTGGCTGTGGCTCTGACTTACCCCACTCTACCAGCAGAGCAGGAGTATCGAGAGGTTTTAATAGCTGTTTCTTTTTCTGTCTTAAAGATCAAAGTCGTGCTTTACCTGTCTGATGGTCAGCCAGCCACAGAGCAGCACTAATTTTACAGGCTTTCCAAGTCTTCATTTTATTGAATTGAGGCTTGGAGCATTTAAAATAGAAATTTGTTAGACCAATAGAGAACTCGTATTTCCCTTAATGTACTTAACATATTGGCATTTAGGTACCTTTCCATGCACAGCATACATTCACTCCTATAGGAATCAATAGGTGGTAGACTTAACCAGTACAGATGTGTTTCTCCAAGTCTGTTGCTCCCTTCACAACAGAGAAATGTGTGTCTACACATGGGGCATGACTCATTTGACCATGATTTAGATGTCTCACTTAGATCATACAACTTTTATTCCAGAAGCACCTGTTTCTGTTGTTGCCTGTAGAAAGAGTCGTAAATTGACTGAAGCAATTAATTCCACACTGACACTACATTAATTATCTCAGAAGTAACTTGTGTAGTTTTTGTTTGAATGCAAAATGATACCTTACTATGTCTCCCCTTCCTGTTTCCATCTAAATTTGTGTTAAGTCACTGGTTCATTCCCCTGCTTTCCAGACAGATTGATCACCTTTGACAGATCTCACAAATCAAATGCATAATCCAACTCATCACCATAATCCAATTCCTCACCAATGCTGTTTCCTTTCTCACTCTTCCTATGAATACAAGAATATTCCATACTAAACTATTTTTTTCCAATTTGAGTCTTTTCATTTCATAGACTGAGGTTGGAGGAACCTCTGGAGGTCATCTGGTTCAACCCTCTGCTCAAGCAGAGTCACCTAGAGTCAGTTTCCCAGGACCACATCCATGTGGCTTTTGAATATCTTCAAGGATGGAAACTCCACAATCTCTGCAGGCAGCCTGTAGCACTGCTTGGTCACCCTACATAAAACAAATGTTCTCTGATGTTCAGAGGGAGCCTCTTTGGGTAGGTTATGTCTGTGGCCTCTGGTCCTGGGCACCAGTGAAGAGAGTCTTGTTCTGTCATCCCTTATCCCTTCAGGTACATGGATAAGATCATCCTGAGCCTTCTCATCTCCAGGTTAAACAGAGTCCCAGTTCTCTCAGCATTTCTTCATAGGGAAGAATGTCCCAGGTTCCTATCATGTTTTCTGGATGCTCTCCAGCATGTCTGTGTGTCTCCTGTACTGTGGATCCCAGAACTGGACACAGTCCTCCAGGTGTGGCCTCACCAGTTCTGAGCAGAAGGGAAGGATCACTTCCCTCCACCAGCTGCAACACTCCTCCTTCCAGAGCCCAGAGTACTTCTAGCCTTTGATGGATCATGTTCAGTGTGGTGTCCACCAGGATCACTCACCAGGGCCTTGCCTTCAAAGCTTTTGCTACAGGATTTGTGTTTGACTTCTTTACATTGGCATTAAGTATGTTTTTCATATACCCACACTCATATTTTTCTTCTTTGGGGTAAACCATCAAATGTTTTCAAATTTTTTTTGTAGGTCATATTTTTTAGACCTTTCATTGCCTTCATTGCTTTTCACCAGACTCTCTAATTGAACCACTGCTTTGTTATACTTTAAAAGGAACAAATTTGCACTTCTGGGGTCTGAAAGTTGGTGGTCACAGTATAAGGATTACTTCCTGTGTTTTGCAAACTGCATTTTTTGTTTACATAGTCCTGTATAGCGTTTTCTTTATAAATGACAGCATTACATGTTGGCTTACATTCGTTTGTTCTACTGTGTGCACTCTGGGCCATCTTAGGAACAGTTAGCCTACCTGTACTTTTTGCATTTGATTATTTCTATCTAAGCATATTTATTGCCTTTATTTTGAATTCCAGCTTTAGCCCATTTTTCCAATTTAAGAGATTTTTTTTTAATTCCTGTGTTGTCCATCATACTTTCAGCCCTTGTAGACATGTCATGGAAACATAGCAAGAAATTCATTGCATTTCTTTCTGCAAGTGTACTGTTGCCTTGTCCAGTGTTCACAAAATCCCCTAAGCCTCTAACTCCTCAAATGTTAGGAAATACCTTACTGTAAATGTTCCTGAGACACTGCCATGTATCCTATAGGACATTCAGAGAAGTCCAGTTGTTTTGAAATTTAGGTTTGCAGCTGGACTTCCTTTCTGCAAGTCACTCTCTACTCTTTGTACCTGGAAGTGACAGTGGTGATGGTGTTCAGGTTCAAGCTGATTTTGCCCCAGTCTTTCCATCCTCTAAATAATTATGAGCCTGATAAGGAAGCAGCTTTGTTTTCTCTTACTGAATTAGTCCATTGTATGAAATCAAGTATGGATGTGCAACTGTGTATGAAAGTGTGGCCTTGCACTGTAAGTTTCTAACCTAATCCCAGTAAACAAAACTACAAAAAGAGAAGACTATAATCACAGTTTTGGAGGGTTTATGCACTGATCAAAATCAAAGGAGCAGCTCCACTGAAATTTGTGGATTGCAGAGGCTGCAGAAAAGGCCTGGCCAATTAGAAGGAAAATCCTTTTTAACCCCCCAGATATTTCTCAGGGATACCGTCCTGTATTTCCTTAATCTTTTTGAAGGGATATGTACACCTTCTCTCAGTCACTATTCCAAAACACACATCTTTGTACGGAGTAGTATCCTCCCTCAGTGTAACCAGTGAAGCTTTCCCCTGTGCTTTTCCTTAAAGATCAGGCAGTGGATTTGGCATTTGATTCATAAGCTTTTTGGTCCTAGGCTGGCTTGCATCCAGAGTATGCAGAGGGTGTGCAGAGGGCTGGATATTGTGTACCTAATGAAGTAGCTGGTGGTGCGCTGCTCAGTAGGAGACTCTCCATGTTCCCGAAAAGCAGCTTTAGAATCTGTCAGTATTTCTGAGCTGGGTCTTTGGGGAGAGAGGCTGAAAGAGTTCCTTAGAATCAGGAACTGTTTGCTCCCTTTCTTTCAGTGGTAGGTTTTTTGGTTTTCATCCCAGAGCTACTTAGGCTGCACTGTCATTTCACTGCAACATAGGACTGTAAAATATGATATATAATTGCTCTTTTCCAAATGTTCTCTTGAACTACTGTAAATCAGAATTTCCTCTGAAAATGGTAGAATTATTCTCATTTTATTCAGTGAGAATATAATTAAAGAGACAGGAATGCAATGAATTGTAGCAGTAATGATACACAGTTCATCACAGAAATGTTTCTATCTTTCCCCACTTACAAGGAAGATGGATGATGCCATCCTGATTGCCTGTAGGCTAATGGTCCAGGTGTAAAGCTGTCCAGCTTTGGGGAGGTACCCAGAAGTGTGACTTACTATGGCAAGCTTCAGGCAAACCTGATACCCTATAACATCAGCTATATTTTTAGATAAAAAGAAGAATATAAGAAGCACAAGAAATCAAAGAAAATAGATGGAGGTCATCCTGGATCACAGTTGCAGACTGAAGTCTGCTAGAAAGTGTCTGAATCATCTCTGAAACTTCTTTGGAAAGGAAAGGGCTTTGCAAAAGCTGATAAGAGTGATGCAGTCTTAACTCTTGTCTGCTGTTGTTCTTTACAAGACCTAAGTGTTTTGCTCCAGGAAAGCTGAGGCAGTTTTTTTTCCTGCTGTCCTGTTCCCTGATTTGGCAACTTGAAGAGACTGGCAAGCCATTTTCTAAAACATCCGTCAGTCATCAAGAGAGAGCAGGACAACAGAATCACTAATATAACATGAGAGAAGTGGTAGGAAACATAAACAATTTCTGTTAAGCAGAGCACGTGATAATTTAGGGGATAAAGCTGAAATATCACTGAACCTTTAACAGTTTTAGGAAGCTAATCAGTTGTGTACGAAGAATACCTTTGCAAAAATTTCTCAAAATGCTCTGGAAACACTCAGCCTTGTTCAAGCAAGGGGCAGTTCACTTGATTATTATTAGTTAGACATTTTACAGGATAGCCTGTCTTTTATTGCTTTTCACACATGAGTCTCAAAGTGTGTTACAGGGTGGTCAATAGCATTGTTCCTGCTGTGCTGAAAGGCCACATAAGAAGTCAGGATTGATAATTTGCCTGGGGTTACCCAGAAGCTGAGCAGAGGACTCCAGAGTGCCTGTTTAGTACGTTATTTACACAGTCAGTGTTTCCTGAGAAAAGTCCACCTGGGGAAGGTTGGCACAATATGTTAACGCAGACAGTGATCACATCAAAGAGTTTAACACCTCAAATTGACAGAGGCGAAGTGGGAGCACAGGGGGATGCATTGGTTTTCTTCTAGTCTCACAGCAGGTTAACAGGAGAAACACACCTCCAAGCCAGCCTTGCCTTGCTGACATACAGCTCAACCCCAGGCCAGGCTGGCTCAGCCAGGGTCTGTGGTCACACTCTCTCCTCCTGAGCTGAAAACACCCTGTTTTCACCTGGAGATGGAAGAGGCAAGTGGTAATATGAGACACTTTTATTTTGCACAAGAGTGAAATTCTACAAACAGAAAACTCTCTGACACAGGGGAACGAAATAGGAAGAGAATTTAGAAATGCTGTACTGTTTATTTCATACTTGGCAACTTGTACTTCGGAGTTAAAACAATTTTGCATGTGCCCTTTTGAAAGCATGAGGCTGCATGCATGAAGAAAGCATCCTGTTTCCCAGGGAGCCATGTTTCAAAAGTAGAAAAAGAACACTTAGCCATGGAGCATTAAATCAGCTCATGTAGTTAGCTGACTAGCTTTCTCAGAGAGATGAATGTCCCAGAGTGAAGCTGAGGAAGCAAGGCTTAGGAATGTAAATATTAGTAGGTGTGCAGGAACATAAATTAGAAAATTTGACAATTTTAATGACTTGCATTTATTTTCACTTGCTGAGTTCCCTGGCTGATATCAGAAGCTGAAAGTTAGGTTGTGAACAGAGAAGGTAGAGGGCAATAGGGACAGGATAGGCTCAATTCCCATGTTGCCATAGAGTTTGCAATGACAGCATTATGTAAAAAAAAATATTATGTAAACGTTATGTAAAAACAATTGATAGAAAGAGGAGCTCCCTAAAATCTCCCCCAGACATGGAAGTACCATGAGAATTACCTGTCACATCAGCAGGAGCTTTCAGACCACTGGACACTTAAATCACATCATTATAACAGACACCACTGGATTCCCTGATGGAGGTTCTTCTATTTTACTTGGTAGGATTATGGATGGAAGGAGGATTAAATGATAAGTGAATCATGTGATAGCAAACGAATGCCTACATGATGAAAGAAATGGTGAATGGAGGAGGCCTTTTCATTTTAAGATATTGTGTGGAATGGAAAACACACATACAAGGCATTATGGTGCCAAATACTGCTTAGGTGCACAAGGTTTTTGTGTTGTGCCTGTACTGAGTATGAGATCCTTAGGGTAAGGTCTGTGGGTATTTTAGATCACATAGCACAGTATTGCCCTGGTCTTTGTACAGACCTGGAATGGAAGCATTAATGGGGTTGTTTTTAATGTCTTTAATGTTTTTTTGTGTTTCATGAAACATTGCATGTTTCAATATGGCAAGCTGTATTTAAAAAGAGATACAGCTTTGTCTGATTTAGTTTGGTTTTCAATGTCCATTTCAGTCTGGTAGTTTTGTGCTTGACTGCCATCATGGAGCAAGAGGTAACAATCCACGGTCTCAGTGATATCAACCCTTGAACAGTGCTCAAAATATCTAGACATCTGACAGGCAAATGGAAAAGCTATAAACCAGTGTGATGAACCACCTGATGCTCCTTCCCTACTGTATCTTCTGCTATCTCACAAATACAAATTGGATGAAGATCTGTTACCAAGAAATCTGCAGATTCTAACTGAGTGAGAGCCTTCGACTCTGCTGCATGTATTAGAAGGAAAACAGGAAACAGGAGGAATAGTATGATATTTCCATGCCATTTGTTATTTTATAGAACTGGTTTTCACTTTTTTTTTTTAATTCCTCTATAAAATGGCTACAATTGACTTGTATTAGATATTTTGCTGAAAAAGAACAGAAGGAACTTAGTTTCACTAATCTGCTTTCAGACAGTTGCAATTTCTCTTCACTTTTTTGCTTTTTGTAATTTATAGCTAAGTAACAGAGAAAGAACAACTCTAAAATTTCCTCGTTTGTCCAGGTACATTCCAGGAACATTATTTAGACGGCACTCTGAGAATACATATTATTGCTTTCTTATTTAATTGGGTACAAACAAAATCCAACATCTGATTTGGGAATACTTCTGTGTCAGTTTAGGTTATTTTCTGACTCAATTTGATGAGCAAGCTGTGAGTCTCATTACTTGAGTAGGTGAGTGCAAGAGGCTTCTGTATAAAAGGCTACAGTTAATTGTTTTAGCTGAAAAAATGGAGAAAGCAGAATGAGAATCCACATCTATAAGCTGATTTTTCCCCGTGTCTAAACTTTTTTTTTTTTGTTTTACAGGTGATGGAAATTAAAGGACAAATGATTCATGTGCCAGAATCAAACTCTATATTGTTTCTGGGTTCCCCCTGTGTGGACAAGCTGGATGAGCTGATGGGCCGAGGCCTCCATCTTTCGGACATTCCTATCCATGATGCTACTCGTGATGTCATACTGGTTGGGGAGCAAGCAAAGGCACAGGATGGCTTGAAAAAACGAATGGATAAGCTGAAGGCAACACTAGAATGTACACACCAAGCCCTGGAAGAGGAGAAGAAGAAGACAGTAGATCTCCTTATTTCCATTTTCCCTGAAGAGGTGGCTCAGCAGTTGTGGCAGGGGCAGCAGGTTCAGGCCAGGAAGTTCGATGATGTCACCATGCTCTTCTCGGACATTGTTGGCTTCACTGCCATCTGTGCTCAGTGCACGCCCATGCAGGTCATCAGCATGCTCAACGAGCTCTACACGCGCTTCGACCACCAGTGTGGATTCCTTGACATCTACAAGGTAACAGCTCGAGTCCTAACCTAGCAAAAGATAGGTGAAATGAAGGCAGGAAAAATCCCAGTGGCTTTCTTCCTAAATTGCAGGCTTTCCTCAGAAAAATATGAAGGCAGTATTTTTGTTTTATATGTGAAAAAACCCAGATTGGAAATACGACCATTGAAACTCAAATGCTTCAATATGAAACGGTCGTCATGGTACTCCCATGGGTATATAGGCCTCATATTCCCATTTTCCTATAGAAATACACATCTCCTGTATTATATCCTGGTTTCCTTTAGATGACACCTCAGCCACAGCATTCTAACAATGAAGAAGTGCACAGTGATGAATCCTAACCCAGGCTTCAGCTCCTGGCACTCACTTTCATCTTGAATGGTTTAGGTTTAGGGTTCAGGCATTTATCTTTCCCTTGAAAGAACTAAAATTTTCCATAAGGAGTGGAGCATTCACTAAAAAATGTTACTATAAGGAACTTCAACTTCCACTGAAAAACAGGAAGAGGACAGCAGATGTCTATGCATAGTAAATGTAATGAATGGGACATGGTGCTGGTGTGCCATTTCCCCAAAGGAAATGTCACACATGTTGGTCCCATTGGAGAACTCATCTTCACGTCTCTTAAATGGATTTGGTGTTCAGTATGTATTGGAGAGAAAAAAGGTGGAGGTAGAATTTAATAAATGCGCTGAAGATATTATCCTGTGGAATTTACCAACTCCTTTGTGTATGGAATGCCTTTAATTTTGTGATAGAAGAAATAGAGCGAGTCCCTTTTTATATGTTAATTCACAAGAGAAAAGAGATGTGGTTGTGAAATTATATATTGACTTTTTTACATGCCTGAGGTTTGCAAACTAACAATTTTCAAACTATTTAATATAGTATTTGTTGATAGGCTGTGGAGAAAAAGGTCTCAAAAATGTCCTGCTCCTTTCATTTCTAGCCTTTAGTGCACTTCAAAAGGAATTGAAAAATAATTACTACCCATCTAAATAATATTCATGGCTGAAAAGCTACAACATGTACCACAGATAGAACTGAAAATGGTATAGCTAAAGGTTGGTAGAGCAGTTTACCAAAGTAAACAAGAGCACTGTAAAGAAGTTTTGGGCTCCTGGTTTAGGGGCTTGTTCTACTAATGCTCAGACGCAAAGGCCAGCTTGGGACATGAATGCAGTGGAAGGTACCAGTCCTAATTTGAAAACTGTTGTGGTGGTGCTGTCAGAAAAGATGGTGAGTGTGATCTCAGTTTGTGTTAATCTAATGTTGCTGCACTGGATTATGCCACAGCTTCAAGAACAGCACTTGAAGAACTTCTAGCCCAGAGTCAGGAGGATACCTAGTGACCCTGCTTCACATGCTGTGGGTTCACATGGGTGTGCTCACTGTGTTCCCAGGTGATTAATTTCAGCTGTTTTGAAGCATTCAGAATATCCTTTGTTGAAAATTATGGTTGCATGGGAATACGATATAAAGTATGCAAAACTCTATGATCTGACTGCAAAGAAGGTTGGTTGAATCCTGTGAGAACACTAAGAAGGAATATTTATGCATAGGTATGATCACCACCAGAACAATTATGATTTTATAAGTTATTGTCAGGTAGTGAATTTTAGATACTTAATCACCACTATTTATACCCAGGCCTCCTCAAAGATATACTCGTGTAACTAGGCTACAGAAATTTATCATGTGACCTAAATACATAAATTTTTAAATTTGCTTGTTTTTAAGCTGCATGGCAAGAATAATATGCAAAGATTATTTGGTGGACGCATCTGAATATCAAATTCACCATTTTGTAAACAGAAAATTAAGTAAAATACTATAAATTCCATGCTGTAAATTATTTACCCAGCTTTACTGTTACAGAATTTTGTATTCAGAACCTCACTGCTTCTAATCCGGCAGTGAATGTAATATTTTCATTTGTCTCATGCTATTCATCCAGGGATGTTTATAGAGAAATATGGCACAGAAAGAACAAAGATTCTCACATTTAACTAATCAGACATAGAGGGCAAGTATAATAAGCTCTTGGGTACAGACTGAAAATGCTTGGAGAGAGCAGAAGGGTCATGAGTTAGACTTTGAAATGTCTTTAAAATTAAAGTAGCTATAACTGATGAGGTAGGGAAAGCTTATCCAATGGATGGAGGCACAGGTAAGAATGACACAGACAGATGATAGGCTCAGAAGATGAATTTCACAGCAGCATTTTGAATGGATAGCAACGATGACAGATTAGATTTGTCCAGGCTGAGGGAGAACATTGCCCTAATTGAGATGCACGGTGGTATGAGCCTGGGTGACAGTTTTAGCAATCTAGAAGAATCTGTGTTTTAGAGAGTGAAACCTAGGAGAGAATCTGCTGACACATGGCCTTGGTGAAAAGATTAGGAGGGACATGTTCATGATAATCATAGAACGAGGAGGTGAAAGAAGTGAGACTTGGTGATGCATTTGGAAACTGGGGTTGCTGACTATCAGAGCTAATTATATTTGGCTTGGAGTTGAGGAGTGGGAGAAAAAGTCCAGCAGGGAGTGCAGTTCAGGTCAGTGTAGCTGCAGATGCTTGGCAAGCTGGTGTTTGTGGACATGCAAGTAAAAGCATGGACTCCAGGAGCAGAAGTCATGGGAGAGATATCTCAGTAAATTTTGAAAGCTGTGGCTTTGGGTAAAATATGTACTTGTTGGCCTGTTTTGACCTGTTTTTCTCTGCCTCTGAGTTCCTGTTGTTTATCAGCCAAGTACTGGGAAATGAGGCTTCAGTTAAGCCATCTCTTTATCAAGTAAGCTATTTAGATATGCTGCAGCCTTGTCTTCTGGCATTTAAACTTAACCCTGCAGTCTGAAATCTTCCCTGCTTAAGATTCCCACAGCTTCTGTTTCTCCTTCATGTAATATGTATTTGATGTGGCTCATTTACAATATTTGTTTCATGTTGAGTACTTCTGCCTTTGTAGGCCTGCTTTCTCAGCTCTTTTCCCCTCAGTTTCCTTTCTGAAAGATTTCCCATTTGCACCCTTTAACTGTGTAAAGGCAGCATTTATTTTGCATGTTTTTTTGGCTGCATGGCTAAGTAGTGTCAAGCCAAACAGAGCAGAGCCAGGTCTAATCCTGTAGGTGTTAGTTTCTTTGTCCTTTCTCTAAACAGGGCCAAATTTGTCCTTGGAGACATTGCAGATTTTCTCTGACACTATACTTCACTTTCTCTGAAGTCCTAAGTTCCATTTGCCTTGTCTAATCAGAGAGTCCTAAATGTTTTTTTAAATGAACTGTGGTCAGCTGCCAGAATTTCTTTGCTATACATCTTCATTGTAAACATTTTAATTGAATGTTTATTGATTATTTATATAAGACAATATAGTTACATGCATTCATTTTACAGTCAGGATCCACAGCTTCGTTGTGTGGACTCCTGCTTTCTTTTTGGTTTCATTATTTTGCTAAAGTGGCACTCACTCTGAGCGGTACCACACACAGCTTCCTTGGACTTTTATTCCTGGCAACATGATACACTTAGTGTGTTACATCTTTATTTTCTGATTTCATATGCCTCACACTGTATATAGCCTTAATGTTTGCTTGTTGTAAAGACCCAAGACTAAAAAATGATGGGAAAGCTGGACTTTCCTGCAATCATTCAAGACTGATACTCACCAGTTTTGAAAAATGTTTATATTTAGGTTGTGATATAATGCTTTGAGGAATGTAATTTTAAACTCCCATTTTCTAAGAATATCACTTTACATTTCTGTACTGGTAGTTCAAGTTGCAGAAATCTGTACTAATTTTTCAGAAAATACCAGTACATTCTCAGTGCCATGACTGTCCCCTCTTGAGAACTAATACATCTTGTACTCAAATACAAGTATTTGTACATATTGTACTTAAAGAAATGTTCTCAACCTTACTATCAGTGTTATAATGACAAATAAAGAATACTTCAATAAGCAGGGTCATGAGCTTCAGATTATTCTGAAGTTTTCCAGGCTTTATGTTTCATAAGTTAAAAAATATAGTCTCCAAGCTTTCAGGTAAAATCTGTGGCCACTATTTTAGCCATCTTTCCATCCAGTTTTAACCTTTTAAGTTCTGTGCAAATACATGGCCTTTTTGAGAAGTTTTGAAATTCTAAACTTCAGCTTAGGCATTTGCAAAATGCAGGAAATGCAATTAAGATATAAAAAAAAGGGTAGTGATACTCTTACATGAGCAATAGAGAACACATAAAATATTACAAGATACCTTTTTCTAAAAATTGAATGGTGCAGTTGTGAGGATTACCAGTGCACTAGGTGTTGCTTCTTCCTGATAGCTTAAAGTTAGTGGATTTTGAATGCATAATAGATGAAAATGGGCAATAGAAATAATGTCCATAGCCCAGAAGCTCACTCTCTCTGCAGTGCCACCTGGCCTGGTAGAGCTGCCTTCAGCACACTGCTCTGTTTGGGTCCCACCACAGAGGGTTTCTGAACCTTCTTTCTCCTCTTTGAGCTGGCTATGACACTTTCTCCTCCTTGAAGTCTTTGCCTGTACGTGGACTCGCTGGCACACTGGCATGTCTCACTCCAGTATGAAGTTAGAGCAAAGACAGGGCAGCTGTCTCTTTGGGGAACTCAGAAGTGTTCTTGAACTAAGGGAAAAAAAGAAAAACCCAAGGGAAAAAAAAAAAAAAAAAAAAAAGAAACAAAATGTTCCATGGATTTTCCCTGCAGATCTGGTGTAACACCACCCAAGAACTCAAGAACATTTTAAGACTTCCCTTTACTTTAAGCATGTATTTTTCTCCAGCCTTGTGGACGATTTACACTTTCTGTCTTCAGGGAGATCTGCAAATGAAGCAAACAGACGCTCAGGCTCCAGAAGAGTTATTCTTTGCTTTATAAACATACAGCTCTGCACAAAGCACTAAAACATCTGTGCATGTTTTCCTGCAATACATCACCCAACAATCCTCTAAAGAGCCTAGGACTTCTGTTTCTGTATATAACTACTTGTCTACTTCTTCAGTAATGCCATACTTGTATATAATACCTTCTTTTTTTTTCTGTTTTTGGTCTCTCTCCTTTCACTTTTCTCTCATCTGGAATGCACATGTTTGTTTGTAACTGCCCTGGTCCATTTCTCTCAAGCTGCATGGGAGTCTTACAGTCTGTGTCCAGCTTACAGGTCCTGTGAGCACTTTCCAAGTCCTCAGTTTGTATGTGAAGCCTGGCTATAAGCTTTAACTTGAATAGGATCAAGAAGGGTGTCCTCCCTGCTCCAAAATGAGGAGCAAGCCCACATACTGTGGCGAGACAGGAACCGTGGCTAAGGGCATTCCCTCTTGCAGCCAGCACACAGATGCTATGTCCCTGATGCTATGTCCTTTGTTTTATTCTGTCCAGTTTTTCCACCTTCTAAATTTTAGTACCTCTGAGGGACTGGAGAAAATTAATTTCACTTTCCATCTGCTTTGGCTCTTTTCATTTTTAAGCAGTCTAGCTGGACTTTCATGTACCAAGATACCATATTTTAATTCATGCAAACAGCATTCATAACTGTCCCTTAATTTATTAAATTAT
This sequence comes from Passer domesticus, assembly GCF_036417665.1. Taxonomy (NCBI): domain Eukaryota; kingdom Metazoa; phylum Chordata; class Aves; order Passeriformes; family Passeridae; genus Passer; species Passer domesticus. The sequence goes on from NC_087475.1 coordinate 75,260,912, forward strand.
TTAAATGAACATGGAGGACACTTAAGTAAGTTTATATAAACTAGATGACATAGGAATTTCAGGACACATAAATTAAAGCCTGTATAACCTTGAGGAAGATGTTATGGTTCACTAGGAGTTTTTCACTAGGAGTTTAAATACTGGGGATACCTATGGCAAATTAAGACCACACTTACATCGGGAGAAGGACAGTCATATTAAACTGAAATGTGTGTCTTGGGTCATACATGATTATTTTAATATTTTCTTATTTTCTTAAACAGTTCTGCGCTTTGATGTTGCAATAAGGCAGAATGCCAGCCAGGAAGTTTTCTGTTCATCAGAGATCATTTGGTCTGATTTTTGCCATTTCATATTTGCCTACAGAAGAGAGAAATCATTTATACACTATGAACTTTGTATTCCATGGCTGCTGTGTTCAAACCTAATATTGGTGACATGTAGACTGCAAGTCTTCTGACATGACTCTTCTAACTACTGAAAAAAAACCCTCTTTTAAAATACTAGGTAGTAATTCTACATGGCAAATACTGTTTGCCTTTTTTCTTCTGTAAAGGAAGTAGCACTCTGAATTACAGTGTAGATGAAAGAGTTTCTCCATATATTGCTGAAAGATCTGTTCTTAAGACTGCTAAGTAGGTGCTTTAGAAAGAGTTCAAACACAGCTCTTCCTGCAAAATGCTCCTGAACTTGCCACTATGTAGCATCATTAAATTCACTAAAAATAAGATGCCCTCAGGCCTGGTAAGAGCAATTGCTTCTTAATTAGGCTCCTGGGAAAGGAGCTTGGTTTTATAGGAAGTCACTTCTTTTAAAAAATGAGCTTTACAAGAGGAACAAAATTCTGAACTTCATAGGTGGACGCCTGTAATCCATCTCTTCTCACATGGGAGGAGGTTTCCTGAAGTGTTTCCAAAAGCAGAATGTTATGTCATAAGAGTGTTGCAAACATACTTTGAAACTTGGGTGCAAGATTTCACTGCCTAGGAATTGATTTTGAAAACATTAGAGACAGAAGCTAAGAGAGTGAAACACTAAGTTAAAACTGAAGGACATTCTTTGAAAACAAGTGCATTCTCAGATCCTACCTTGAAAACTTTATAATCCTTTCCAAAGCAGAAAGTTTTTTATAATATACCAGAGATCTGGAAATCTATAAATAGAGCTTTAATTCTGACTGATATTGTTAAGCTTCATCAGTGAGGCAAAATTCAACTGTTTCAAAGTTTTGCTGGCAAATCTTTGCAGCAGAAAAAACTTAGAGAAAACTTGAATATGTAAACAGAATTAGACCTTAATTTGTATCCACAAACAGCAAAACACCAAACAGGTTTTGTTTAATTTGAAAAAGGACAGTATTCATTCTTTGCAGTGTAGACAGAAATGTGGAACTAGACCTACCTCAGGATCAAGAGTACCTAATCCAAGATCGGAGGAGGCTTTTCTGAACTGCTCTTACACCACCTCCAGAGAAAGAGAACACACACTTAATGTCTCAGGGAAATAATTTTATCTGGTTTCCTCCCAGCATGTTTATTTGTTATTTCTTTCCTTAGAATCTGTGTTTTAGGTTAAATGACTTGTTCAAGTCTTTGTACCCTAAGCAGCCCAAAATACTTCACATCTGCTCTCCCTGCACTTAGTGATTAATAACACCCCGTGACCTGCATGCCAAAATATGCATGGCAAGACCCAGGACTTTTTGAGCTAAGCAGGATCTTGCTGTTGTGGTGACAAATGGTGCTGTAGCCCTAGCAGTCAGCACACTCATGCAGTTCTTCTCCTGGCTTGGGGTACTCTGTGGGAGCAGGCACATGCCCGCTGTGGTGCATTTTCAAAGGCACAGAGCTCCCCTAGAGCCCTCCGGGAGTTTCGCAAACTAAGCCTATGGCCCACATAAAGCTGTTTTTCAGGAAATGCTCAGAAAAGCAAGCTGATGACAACATGGGAGGGGTCTTGCATATCAAATGACAGTCTGGGCATGGATGCAGGCAATTAAGCAAAGATACACACATTTGCATCCTGCTGTACTAAATGGGGAAAAAAGGTTTACAGGATTTAAGGTGGAATGTGTCATGCCTTGAAAATTCATTTTTCTCTTTAGTTACTATAGAAGGCATAGAGATGAGTAACCTGAATTGAAGCTTCATTTTTCTGTGACTGACACTTGATAATATGAGTTCCATTGTGAATGAGAACATTGTAAGGTTATGCCTGATCTGCAGAGATACTGTGAGAACAATTTGGGTAGCAGGAAATATGGTAGATGTAAATAACATCTTGAGGTAGAATATGGATATCAAATGAATTGTTCCTGTGATAAGTGCTGAGATTGCTGGCTTAAAACTAATATGGAGAGAATCTCCATTTTCTTCACTTTTTGTCCCATACCAATTAAGAACTGTCCTGTTTGCTGCTGGACTAGAAGTCATGGACAAGAATAATGAAGCCCAAATGATAAGTCTGAAGCACCGTGTTGCTGTATATCACAGCCTTTTACTTATTCTCCTGCTGTACAACTTAGGGCAAGAAACAGATGAAAGAAAAGCCTTTGGGAGATACTAATAACTTCAAAGGTTTCCTTTAAGTTAGACTTGCAAGAATTTCATCTTAAGGCTGAATTTGACTGTATTCCTTTAGAGGGAAGACATTTCGGCTTTCATAAAAGAAATACATAGTTTTGAGGTACTGTGTAGTTCAGTCTTGCAGATGGAATGAAATATGGATAAACAGGATAATGAATATTTTGTGAATGTATAGGTCTTTACAGTAGTTCCTGATAATTTCCATTGGCATGTCCATTCACATCCTGAATTTTTGCCTCATGCTGGGATGAAACTTCTAAAACCATCTCCTTTAATATTTGTATGCTACCATGGAAATGCAGCCTGGGTATGCAGGAAGCTGAGATGTGCTCCAGCAAGTCTTGGCTGAGGACTACGTATAGAACTTTGACTTTGCTCCTTAAGAAATGAAATCCAGGTGTTCAAATCAAAATAATATGCAAGAAGGCATTGATTTTGCTGTTAAGGTCATCATAAGGATCACTTAAGGTTCATACCTCAAATAAATGCTGTTTTGGATTAATCTCAAAGACTGGAAAGGAAACTTTCCAGATCTGTGGAGCGTAGAAAGTTTTTACACTGGTTCATCTGACAATCTAGAGATCAGCTTTCCTAAAGGGTTATTTGATTTTGCAGAACTTTCTATGTCCTTCTTTTAAAATTGATCTGCCGCTGTGACCTTCCAGGTTCAATCTGCCCTTCTGCCTCTTCACATAGCCTTGTTAATTCTTCCTTTTCTACAGTTTTGAGATAGAGGTGAAACTATGCTACTTTTAGCATAGAGTTAATAATTTAGACTTATTCTCACAGTCAAGAGAGGAAAGTTTGATTTTATAGGGTGTGTGAATTTTTTGAAGTGTTAGACTTTTTTTTTCTGAAGGAGGTTCTTAGCACAGGTCATGTAACTGCAAGAGTTCCCATTCAGTTCATTGATTATGAAGAGAATTGAGTGAATAGCTCATATTCAAATTCTAATATTCAATATTAGTCATATTTCTGGTTAGGTGAACTGAATCTCGTCCGTCTAGATTACAGCTGCTACATCTTACCAACTTGCAGTCTGTACGATGCAGCTGCAGCTGAAATACTGCTTTTTCCCTGCTAGTGTAATCTACTTTTCATGTGTTTTATGTTTTTTGAATAATGTTATAGTTTGATGCCATGTTATGGTTAATGCACAGAGTGTATTTTAACTCAACAGAAGGAATTTTTTCTGCATTTTAATTTCTCTCATACAATCAGCATCCACTCAAGTTATTTCTTCCTACCTTCTTTGATTTTTGTTAAAGTGCCACTGGAGTAACTCCCATCGCCACTGAGCACGGATATTCTGTTGTCTCTCAATAGAGTCCCTTAGAATGCTATAGTGATTAATTCAGAGTTTAAATTTCTGTACATTATACAGATGAATGTGATGATTGTTGTCAAAACACCTCAGCATTGCTCAGTCCCATTGAAACAATTAGTAACAAAATTAATAGCTATATTTGAGAACAGGGCACACCATATAGTTAAAGCCTGGACTACCTTAGAAATATACCTTGCCAAAATAGTGTGTTTTAATGGTCTGTATTTGATAGTACTGAATGTGGTTGCTTGAAGAAGTAAAATATGCTTTGTGAGCTACTTATGAAATGTCAGGCACACAGAGCAAGCTTCTTTCTAGCATTTTCATTTCAAGATTTACCCTCTAAAATAAAAAAGATTATGTTCCTTATCCCCATATTTGCTGAAGCATCTATGAAAATCTTCACTGTCTGCAGATGCTTGATTGCTTTAAAAAGCTTCTTTTTATTTGAGTAAGACCCTGTTGTCAGTGTTTCATAGGTTTCCCTGTTTCCTTATCCATAAGGATGCTGATTTCATTTTTTCTCTTGCTCTCTCACCCTCCACCATTGTGGAGAGCCCACTTGTATGCCATGAAACCATCTCTGCTCCAGTGTGGACAAGCTCAGCTCTCCCAGCCCGTTTTCCCAGGTGCTCCAGCCCCCACCATCTTACTGGCCCCAATGACTTGGACCCAGTTTATCAATCTCTTGCACTGAGGACCCCCAAAGTGGATGTGGTTTCTGGGTCTAACAAGTGCTGAGTGGGGGGTGATTGGCACTTCCCTGGCCTCTGTTCATACCTCCAGAATGTCATTGGCCATCTTTGTTCCCAGGACTGATGGCTTGACCTCCCCCAGGGTCTCTCCCAAAGAGCCACTCTTCAGGAAGTTGGCTGTATCAGTTCCAGAGAAATTCTTTCCCAGGGACAGGACTTTGCACATGTCCTTACTGAATTTCATAAGCTTCCAATTAATTCTGTCTGTGCAAGTCACTCAGGATGGCAGCCCAGCCCTAGAGCAAATTGACAATTGACCTGTCTCCCTCGTTTGGTATCAACTGTAGGCTGATGCAGGTGCAAATAATGTTATTATCAGGAAAAACACCCCAAGGATTTTGTTATAAAAGACAGATATATTTTAAAATTCTAGATTTTTTTTTTACATGCTGTATTTTGAAAAGTGTTAACTGCTCAGTAGACATTTTATACACTGATAGTGCTGTGTCTGTATTTTTGTGGGAGAAGGTAAACATGCATAGGAAACGGGCAAAAGGAGAGGCAGGTTAAGATGGAAAATAATGCTCTTCAATGCAGGTTAAAAAATGACCCACAAACAAACTAGAAAAGTTAGTTTTCTCAGAGAGAATAGTTAAGTGATGAACAGAAGAGCATTAAACTGCAATTAGCTAAAGCATTACCCCTTTCCCTGCTCATTAATTCTGGTTGTTTCACAGCTCTTTAAGAGGAAACTGATATAATTGCAACTACTGTTTGTTATTATTTCAGTTTTATAAAATTAAGTTTTATAGAGTATCTCCCAGCAGTAGAATAGTTTCAGGCTATTGGCAGATTACTCATATGTGATAAGAAACCATTTAGTAATGATCCTCTCTTCAGCTAAACATAGCATATACACTTTGTACACTGTGTCTGTAAACAGGGTGTGGAGCATAGAGAAATTGTTTAATATTCCAAGTTTCCTTGCCAACTTAAAATTACAGTGATTATGAACACATACTTACTTAAGCAGAAATAAATATTTCTGGTGATTAAAATAGCAGAAAGGGGGGAGACCACAAGTAGGATTGGATGCATATGGAAACTCAATTCAATTGGAAGAAACATCTGTTACTCTATAAAAAGAAGGGTAAGAAATCAAGACATGGCTAAAGAATATCTAAGTCTAGTTATTCTATCTAGATTTTATGTGTATGATATGCTTATATAGAGTACCCATATATGTCAGTGGAAAATACACACAAAAGTTTGAGCAGCATAATATATTTTTCCCCTTTTCTTGAGGAAGAGAAGCCTTGAACAAACATTTGATATGCAATTCTTACATATTTGCTTTCCAGAGTAATCCTATATTCTGGTCAGCTGTGCCTAGCCGGAGTATTCTGTAGTCCTTTATCCTGAACTGAAAGTCAGTCTTACTTTTTATTTCCAATCTATTTTGAAAAAAACCCCCACTGTTGAACAGGCTATAAGGGACAGTGACATAAATTATTTTAGGTCACACGGGTACTAAATATTACCGACCTTATGAGTGATATAATAAATATGTATGCAGCCCTGTGAGTATTTTAGAGATGAAAACAATAGTACATAAGTACCCTTCAGAGGAAGGTGAAGGATCTACAAAAGACATGCTGTTTAATGTAGGTTTTCTTCCTGAAAAAAGACAGCAACTTTTGAATATTCAGACCCATTTTTGGTAGGTGTTAAATTTTGATTGTAAACAAAGAAGTCTGATTGATATGAGTAGAATTTTACCCATTAAAAACACACAAACTGCACTCAGACTTATTTGTGACTCTTACCTGAAAAAAATAATAGTGAGTACTCCATTATAATAGTTCTAATACAAATTGTATATTAGGTTTTCACAGGAAACCTGCTGAGAGGGACAGGACTAAAACTAGAGCCAGTTCTCCCTCCATCTACTTCTTTCAATGTATTTAATATTTTTGATTGCAGTAGAAATTTCAGATTAGAATTGCCACAGAGTGACCCCGCAATTATATTTTTTATATTTATTTCCATGGTGTGCTTTGAAAAAGGTTCTGAGTAGGACTCATTAGAATTGAATGTTTGAATTCCTGAGTATTGTAGGTGAAAAATCTTCAGCCTGCCATTTCAGGTTTCACGTACAAAATGGTATCTCTGCCCCACGTATGTCATGCTGTGAAATGAAGTTTGACACTTCAGTTCTTTCGTTACCTCTACAAGTTCAGAAAGTTAATGACTGGTGCATATTCATGAATTCAGGATGAAGGATGCAAAGCAGGGGTGTTACTTCAGTGCACCACATTTTCCATTAAAAACTGTCACTGGAACAGTACCCTGACTTTATATCTAGGACTATAATTTGGCTAAAACTTCCAGTTTCTCAGTTTAATAGCAAGACACAACACGAGGTTTAGCTACTGATAGTTGGAAGAGAGCTGTTGGAGCTGCCCAGGGATCAGATTACTAATCTCTTTTCTCTGGACACTTTAGAATTTGAGGAATTACATTCTGACTTCAGTGCTACCAAATTGATCTGCAAATCATATTCCATCTCAAACGGTTATAAATTAAGGATAAATGACTGTAAGACAATTACTGTAGGGTTCACCCTCTGTGAAAATTACTGTTCATATCTAAAGCAGACATACAGTATCTACAGAGGACTAACAGAAGCTGGCTATAAAGAAAATGACTTCTTGAAGGTAGAAGGTGCTTGCTTCCTGCTGCAATTGCCTGCATTATCACTCTTCAGTATTCAGCAGTGTTGGGATAACTGTCTAAAAAGTTTTCCTGAACTGTAGAGTACACACAACCACTTCAACTAATTTTTTAACTTTAATATAGGATTTTTTGAGGGCCTACCTGGAAAACATTTGGACAGTTCAGTGACTTGAGAGTTACAGAAGGCTTTAGAGGAGGCTTTTGAATAGCAGTGTAAGTAGCTGCAGTGTTTCCTGGATTCTTCATTTGTTAATTGAGAATAAAAATTATATTATGCAGTTTTTAGAAATTTGTCTAATTTTGAAATCCAAGTTCAACTTCTCTTTTATGGTACTGTGTATTAATTCCCAATTAATGTAAACTCCAGTGAAGCTGGCTATGGTAAGTGTAAATCAGTGAAAAGGGTTGAAAAGTTCGTAACAGTAGGCCAGGCAATGAGTATCTAGAACTATTAGGAGCAGTAAGAAACTATAATTTAACTAGAAAAAATATATCCTAAGTCTTATTAATGGTAAACTGTTGATCATATGCAAAAACAGCTTTAATATTCAGAACAGAATATATTTCATTTTTTTAAAGAAGCAGGATAAGGCAATCCAGTCTTAAAAGACTGAAAGCAAAATATCTTTTCCTGCATATGTGTCTAGGAAGAATATAAAAATAGAATATACTACCACTAATACATCTTAACAGTCACATTACAAAGTCAAAAACTCAGAATCTAGTTTATCACATGGTAGAGATTTCCTCTGGAGTTTTATTGCTTTATATCATCTCGAAGAGTATGAAATAGATCTGAGTGCAGCAATTTTTAGACACTTTGAGTAGTGCCTGCCTTTTAATCATATTGATTGAATATTTATGGGGTAAGTTGCTCTCTGGTGAGCACAGCTTCGGGATCTACCCAGATGATACTTTGAAGCAAGCTATAAGCAGTACTCTGTATTTCTATTCCAATTGCTACTCCTCAGCTGAGACAAGAGAAATTCCCTTCTTCCCTGTGTGCATCTGATTCATTCAAGAGCCCAGCCTGAAATTCTGAAGTGTGATGTGTCACTCTTATTGCAGTCTCTATTTTAATGTCCTCATATACCCTTGTGAAGTTGAGTGAAGCCAAGTGAAGATTCTGCACCTCGGTCAGGGCAATCCGCAGTATTAATACACACTGGTGGATGAATGGATTGAGAACATCCCTCTGAAGAAGGACTTGGGAATAGTGGTAGATGAAAAATTAGACATGAGCCAGCAATGTGTACTTGCAGCCAAAGACAGCCACCCATACTCTGGGATGCATCAAAAAAAATGTGGCCAGCAGGTCAAGGCAGGTGATTCCTGCTCTGCTCTGGTGAGACCCCACCTACAGTACTGCATCCAGCTCTGGTGTCCTAAGCAAAAAAAGGACATGGATGTCTTGGAGGGAGTCCAGAGGAGGGCCACAAAAATGACCAGAGGGCTGGAGCACCTCTTCTCTGAAGACAGGCTGAGAGAGTTGGGTTGTTCCACCAAGAAGAGAGATCTTGTAGTGACCTTTGATGTATAAATGGGGCTTATAAGAAAGATGGAGAGAGACATTTTACCAAGGCCTGTTGTTACAGGACAACAGTCATTGGTTATGAACCAAAAGTGACTGTATGTGATATAAGGAAGAAATTCTTCACAATGAAGGTGTTGAGACACTGAAACAGGCTGCCCAGAGGAGCTGTGGATGTCCCATCCCTGGAAGTGTTCAAGGCCAGGTTGGATGGGGCTTTGTACAGCCTGGTCTAGTGGAAGGTGTCTCTGTCCATGGCAGGAGAGCTGAAATGAGATAATCTTGAAATGTCCTGACCAAAACCATTCTATGATTTTATGACTTCACTCAAGTGGACCAAATGAAAATGCCATGGACAATCTGAATTAGAAGAACTCCTGGAACTTTCGGAAGATTGGTCAAATCTGATTTTGAAGAAGGATGGAACCAAGGTTAAAGTGTGGTGGAGGTACTCATAATAAAAATTTCAGCTTAAATGCTTAGCTAGGGAAAATCTTAGAAGTGACTGAAAACAGGGTTAAAGAATGATAAATTTTTAGACAGGCCTGTCAATACTCATCACATCCAGTTTAAACTACCAGGTCAGTATAAGTGGTCATAGTCCTTCCCCTGCTTCTCCAGTATTGCTGTCAGATGAACTCCATAGGAACAAGCACTTTAAAGAGTAATGGCATTATTATAGTTTTATTTTTATATAAAGATTAATATGAGGCAGATTCTGTCCCATTTTTCTGGTAGTACAGTACATTCAGTGTGTGGAATTTAGCTGTTGAATAACAGCTATGGAAATTTCCAAGGGGGAAGAAGCTAACAAAATAAGCAGTTTTGTCTGAACACTGCAGGAACAGTATATGATCCCACATCTATGCAACCAACTTTAGTGGAAAAGCAATTCTGAAATTAGGTCATTCAACAAGGAGCAGAATTTGTATTTAATTTTTGTATTTGACATCATAGACTCAGCTCTTTCTGTAGTAACCCCTTTGAGTCTATTCCTACTGGTGTTTATTCATGATTTTAAAGAATGACAATGGGTTTCTGCTAATGCTTCCTTCCAATTTAGAGCATTTTTAAACATCTATTTCTTCCAGACTGTCCTTTCAATTTGTAATACTTCTTCTCACTGATTGTTTTTTTCTTTTTGCCCAGTTTGTACATTTTTCACCAGCCATTGATATATTCTTGCCCATCCATTTATCTTTGGAAAAACAAACTCCTAAACTGCAGGGCATTGGTGGTGTCTGCTTCTTGTGGATAGACATCCTGAGATATGGCAAACAGGCCAACAGCAGTATTGATTGCTCCTACATATTTTGTTTTATGTACAAGTACTATTAGGAGCTTTCAGAGATGTTGAAGGAGCTCCAATGGCTGTCTCAGCTCAAGAGAAACCCTCAGCTTCTTATCTATATTTACATCCTCCTGCACAATTAGCCAGAAGGGTTAAGTTGGCAATCTTCACAATGGGCTTGCAGCAGATTAAGTTTGGTGGTGGGAAGTATTTGCTCATCCTGTTCTAAGTTCATGCTCTGAGTACATTTACATGTGATGCTTACTATTTCAGGTACTGTTTGTATTGAGATACTATTTCCAGTTTATCAAGACTGGAAATTAATCTGAGAAGATCCAGGCCTACAACTTAAATTAAATTAGATTCTTAGATTCTCTGTAGAGAGAAGAATCAGCTATATTTATTCTCTGAATAACTCCTTTCTCAGTGCCTGCTTTCTTCTCACCCTAGTCTTTGCTGAAGCATTTTCTGGCATTCCTGTAGTGTTGTGTGCAGGGTGAAAGCCAGATTAGTTATGTCACGAAACCTAAACTAATCCTTGAGGTCTGCTTGGGCTCATGTTAATGGATTTTGTATGAGAATGTTACAGATGTGTGGGCAAACAGACTGCAAAACACAATGCTGTAAATAAAGCTGCAGGCCTTGAGGGCTGCAGTGTTTCTCAGGCTGCCTTTATCGAGAGCCAGAGGGCTTCTGCAATTCATTTTGCTCCCACTTCCTCCTGGGGGCCAGCTCTTTTTAAAGCAAATCAGGATAAGAGAGCAGTAAGGCCTGCCTGGATAGACCAGAGGGGTCTGTCTGCTGAACTTCATGCCTGCAGGTAGGGAATGCAGAGTAAGACAGCCTGCATGGTAGACAGAGACATCAATTTTTATTTGAAAAGGAGGGACAAAGGTGCAGGCAGGAGTCTGTAGCAATGGCATCTATTCGTAAATTATACCAGGAAGAGATATCCGCTAATGAGAAGTTAGATAGTCTTCACTGATTTTTATGGTGATGTTTTGCTTTTTCTAGTTCTCTTCCTGATATAATTTTCTAGCATATCAAATGCTAATTATGAATTATAATTATGTGGCACTACTATTACCCAACAGCAAACTCAGCCAGAATCTTATGAAATGAAGCTGCAAGTGATTTCTCATTTAGGAAAATGCAATTTTCTGTGTTACTGCTGTGGGAGAATGTTGTCGTATCTCAGCTGATGTCGTACACTGTTCTAGACAATCTTTGGTTATTAGGTGATAAACCACTGTGCTGTTGCTTGTGGGTTTTCACTGTACCTGTTTACAGACTCAGGTAATTATGCTCTTTTGTCTAATTGCTTATTTATGGATGTTTTGCTCACATGTTTTAAGCACTGCTATTTGATTGCAGCCCTAATGGCAGGGTTCCTCTCTCATTATCACACCGTAACACCGAGTTTGTCTGATTGCTGCAGGTGGAAACAATAGGTGATGCGTACTGCGTTGCAGCAGGGCTCCATAAGAAAAGCCTTAGTCATGCCAAAGCCATTGCCCTGATGGCACTGAAGATGATGGAGCTTTCAGAAGAGGTTCTCACTCCAGATGGAAGCCCGATTAAGGTAACCCCTTTGCTCTTTTTTCTTAGCTAGTCAGTGATACACGACCTGCTTCATTTCCTTGTGTTTTGTACCAGAGAGTTGACACCTGCATCACTGTGTCTGCAGCTCTGATGGCTACAGGCCTCTTCTCCAAATCAGTATAAACCTGCATAAAAGAAGAATCTGGGGACTGCCTGCTCTTTCTCACTGTTAATGTGCTTCCTTCCCATGCTGTTTCCGTCCCCTACTTTGGTACGGGGGAAAAAAACCATGTGTCCTTTTGTAACATTTTAGAGTTCCTCTGCTGTTATTCTTCTTTTGGTCCTATACCAACATATTCAAAAGAATATCATCCTGAAAAAATATGTTGGACTATGCATCTTGAAGAAAATTCTGTTAAAGCTTCGTATGAACATTCATTGAATACAAAATAAGCATTAAAAGACTGAAGTTACCAGAAGATATATAATTTTCAGTTTTGATATAAAACTATTTCAAACACATGTTAATTTAATTCTACTAAAATATATATTTTTTGATTGATTTTATTTGCTTTTCCAATAACTGTAGGCAGTTATATCTGCTAACTACCCTGGTATGTGCTGGGAGAGCTGTCTTCCAGAGCCTCTTCATATTTTCACTTTCGAGTCATTGCTTCAATTGTAGGGTAATTTTGAAGGTGTATGTTTTACTCCAAGACTTTCTTTTTGTGACTGTTCTCATTACCACACATTATTTTTCACAAAATTCTTCTTATTTTCACTGTCTGCATAAGAAAACCTGTAAAAGAAAGACATGCAGACATTGCAGAGGAAATAGGTGTATAATAAAATTGGAAATAACCAAATATTTTCAAAAAGTGCTAATAAACCTCCTTTGGAATTCAGAAGAAAAAAAATTTATCATACTTAAACTGAAAGTAGAGGTCCTGAGAAGCTTACAATAATTTCTTCTTCAGTTTTAGGTGTAATAGATTTCAGGGCAGGAGGGATGGTGATATTGTAGAATGTTGTTACCGTTGTACCTCACCTGGAAGCTGTGCTTAAAAATGAAGCTTATCTTTCATAAAAGCATATTCTGATTTGTTTTAAAGTTTATTAAGATTAGGGTTCCTCTCATGTGGATATATTTACCCTGTAAACTACTGCACTTAAGGACTTTTGGAGAAGTCTACTTTAGTTTGTCCTAATTTAGATGTCTGCTCTAGGATGAGATGAATCATTCCCTAAAAATGTGTGCTTTTTCAGTTGTCTGTAAGGGAGATCTATGTACTTAACCTAAATGTGGATGTCTGTGCTGTGGACTTCTACACTCTGTCACATGAGTCCTCCTACAAGTGGCAAGGAATGCATAGTTTTTCCTCGTGGCTATGTCAATGATCATCACAGTTAAGAATATACTCATTTTTAAATTCAGTTGGCATGACTTTTGCCTTCCAGACAATTGGCAAGAGTGATCCCTGTTTTTGTTAGTCAGCAGTTTTTCACTTAAAAAAAAAAAGGAAGGGGCCTATTGTGCCATTAGCAAATATTCCGTGTGCATTAAAATGTCTTAAAGCAGCATCAGGGGAAGTTCAGATTGGATTTAAGGAAGATGTGGTCAAGCACAGGTTTTCAGGAAAGTGGTCATGGCTCCAAGCCTGTACATGTTTAAGTGCAAGCTCTTAAATATGTGGCTTAACTTTTAGGTTGCCCTGTGTGAAGGTTTATGGAATAGATGTATTTTCTAAATTACTTCGATGGATGTATTTTGTTGTCATCTCAAGGCTGAATTCACCAGAATGCAAGGATTTACTTTTTGTGGTTCTTGAAATGTTCATCCCTGTGATAGCAGTGAATATCTTATTAAGTGACACTTCAAGTCTCAAAAAGTTAGGATGAAAAAGTAAATGAATACATTTTAAAAAATTACCATATCACATAAACAGGAATTTAGGATAAGATTTTCACCTATCTAGTACATTAGTAGATGACGAAATGAGGCTTGTTTTCTGGGTACACTGTAATCATATGAAGGTGTTCATTGTAGTGATCACAAAAATAACTTCTTTGTAGAACCATGTAGACTTCATGAAAAATCTGCCCCTGAGAGCAATGCTAGTGTGGGCAGTGAGCAGTGATGTGTTGGAACCCTGGATGCTGAGAATTTTAAACTTTCTGTGCTGAAAGGCACAGACCCACAAGAGAGCACTGCATTTCACCTGAGGCTGTGGAGAAGGCTTCCAAAATTGATTAATAGCACTGGGATTAAAGGTGTGTAGTTAGTTAAAAGTGTATAATATCTCAGGGTGGAAAACCTAGAGTTTGGGGTTTTAGAATATAGAAATATGAAGATGCAAGTTTTAGGATGGAGGCAGGTTGTTCATCTTCTTCCTTCTTCATGGGTTTGGGTGATGTTTTGTAACTGGGGAGAAAAGTCCTCATTGCAGGCTTCGAGGGATAAGTTATTGGGTTAAAAGGGAAAATAATCTAGGTGGCATTTCTTAATTGGACAGTTTAGTCTTAAAAGACCTTGTAACAAGAGATAGTTAGCCATTTTGTGTCTTGCTAATGAAAGGCTGCAGAACTCATGGTTGTGAGGCTGTTTCACTGATAAGAAACAATAAACACCTGAGTCCAAACATGAACTACCATCTCAAGTGCCTTCAGTCCTGACCTCGACAGAGGTAAAAAAAACAAGCAGAGAACCCACATGATAGACCTCAGGATGGTGGCCAGGTGTACGAAGCAGGCCTGGTTTGTATCCAGGTGATCTCCCTGCTCTGAGTCAGAGTCATAGCACGCTGATGAGAGCACCGTGGTGTGCAGCTGACACCTCCTCAGGCATTCAGCACTTCCAGCAGAGCCAGAGGCAGCACAAGTGCATGAGCAGGATGGGGACTCTGTGCCAGCACTCCTCATACCTGTGTGAGCAGCCTGGGACTCGAAGGGTAATGAGGAACTGTTATTTTGCAGAAAGAGAGAGCAAGCTGTATTATAGCAGAACACACAAATCCTATCATCAGTGTTGTAACACAGCCTGCCCTCTTAGAAATAAATATTTGTGACAGAAAATGGGCTGATCATTCCCCTGTGAGTGATGGAGGAGGCTTCAGGTCCCTTTGTGATTTTTTTTAGACTCAGTTCTACTAGAGGCAAAATCCCATCACTTTAGAATGAGCTAAGGCCTTAGTACAAAAGAGGGACTTTTGCTTCAGACACTGCATGTAGAATTTGATATACGTTTTTATCCTTTCAGCATAAAATTTTACTTTGGAAGCATTCCTTTGATTTATATTCTCTACAGCTATTTATATGTAGTACTTTATGACTTTAGTCTGAAAATATTGATTTAAAATTGCCTCCTACATTTAAGTGAGTGTTACTTGAGTATAGGATGTGCTTCATACGTTACTACTTTTTTTTTAGATAAAGTGGAATTACATTAATTTTAATAGCTAGAGATAATACTGTAAGAGGAATTCTCCAGGGCACTGACTTTCAGTGAAAGGTTGCAGTGCAGATATGGAATTCCTAGAGAATATTATTACTTGGATAACTTTTTATCATGCTTCAAAGCTTCCTAATTAATCAATGTGTAGTGTATATCCAAAGAAAGAGAAAGACCTCCTTTTCAGTTTTTTTTCAAAAGGGCTGCTGTGGCAGAACATACCTAGTTTCCACTAATGAGATTTCCCAAGAGAAAATTACCTGCTGTTTTTTGTGGTGTATGAAGGTTTATGTAATAGGGTCATGAAGAGATAAGAACTGGAAATTCAGAGGAAAAGTAAACGATTTACATGAAGCTGCTGAAATTAACTACAGTTATTTAGATTAATTGTGTGCAGGTGTTCTTGTCTAAAACATAATGGTTGAGCCCTACCACAGCAATTCAAAACACATTGCAAGATGTTTTTCTACAGCAGAAAAATGTCATCTGTATTTGAAATTGTTTATCTTACCATAACATGAGAATTATACCCGTAAATACTGTAATCCCAAGCTGAAGCAAATACATGCCCCTACCTTTCTTTTTGCTCACTTTCTAATGACTAGTTTGTGAAATACTCTAAACAGAGTAGTGCAGAACATTTCTAGCTGATACTGGCTTCAATGTGATTAATTTATTCTCAGGTCAGGTAGATGGGACCTTGCATTTGCATGGCACATAATCTGGTACTTGGCTCAGTTATTTCTTTATTATCTCTTGGAGCTTCTAACCTTCAGATGTACATTGCCAAAGCTATTTTATTATTGGATTTGTAGGCTGCACTCAAGCAGTGTAGGCATTAACATCATCTAATTTCAAACACTGACAGTGTGAACAGGTATGGCTAAACTTGTTATTGTAGTTCCCTCTTAAATGAAGAGGGTAAATTTAGTCTGTATTCATCTGAAATGCTTGCAGTGTCTACTGTATAATGAAATATATGAATTAATATTTGTCAGGTAGGTCCTGCCTCAAGAGTGAACAGGTTAATGACTTCTCAGGATGGATGATCCCATTGGAAAGAGCTGAACTGAAACAGAGGTTCACAACTTTGATCAGTCACAGCTTTTCCATTTGAATTTTAGATGTGATCCAGATTTTCTGTGCTTCAACTTTCCATGTATAGGTGAGAAATAAAGCTTTATGGGTAGAACCATTAGTTTAGCATGTCTAAGATGTATGAGCTTACAGCCATGCAGCTGCATTAATTTTGGTTTATGTTGTCTATTTAAACACCTGTGATTGTGATGACTGAAACAATGAAGGCCTGAATTTGATAAAACTCTAATCTCTGCTTGCCAATGGTAATTTTGACTAGCATGAACTCAGACTTGTGAATAAGAGCACAGAAGTGCCAAAAGAGCTCTGTAGAGTGTAATGATTTATGGCCGCAGTGAGTAACACACTTTTCTAAATAACATGGACAGGAGCAATGAATTGTAGAGTGCATACCATCTTCCCCTGGTTCATTAAGTATTCCCCGTCATATTTCAGTGATATGCCATTTGGGTCCAGGACCCACGTAAGAAGTGCCAACATTTATTTGTATAAATGGGATTTCTGTTTTTTCAAGTGAAGGGGCCATTCCCAAAAACAATGAGAGAGAGCAGCAGGTGTTGTCTCTGTAATCCTTTTCGGTGTTTCTTGCCTTGCTTATTATTCAGGTTGTGATGTGCTGGTTTTATAACAATTTGATGGTTCTATACAAATGCACATCTTTATGTAAGCAGCAAAAGGTTGTCTGGTTTGTTTTAAGTTGTGAAGGGCTGAGTGCTGATGCAGGCACTCAGCCCTGTGTGAAAAGCTGCTGCGATCCTGCGATGCTCCTTGCTCCATCTGTGGTCTCCTAGCAACTTTGCCTTGTACCTAATGTCTACATCACTCTCTGGAAGGTATATAAAATCCTACTTCAGCCTGCAGAACTGGAAATTAGAAATATCCTTGTGTTGAAAGAAAAAATCAGAAACAGTTCCACAAAATAAACCTTTGCAATAAGAGACTTTCCAGAGCCTGTAGTTTCACAGGTTTACCAACATTAGAGCATCACGACAGTTTTGGGGAGCATTCAGAGCTGTATGTCAGAGAAGCTTGGTACTTTTTCTTGACAGCATTGCTTGGGAGATGGTGAGGCAAAGTCAGCCCTGGTGATGATTCCCTGGACGTGGGAGAGTTCATGATTGCACTTCCTCAGTTTGGCCCAGTGCCTTTGGAAATGTAAAACGAGAGGAGCTGATTGAAGCACATTTCCCCAGGAATGTGGGAAATTGCAAGTTTTGTTAGACTACTCTAAGGGAAAATTCACTTTCCTCAGCCCTACAGTCATTTTTACTCAAGTGCTTCCTTTTGTGTGATTTTAATAATGATCTTTAAAAGCCCCAAGCCACCCCCATTACTTGCAACTTCTTTTCTTTTGAAGGGACTTTGTCAAATACAGTCGTATGTTATACCCACTGTAGGACAGTGTTACTGCATGTGTTGCAGTAACAGGGCAAAGTGGGGTTTATATGAATAGTGGGTGCACAGCAGCAGCTTTGTGTAAGAAACTGGTCTGAAAAATTAGACTGGCACTTAGTTTGCTGAAGAGGGAAGGTTCCCAAAAGGTTGTTAATTTTTTCAGATGGCACATTCTTTCAGATGGAACATTTTAGTTCTTAGGTAGATTTTCAAAGTTATGAGGACTTGATTCTGCACAACATAAGGATCAGCCTGCCCAGGCAAGGGTGTGATATTGGGATTGGCAACCTAGTGTAAGCCAAACTTGAGTAAACTAGAAAGCTAGGGAGATTTTTTTTTTAAATGACTGCTGGGAGAGAGATCTAAAAGACAAGCATGGAGCTAATTAATAACGTGAGGATCAGCTGAGAAGAGGTTTTGGCGTTAGACCTGGCCATTCTCCTCTCAGGCCATGTGTTATCTGACATTTCATTTCTGGCAAGTAGGAAGCACAAGTGCCTTTCTATCTCTACTTGACCCTGTGGCAGAGATAAAACATGCTTGTACAAACCAGGGTGGTTACCCAGGGCACCTTGTGACCTTTCCCACTGTTATTAGTTCACAGTGATTACTACGTGTTCACAGCTTTTTGACTCACAGTATGTAGATCTAGCTGTTCATGGGAACACCTCTGTGATTCAGTCATACTCCCTGTTCCTTAAGGGAGACTAAACCTTGCTGCGATCGCTGCACCTAGCTTGTAGCTTTGTCCTGGTGCCTCACGGTGAGCAGGTACTTTCATTTCCTTCTCTAGGTGCTATAACTACGTGCACAGGGAAAACCAGCAAGGATTTCAAGGTTTAGATCCCTGCGGGGAGCACAGGATATGCAGCTGGGTTGTGGGGTTAGCTTTAAGGTCACGGTGTGACATCTCTCACGGTTCAGCAGTCATTCCAGGCACAAACGCCTCCAACTAACACTCCAGATGTCTGGCTAGTAGTAGAACTGGTTGGGAATTTTCCACAGAAAACACTTTTTGTCTGAGAACACTTTATGATAAAAATAAATTACTGGGCATATCTACCAGCTTTTGTTAAATTGCTGATCAAAACTCACTTCAGAGTACTAAATACCAATAGTTACTGGGACAATGACCTGGGGGAAAAAAACCCCAGAACTTTAAAAGAGTAAAGCATTAAACTTGTAGTCTTTATGAGGAAAAAGAGCTCTGCATTCTCATTTATCTAGGATGGAAGGTATCCTATGATGCAGTTTTGCCCCTGGGCTTGGGTTGGGACATTTTTTGCAGCTGCCAGAACTTCACATTCTGGCTTTGACTGTTACAGTCAGTGGAGGACTCCCATGCTGAAGCTGAAATGTTCTGTTGTTATTATTGTACATTGACTCTTTATTCAGACAAAACCAAGCAATAATAACAATAGAAATGCAGCCCTCCAGGTGAATAAATAATTAAATCTGTGGTGCGTACAGCATTTCAAAAGGTTGATATTGTTGCATCTTTATGAAGGGAAGAGTAGACAAAAATCTAAATTTAGAATTGCAGCATGTACAATGATGTTATGTGTTTCTATATAATAGAGATATAAAATTTGAAATAATTCATGAATATTTAAATAATTGGGCTAGGGAATCCAGGGTAGCAGAGTGCTGAAATTTTATTTCTCCTAAGTCCTAAATGTATGTTCTCTTCTTCCATTGGTATGTTTCCTGTCATGTAAAAATTAAAAAGTCTGGTTTCCACTATACTACAAGAGTATTTTTTCTTATCTCCTGAGATAAGAAGAGATGAAAAACATTACACAAAAGTTGAAAAAAGTAGTGATATGAGAATTCACTAACCTGCAAGAACTCACAGAAGAGAAGCAGTAATACACTGAGAAACACCAGAGACTATGCATAAAGATAGTGCTTGATTGGCTTTTATGCAGTAAGCATGACCAGAAAATGCTAGCCTTGAATTGCTACCTCGCTGGGTTAATAGGCACAGGTGATCCCAGAGGTCTCAGAGGGAGATGCACAGATGAAAATGCCATGCCCTTTAAAGCTGTAGAGGTGGTTGCTACCTCAGTGTCTGTTTCCAGCTGCTGAGATGCTGTCAGGCAGCTGCTGCCCTGTGCTGCATTGCTCGAGCATCTGCCTCTCCTTTCAGTGACTGAGCTGTCAGCCCCTGCTTTGTGCTCTGCCTGCTTGAAAATAAGGAAGCCTATTCTGTCCAGTGCTGGTGATATTTATTTGCTGTTGTAATCTCAGTTATGTACATTCTCTTTTACAAACTGGGTGATACGTTGCTTTGGAACTATCATTAAGTCACTGACACCCAGTTTCTGTCTCTTCCAAGGGTCCCAACAGTTTAGTCACCTAACCCAAATGGTTTTCTTTATCTGGAATCACAGTGTGCCATTAATGGTATGTTTTGGCAGTGAATAGGGTAACTCACTTCATCCTTTGGTCTGACCCTCCTCTAGAAGAAAGAGATGGTATTATACCTGCAGCAGCCTTACAGTGTGCAAAAGCAACACATCCTCCTGGATAATGCAGCTTGTCATCTGTGGGCTAGATGACAGTGCTAACATAGCTCCTTCTTTCATCCAGATGCAGCCTGGAGAAAAAGATTTAAGAAAGAACCTTGTCCCATCTACTCCTTCCCCTCTCTCCCTTGTCTGCTACTATATGAGTAGTTTTGGATAAGGTGCAGCTGGAAATACAAAAAGTAAAAAAAAAAACCAAAAAAAAAAAACCCACAAAAATTCAGCTGAGCTGCCTGCGGTGTTGTATACTGTATGGCTTCTGTTACACATTTGAAGGGTGTTGATCTCCTGTCCACAACCTATTAGTTCTCTTGTCCCTTTAATGTAATTTTTCCGGGAGGATTATCTCACTGGTAGAAAGAGGCAAAGCCTTTTTACATTGCAAGGATGATCACCTCAGTTTTCCTTTTCTTTCCTGACCCTGATTACAAGCAGAGCCTTGCCCTGAGTCCCAGAGGAGCTGCCTGTGGGTTGTCTCATGGAAATCAGTGTCTTTGTCAGCCCCACTGGGCAATCCTGTAGAAATGTTAACCTTTATGCATTGGCTAGATACTCTGGCATCCACAGCTACAGCATTTTTAGGAGCAGCTGGCAGCATCTGCTCTGCAAGTTTAAGAAGAAGAAAGTGCATTTGTTAATGGCAGTTCACTGCTTGGCTTCCCCCATTCTCTCCAACATGCACAGTTCAGAGAGGAAAAGTCAAAGTCTGCAGTTTTAAGCACCAGTTAAAAAACCCTGTGGCTTAACTGTTGTCATTATTCTGAGTTAAACAGTGAGTCACTGCACTGTGCTATATTTGAGTGAACAGTTCAGATGAGGGGTGGGTGCTGGAGGCTTGTACTTGGCCTTCTGTTTGGAGCTGACAAGTTCAGCAACATTGTTCAACAGTTTCAGAATAGTTTAGTTCCCTGAGGAAGAATGCATTTCCTGTCATAAATAAATCCATAAACTAAATGTTTCATGGTATTTCAGCTTCCTTTCATATGAGACATAGAGCATTTTGGAAAAAATGCCAGTACTTCCAAGGGATTTGCAACAGCCTTTTTTGTTTAAATACCTTCTTTAAATCTAAACTAGGTAAAAGTAATTCAATGCAAATAATCCTCTTCAGAGACTTTATGTTGAATAATTTGAACATTTTTTTGAGCATAAAAATCTCCATATTTATATTGGATTCTGATTTTGCTTTAGTATTTTAAAAAGAGAGGAGAAGAGAAGCAAAAACATTAGTTTTGAATGAAGGAGGAGGGAAAACAAGGCTCAGATAATCTGAGGGTGTTCAGTCCTACTATGTGACCTATTTGATTGCATCAATAAAAAGAAAGGGGAAAGTAGTATAAGGAAAAGTGGATTAGAATGTACAAGGATTTCTCCACCTGGCAGAGCTTGGAGGGGTTGAAGTGATCCTTATCCTAAAGGAAAACCTGATTTTTGAAGCTTTGATGCTTCATTCCAGGAAAAGAATCAACCCTGAGAAGGAAGATGGGAAGAGATATATTTCTGAGATCTCATCTTACCCTCCTGCAAAATCTCCATGCCATAAAGCAAAAGCTCTGGATAATTTCTTACTGAGATATAGTTTTCCTAGATGAATTAGACAATTATTGACATTTAGCTAAATATTCTAATAATTTCACCATTATTTTAATATCTAAAATGACAAAAACTGATTAGAATGAAGTTATCAAAAATCACAGAACAATTTTAAGGTTGGAAAGGATTTCACAAGATCAGCTGATTCAACTTTTTGTGCCCAGATGACATTATTTACCACCCTGTCCAATGACAGCTTGAACACCTCCACTGATGGGGTCTTCACCACATCCCTGGGGATGTTGTTCCGGTGATTGATTGTTCTCACAAAAAATTATTGCTTATGATGAGATGAAGCCTCTCGAGGTGCAAGTTGTACCTGTCACCTCTTGTCATGTCCACGTGTCCTCTGTGACTTTCTGTCTTATTTGTACCTGCCCTTGAAGTACTGGAATCCTGTGATGAGTTTCTTCCCTTAGGTGTCTCTTCTGCAGGGAGAAAAGGCCCCACTCCTTCAGGCTTCCCTCACAGGGCAGGCTCTCCAGCCTCATGATCATCTTTGTGGTTTTCCTTTGGACACTCCTGTTTGTCTGTGTCTTTGCTGAGCAGAGGGGCCGGCTGGGCATGGTGCCCTGGTGCAGCCTGACAAAGGCTGGGCAGAGTGGGATGATGACATCTCCATCCCTGCCACGACGCCCCTGCAAATGCAGCCCAGGATCCAGCGTGCCTTTGCTGATGCAGCAGTGCAGGACCCTTCTCAGCAAGGCTGCTTCCCAGCCACACAGATCCAGATTTCACTGAGCTCTTTAGTTATTCTGGCCCAGGTAATGTGCTGATAGGTTTACATTGTTAAAATTCAATGTTTGTCTGGGAGACATAAATGTTCTTTACAACAGCGTGTATTTTCACTTTTCTGTAGACATAGTGACACCTCTTACAAAAATTTAAATGGAAAGTGAGTAATTAAATCCCTGTGTGCCTTTCTGAAAATTTGTCTTTTCTATAATCTCTTTAGAATACCTGTTTTTCTTTCTGTGACAACTTATTTTGTAGTAGGTCCATTTGTGCTGCATTTTAAAAAATGGATGAAAAAAATGTGTAAAAATCTTTACCAGAAGAAAAAGAGTCCTAAAAATAGGGAGATTTTTTAAACTGCCATACAGTTCTTTGGGAAAGGAATTAACTGCTGTTGTTACTGCTTTACTACTGTCATTTCAGCATAGTGGCGCCCACTCTATAGCCACAAACAACACTTTACAGAATTAGAGTTATTGTTTCCTTTGGCAACATCAATATGATTTACTTAAAAGAAGCAGACTTTTACAAAACCTTAAATTGAAGAAGTCTTTTTTTTTTTCTTGACTGATCTATGACAGTGACAACAAATATATAATATGAAATTGCACATATATTTCCCTGTTATTCCAATAAGTGTTTCTGTGAGATTTTTTAATAAATGCTATGACCTCAAGGTGTTATGATAGTCAGAAAATAATTGAGCTTTGTGATCTGGAAATCAGGCATCTGGGAGCATTTCAAGTAGGACAATGAAAAACACTATACACTCCAAACTTTAAAGTAAATAGTACACTCAAAAATTTGTATTTATAGTCCCTGGTTATAGGACTTTGATCTTTTATTTGTTATTTCAGTTTGCATCTGTGTATATTTTTTCATCTTTCCCCGTTTACAGGCCATCTTGCTTACTTATAATGTTTTGAAAATGTGATCACCTCACAGCACACTGGTTGCTTGAACTTAGAGAACAGCTTCATTGTTCAGATGTCTTTTTGACCAAAATGCCTATTTATTTAATCAAATATGCTCCAGTGTTATAGATAATTTCAAACCTGGTTTAGCTAACTACACATTTGTAAATGTAAGTGCTTTGGGAGCTGAGCTCAGGTCCTTTTATTTGAGTAGAAAATCTTTTGCATTTAGCTGCCTTTGTTCAGACTTGGATTTTCTGAGGAGAAACTGTCATTTCTGACCATCATTTCACAGATACTGAAAGAGATATAAATACAGAAAGACTGAACAGTTTCTTCTCTATGTTACAAGTCTCTGTCTTCAAGAATTTGCTCATGGTGGTTATTCTTAGCTTATATTAACCAAGACAACATGAAAATTGGTGACCCTTTTCCTATATAAACTGTGAAACACTAATTTAATTTCATTACATGCTAATTTTAGCATGGGCAAGGTATTTTTTGTAGGATGCAGACTGTTTCATTATTTCTAACTCCAAAATACCAGTCTTCTTTCACTTTGAATAATGACTTTTTCAAAGGTAAAATTAAAGATGACATGGAGTTCAAACTTAGGGGGTTTATTTCTGTATGTGTTCATCACAAAACTTCACATCTCTTAGAAAACTATTTGATGTTCAAATTTACAGTCTCACTTTTCTTAAACTTCAATGAGAAAAAAGCACTACTGCATCCTGTTTGGCACTCCCTGGAACCTTTTCTCTATCATAACTAGGAAAAAAAATCTTCAAAGGCTGCAGTGAGTCCTTCACTTAACCCCATTTGTCTCCAGGGTACCATCCATTGCATACTGGGCTCTCTGTTATGTCTGCTTCCAAGGCCACAGTACTGGGCTAGATGCTCTTTTGGTCTGATTCAGTACAGTTGTTCTTACATTCTTATCTAATTTATTGCCTGTTCCGAGTCACAGATCTCTGCAGCTAAATGTCAACTCCTTTTTCTGAAGGACTGACATATTTAATAGCAAGGATAGCTCAGATAACAAAAGCAACAAAAATTCTGTCTGCTATGACTGAGATCATGGTATCTGTTTCAGTGTGGTTACCCTACAGATTTTTATAGACTAGAATCATGGAATTATGGAATTATTTTGGTAGGGAAAGACCTTTAAGATCATCAAGTCCAACCATTATCCCAGCACTGCCAAGTCCACCACTAGACCATGTCTTTGTGGTTTGTTTATACATTCCCATTTCCTCCTCAACAGACTCATAAGAAGCTTATGAAATTGCTGGTCATAAAAATATTGAGGACACTATAACATTATTCTTCTGTTCTCAGAGCTTTCATTACTTTTGAGCATTTGCCAAAGAATTTTTAGCCTTTTTGTTTTTCATGAGCTCTTCCTTGATGTTTGCCATTTGTTGCATTGTGTATATTGGATACCTAAATTATGTGATGTTCTGCTCTCTGGACAGAAGAAAAGCTTTTGAGGCATGAGAATGAATGGCAAATAGCTAAATAATAAAGCCTACTCTTGTTCACAAACGAAGGCTATTGTTTACAGGAGATGAGATTAATTTTGCTAAGATCTGTTCCCTTGTGAACACATTGAATAAGTTTTTTTGGTCTGATTGTTGATGACTAAAAAGAAATGAACAGCCATTCAGAATCAGTGTGATTGTTTGCAAATGTACCTTTTGCAGAATGGAGAAAGGCTGTTCCCACAGCAGAACTGTCTCTCCAGTTATGTCTTCACAAATCTGGGGAGCCACACTCTACAAACAGCAATCTATAAGACAGTCCAGAGTTTCCAGTCTGGTTTTCAGTGGGGCTAAGCATTGCTCCACTATCCACAGTGGGTAGTGGTAGTGTAGGGTTCCCCTTCCCTTCACTTAGAAGTGTGACGTAGGTGCATGTCATGCTTGTTGCTGGTTTTGACAGTTCTGTAATAAGAGCCACCTGGAGTTTCTTTTTTTAATTTGTTTTTTGGTGAAATATTTTGCTCATATTAAACCAAGATTTATTGTCAATGCATTATTTTATGGATTTTTTAAATAGATTAAGATTTCTGGTAAGACAAAAAGTTATTAAGGGTAGCCAGTGTTTAAGGGGAGTGGAGAAAACCAAGCTTAGCCTTTAAGGCTTACATTAGAAAAAGGTGAATGTCCCACACTCCATATGAGGGAGTACCATTAAGCCCCAAATAGAGTAATGGCTGTTCTTGAGCCTGCCATTGTTTTGTCATTTCAGTTTTGTTTCTCAGAAAAGATGTTTAAAAAATGCAATGTGTACGAAACTGAATGTTTTTTCTTGCTAACCCTAACAGCAAGAATCATCAATGCACAGCCCACATAACACTAATATTAAAATGAAATCTAAGCTTTAAACAATGTTTTGCAAGAGGACTCAAAAAGTATTTTTGAGAATTTAGAAAGTGAGAAATAAATAAGTGTTTTAGAATCTCTTGTATGCTTAGTGGGCATCTGAATCCCAGCAAATTACGTTGTAAATGCCTGTTTGGAGCTATGACCAAATTGCACCAGATGACTGCTTTTAGTTTGGTCTTCTGAAGATCAGAAAGCCATATGGAACCCCAATGCCTTCCTGAAAGTTCTCCTGTGTATACATTCCTTCTGTCCTCCACAGAAATGGAAAAGGAACAAAAAGCCAATAGAAAAAACAACTCTGAACAGCAAATCTGCATGCATAAGAACTAAATAATAAAAATAGCAAGTTTACAGGCTGTATAGAGGACTGAAATTTGTGGAATTTTCTGAGAGGCTCGTAATACCAGTTTTTCTGTTGCTTTCTTTCCAAGAACACCAGCAAAGAGCAAATATTAGCTGGAATTGTGACTTCCTCAGTAGGATGTTTGTCCATGCATATGTGAATATGGGGTCGCCCTCTATGTAAAGCATTTACTTGAATGTACTCTGTTTGCAAACATTGCTAAGCTCATCTCCTGATGTGTCTTAGACTCTCATGACAGTGTTATGAATAATCCAGATGCAACTATTTCCTGAGCATATTGACAATTTAGTTGGACAAGGTTCCAAAATGACAGTGTGACTCGTATTCTCTCATTAGTTTGGATTAACAGAAGTTGATACCTTAATAGCCCAGTGCTATTGGAGGAATTAAAGTTTTCCCATGGATACTGTGATACATCTGGAATTATTACTGGTGCATGAAAAACAGATGTGCATATTTTTCTGTTACTGCCATGTTTCACTCTAGGCTTAGTATACCAAAACTTAGCTGTCACTGGTCCCCTTTCTCCAGGCTCCTCCTCTCCTGTTTCTTTTGTCTTGTCTTGAATTTTGCTTTTTAGTAATTTTCTATAAGTGAGATTCTTCTTTGCTCTGTGTGGTTGTGCTCAGACATATTAGTTATGGCCTTTAGGGTTTGGTAGCTGCAGCATTTAGGATCACTGTGGCTTAGTATGGATGAACATGCATTGTTGTCCCTGCCATGAATGCCTTGGGGAAAGTCTGTGTTTTATCTTGTGTCACAGCCTTAACTGCCACAGGTCTCTCTTCCCTTCCCAATTGCTGTTCTCCTTAAACCCAGGCATCCTGAGCATCCCACAGCGTACTGTCCACTCACCAGCTTGTCCTACACCGCCTTTGACACAAATCCTTTTCCAGGCATCTTTTGAGTCAGTGAGAGTTCACTAACAAGGTTTGAACAGTGCTCTGTGTGTACTCCAGATCTGCTGCAGCATGCTGTCAGCTGTGGGTGTCAGCACAGGGCCAACTGGGTGGAAAAGCAGGGAGCTAAATCATGTGCTCTGATGCTACCTTCTGTTTTAAACTCTCTAGGACTGCACTGAGGTGACGTCAGAAGCACCACTTGTGACCTCCACAGAAATGGCACATTTTCAAAACCGTTACTTTCAGAAATCATTTTTGGGGAGGGTTTCCAGATGTCTCCAGGTTGAGCAGAACTGATTCCATTCTTATGAAAAATATTTAAAAATTCATTGTAGGCTAATTGTATAATGAATTACTTTATTTAAATAAAATCAAGGATATGTAGAGGGAAAAAGGGACTCAAATTGTGGAGTTAGAGATTAGGTTTATCATCACCTTGTACTTACAGCCAGAAGGGCAGACCAAGGAAAGGGGGGATGCACTCAAGTAAGCTGCCATCAATTAGTGCCTGAATAAAGGTTACAGCAAAGCCTGCCTTCAGTCCTGTGAACATTTGAGGAATCCTCTCAGTGCATAGCTGTGAAAAATCTGCTGCAAAGAAAGATGGCCAGAAATATGCTAGAACTCAGGGACAGGCAAATATCAGAGTTTCCTGTTCTGGTTTGCTCCAGTTAGTTTGAGCAGCCATAACAATCTAGTGAGAACATCACAGAATGTGGAACCTTCCAGCAGAAGGTGATGTGTTCTTACCTTGGAAGACTCAGAGGTGGTTGGAAGCAAGGAAGGCTGGAAAGCTATTACTCTTCATTTGTCATGTTCTGACAATGTTTTATGGGTGTTGAGCACTGCCATGGTTTGTGTCAGGACAGTCCTCCTTGGACTGACCCAGCAGCAGTGCTGTGATTCTATGGCTGTATTGGGTCCAATCTGAACAAGGTTATCTTAACACTGCTTGGAGTCTATGTGCCTCACTGAAATGTGCAGTGCAGGTTATAGCTTTAAAGGTGTTCCAGATTTATAAATAGCCTTTCTTAGTGTGGCAGAAATTAGAGATACAAAGAATTTGTGTTTGCTTGGCAACATTTCCCCATGATTAATGTGGAAGTGTACTTTCTTATTAGCAGGTTCTTCACATATAAGCATAATTTGTAAAAAAATCTTCATGTCTGTTGAGATACATTGTTCTATGATTTAGACAGATGTGAATAAAATGCACACTTTAGAGGAGATCTGCTTCTATTTGCTCAAATTTGCATATTAAGTTCAGCTGCATGAATTTGGATGGTTTTTGATTTGAAGAAAGCTTCTATTTATTTCTATAGAAAATAATGAATTTATTTCAGAGAAAAGGAAAAGAGTTTTCATTACTCTTCCCACAATTCTACCATAGGGAATGGTGTCTTTGGAAAATGTAGTCTGAACATTATTCATCTTTCCCATGGGGATTACTGGAAGTAAATTAGGATTCTCTGAATTTGCTTACAAACCAAGATCAATTTCTAAGTAACACTAAATGAAGAAAAATTGTGGTGATTTATCAGACCCAGTCCACTGTAGTAGCTGCTTTATAATGAGCTTTGAGACACACCATAATGTAGTCTTTTGTTGCAAGTGTCTTTTGTACACACACTGCCTACCTTTTATGAATTAATTGGAATTTAGCATGCTACAGCTTTGAAGTATATGAAGCCAAACCCTTAATGTGGGAAGCTTCTGGGATTGAAACACTTTTGCAATGAGAAATCTTAAATATGTTTTGACTAATTTCATTCAAGGATCATCTACATCATTTTTATGTAAGTGAATCTCTTAATTTCATGTGCCTTACCACTCTAATTAAAATTTACATTTCAGTCCTTATAACATTTCTAAGAGAGCTATAACGTTTTTACTTGGTAATATATTTATTGTTATAGAATGTCAGTCACTGATTAGAATTTTAGCAATTAAATTTTTTAATTAATGATCACAGATTTGAAAGGTCAGTGTAACTTAGTTCGTTTTGCTGTTGCCCCTGTCACTCATGGCACAATAATTGTTCCAGCTCTTCAAGTAGATAAGTGCAACAGAAAATGATAGGTGGATTAATGGAGTTCGTGCTGAGGGCCTTGCATCTATACTTGATGTTTTTGAGATTTTTACTTGAAGTGATTTTGTTCCTCATACTAAATGTCTCTACCATACTAAATGCCTCCAGAGATCTGAAATATCAAATGTTGATTTACAAGCTGATATGCCCATAAAAGTTTGTCTGAGCTTTGGTGTACATTTTGAGAAGAGCTACTGCTTTACTTTCCTTTAACAGGGTTCTACTTCATGCAGAACAAACCATTTTGTAAAGTGAAGCAATGTAGAGTAAATAGGAGCAGTTGGGGCAGGTGCTTCAAAACCACGTAGAATGGTTTAAAAGCACAACCACTATGTTGTACTTTGGAGGTTGCTGCCCTTTAGTGAGGTGGTTCTTCCTGTCATTCTCATGGAGGCTGAATGTGCAACTGCCAAAGTATTTCCTGTGAAAGGGTTTGTTTTGATAGTTATCCGCAGGAAGCTTAGCTGTGATCATCTGTGACGAGGAGCAGACCAATGCCAAAGTAACATGACTAGATATGATTGCCGTGTATTAACAGAACTGACAGTGCATCATAAAAGGATGACTGTCTAAAAACTTATGTTTTCTAAAACTAATGTTTTCTGTCAGGCTTACACTGTTTTGCTATTCATGGTGTGTGCTTGATACTTCAAAGTATGTTGTTGACATTGGATCATCGATCATCGTATGATTATTACAAAATGAAAGTTAAATATCTGAGTTTATAGCATGAGTAAAATTGGTTCAACACTGCTGCTGTCTACTTTTTTTTAGTTTTAGTAAAATTCTAAAGACAATGTGAACCAAGTTATGCAATTTCTCTTTGAGCTGAAATTCAAAATTCTGGTTTTTAAGTGGTTTCAGAACATTAAACAATATTTCTCCCACCCCATCTGTTCTTAAGGATGACAGGAAAACAGACTTTGCTGCAGTTATTTGAAACCCTCAAATGTAACACCACTTTTTAATTAGTTGTCCTTCCATGCAGTATGATGTTAGAGTTAAAAAAGATGTACATATGTTAATGCATCCTGTCCATCTTCCTGTCAACATCCTCACAATGTGTTTTCCAGTGTTTCAGTAGTGCCATAATGAAATGGTGTAGCTTAGCACATTTATCTCAAAAACATGTTACTGTCATACAGTATAGTCTATTTAGGCCTAAATAAGCTGGATATTCACCTATGTCTTCATTTAAATTGTTTATTTCTAGTTGTGTCCCCATGTGTCCCTCTTTGATATTAGCATCTTGCACATACTGGTAGATGATTATCACACTTCCCCTATTGAGTAATAATTAGCCAAGCTGTAAGCATTTACAGATTTTTAGTTTCCCTCTAATTAAATCCTTTCTGAAGAGATTCTTGATCTTTTCAGAAATCACAGCTGTTGACAGAACCTAGGTTTTAATTTAATAGGCTTGGTGAGTTGACTAGAATTATGTAGGAAGGAACTATAGGTATCAGATGATGTTCATAACCCCAGATTACTTCTTTCATGTGACAAGATTGCATGCTATCTGAAGTTCATTTTAATCTTCACTCACAATTTCCCAGCCTTCTCTCTTTAATTGTGTATTTTTAATTCAGAGTCTATTTCTATATGCATTCAGTTTGCAGGATCTGTTTACTTGCATTGTTGTGTTGTTTATTGCAGATCATTAACAAATACAATAAATAAAAATAAGTTATGCTGAATTTTATTTATTACACACAACGTTGAGTGAGATTTCTTCTACTTTATTTCATTTATCCACAAATTTCAACTCAAGTTAAATACAAATAAAAATTATCAAATTTTCATGATTTAATATTCACAGACACACTTCCTCTCAGACACACTGATAAAGAACAAGGCACCAGAAAATAAAGGAATTCTTTTAGTGAAAACACATTCTGCATCAATTGGGAGGAAAGGAGTAAAGAACAAGACTTAGAACTAAGGGACTTGTCAAAAAAGGTTGCACCAAGAGAGATTCTTCGCCCACTTCTTGGTTGAAGAATTTGACTGGAAAAGTTTCAAATAAAGCATAAGCAGTTGGGAGAAACAGCAGGAAAGAAGCAAGCAATGAGAATGCTGGATAAGCAAAATCCAGGGCTGCCCCTCAGCAGCCAAACTCACTCAGTTATTGTCATTAAAGGTTGGGTGGAGAGCAGTGACAAACAAGAAGTTATAGATATGCCATACTATCATCTTCTACTGCCTCCAAAAATAGATTCGTTTTACATTTTCAAAAGTACATGCAATGATAATTGAGATTTAAAGTCTCTGGCTTTCTTTTCTGGTCTTACACAAAAAATAGCATAAATATGCTTAAATTGTGGTCTATATGTTCATGGATTATGGAAATAGAAATTAATTGATAAAAGCTGGTGAAGATGGGGAGAGATAATCTTGGCTAAGCATATTAATGTTTAATTTTTTGCAATTGCAAAATGCATAACCTACAGAAAAGGAAATACTATAATATATTCATTAATATTGCTATTTTTTATAGAAATTACAAGCCAAAAATAACGGTATGTGTTGCCATGCTTTGTTCTTTGTCAGTGTGTCTCTGTGAGAGGGATGAGTGTTAGGCACAGTGGGAGAGATCATTGAATGAAATGAAGGAAAGTTATTAGACTGAACATTGAAATCTTTCCTTCCCATAAGTGATTCACCTTCATCTGAGAGCAATTAGTCTCTGTTTGGGTTTTGTCATATTCTTGACATCATCAGGCCTTCATTTGCTGATTTTTTGAATAAGATCAAAATCTTTCTAGTTATGAAAGCACCAGAACATGCAAACTTATCCTGAATGGTCTTTAAATTGTAGTGCAGTAAAGAATTTTCTCTGAAGCAATTTAAACAAACAGTGAAATAGTATCTCATTCTTATTCATGGTACATCTGGTGTTCAATAACGATCAGATATTGCTTGTAGATTTCCACCTTGAATCTAGGAATGGAAAATGTTACATTTTGTATGAGCTGCAGAGTGATTTTTCATATATTTCATTAACCATATTATTTACAAGTGTCCTTTTCTAAACCTAGATTTTCAGTGAAGGTAACAGAGCTGTACAGAATACTCTTGAGTTCTGATCCTAGCTTTTGTTATGGTTTGTTTTGTGGTGTCAAGAAAGCTTGATTGACTTGCTGAAGTGCTGTCAATACAGGAATCAGGAGACTCACTAAATGCTTAGATAATTTGCTAAAATCCTCAGTTCAGTGCAAACCAGCTGCCTTTCTCTTTGTGCTAATTCCCTGTGTTGTATGAAGAAGTTATTCACAACTGTCTGGATTTGCCTGTCTGAAAGACTTCAGAAAAATCATTTTATGTGAATGTGTATTTTGAACTCACTGAGGAAGGATTTCACTTTCCCTGCAAAGATCTGCAGCTTTGTGATGGTGAAGTACAAAGGCGATAAGGAGTATTAATAAACCCCTTCCCAATTATAGGCAAGGTGAAGTCTTTAGTCTTTGTTTATAGGACCCATGCAGTCACAGAGCCTCATTTCCCTCTGTATGCAATCGCCACTGCCAGCTGTGGAGGTTTGCTCCAGGCATAAGAGTTGGGTAAATTTTTCAAAAATCATTGTCATCATCTTACATTGTCTTGTGTTCAGTCTATAGAAATTGCAGTTCTTAAAATCAAACTGGTGAACAAGCAAAGGAACACAGCAGCAATATCATTTTAAAGTGAGGTGCTTAATGATTATCCAATACAGTGAGCTGTTCAAACATTGGCACTTATAAGGTATAAAATATCTGTATGTCCCAGCTGTCATATGGAAACTTTACTTTACAGGCAGATTTATATTTATTTTTTATTTGAGCTTGAGAACAAGTTGTTATGTTGCGCATTTAGTATTCAAATCTCTATGATGGTAGCAGTGCCTTATGTTTCTTCACAAGGAAGCAAACTATATTCTAGCTATTAAAGCCTGCAATTCTATGTAGTCTTTATGCACAGCTTGGGGTTTCTTTAGCCTTTTATCTTTCATGTGGTCATTCCTTGACTTAGTTTTTCAAAAGAGAGCATAAATTGACTTGTTTCAGGTATTTGTCTGTATCACAGAGTCACAGAATCACACAGAGTCATTTATGTTGGA
The DNA here is from genome assembly GCF_036417665.1 of Passer domesticus. Lineage (NCBI taxonomy): Eukaryota > Metazoa > Chordata > Aves > Passeriformes > Passeridae > Passer > Passer domesticus. The sequence goes on from NC_087475.1 coordinate 75,294,171, forward strand.
AAAGACCTCTTGGATTGTTGAGTCCATCCAGCCTTTGGCTGATCACCACCTTGTCAACAAGACTGTAGCACTAAGTGCAACATCCAGTCATTTCTTGAACAATTTAATTGGCTGTATTGTTAGACTGAGAAGTGCTGAAGGCAGCAGTCTGTCTGCTTTTCCCAATTTAAGAACAGGTACATTTTTAAAGCCTGAGCCACTGATTTTTTTTTTCTTTTGTCATGTGTACAGTGTTCATATGGAGCAGGGAGTTTAATAATTTTTTTTTTAAATTATGTCTGCCTTGGTGCTGATTGCAAGAAGCTGGGGCATCCAGTAGAAACTACACGCTTAAAATGTATCTCCTCTTGGTGCAAAAAGTATCAACATACCTTGTGGTGGTAGAGGTTTATATGACATGGGCAACAATTTAGGTTTCATAAATAGTGTGGAAACCATTGGGAAAACTGTGATACATCATTATGGTAGAGGCTAAGGTTGCTTCTAGTAGTAAAACTGTAAGATTGTTAGAGATCAGTGGTTCTATTTAAAAGCTGCTGTGATCCTTGTTGATTGCTTCAAGCTCTTCCCAAAGCAGATCAATCTGGCTTTCATCGGTGTCTAAGAACCTGTACTGTCAAAAGACAAAGCATGACTCTGCCATTGAAAGGTCATTTCATTTTACAGTCTCAAAGATGCAGGCTAGATTCAAAGACCATTACATTAAATCATCTGAAGAAATTTCTGCAGTTCTACAAAGAGAATGATCTTCTGATGGGGTCCCATCCATCAACACAAGGATTTTTGATGATTTATGCACAAGAATGTAGCTCATTTTACATAAAGGTAAATGTGTCAACTTTGCCTTTTAGGCTGAGAGTTGAATTCACCTCACCTTCTCTAGCTCTCTGTTTATGAGGTGTCCAGGTTAAATTTACAATTAAATATCCCTCTCTGTTCCACCAGGAGAGTTAGACAGCTTCAGGAGTGAGTGATTCAGCCTCTCCTGTGTGCCAATTTTAAAATATGAAGAATTGCAGCCCTGAGGTTATTTACCTCCTGTGTTTAGCAGGAGTCTAGAAACCTAACTTAAATGATGCTGGCTAACATCTAGGTTGTTGCAATTAGGTGAAATTTACCTTAAATTAGGAAAAGTATCAAAGGTTGATTCTTGAGGTTAAAACACTTAGGTCAAACTTTTTGTTTTTCTTTTTTTTTGCATATAGTTTTTTTGTTCTCTTAAATATTTTGAGCATGTGTCATTTATCCCTGTTAAAGTATCACCCAATCCATTCAGTATATGTCATATGATGGCACTGGGAGACAAAGATGTCCTCCTACACTAGGGATCAAAGAGAACTTTCTGATGAATATTTTTCTTTTTTGGGTGTCAGTGGTGGGGAGGCTGGGAAAAATCCTCCACTGCTATGTGGGCTTGTGTGAGTGATTAGCTCTTTTTTAAGTGCCTGAACACACAGGTTCACATAGTAATTAAATTCCTACTGTGGAAATTGCTATTTAAAGAAAACAATAAAAGGTGGTTTTGATTAAATGCCCCATCAACAATGAAATGCAATGTTTTATTGGTGAGTGAGAAGCAGCTCATGAAGCAGGTCATTAACTTTAATGTTTTTTGTTTGGAACCGTAGGGGAAGGATATAGGTTTTATTTTTCTGTTTAGCAGCTCTGAAAATTCTCATTTACGTCATTTAACACCCACCTCTCCACTCAGAACCCCCTCCAGTAAATAATTTCAGGTCATAAGTTTCCTTACAGTTGACCCAAATCCTCTTCTAACCTAGACACTGAGCAGTGCCATACTGAATTCACATGATCCCATTTGGATCAAAAATAACTTGCCCAGAGTAAACTTTCCCTTGAAAGTTGGGAACTCAACTAGTTTTGAGTTCCCAAAACTAGTCTGAGTCTTCATTTTTGTTTTTACTTCATCTAATTCTATCTCATACTGCTGATGGAGACTCACAGGTGTATAATTTTTCAACATGAAAATTTTTAAAATACAGAGTTGTGAAGTAAAGGAAGCTGCAAGGAACCTCTGAAGGTTAACTAATCCAACCACTATTCAAAGCAGGGCTAGCCTAGATCATGGTGAAAGAACTTCAAGGGAAAGAGAGAAATAATTTCATCCTTCAAGTCTGGGGCTTCTTTATGTAGAAATGATTCATAGCTCCTTTTCCCACATTCAGTAGAAGGGACTGTATGCCAAGACCATAGCCCAGGGATGTACATATGCAAAATGCATCACATTGGTTATAATTTAATTGCATCTCTTTTGCACAAACCACATGATTGCCTTACCCAATAGCTATTTAAAATAGATTTATTGATCCTAAGGCATTCATTCTTTATTAGTTTATTACTCTGTTTTTCATTGTCCTTGTCTAATTTGCTGTGTATTTTGCTTCAGATGGGTTGAATAATTTTTTGAGTAAAAAAATTCTGATTAGAAAAGAAGTTAAGTGTTTATTTCTCTAAATGATGTTCAGATGGGGGGGGTGGGGGGGTGGGAATGTATCCTGTAGTTTAGTTCTATAGAACACCTTGTGAAATTCAAGTGATCTAAATTTTCCTCTGAGCAGGTCTGTTCCTTGGCAACAATTCTGTAGTGAGCTGTACTGTCATATGTCCCTTTCCAGAAAGACACTGTGATATTTATAAATCTATCTAAGAATACAGATAACCCACACACTAAAGCATATGTCAGGACATAGTTGTCAGTCCTATCAACTTGCAGTCCTCTGAAGGAGCAGAAAGGCACATTGACTCACCAGTGTGTGGCCCTGATTTTAGACCTCTGAGCTCTGGAGAGTCTGTTTTACATTGAGACATTTTACAAGTAAATGTCCCTGTGTAAGGCATATGTTGGATTTAGAGATAGTGCTGCTGTAGAAGCTGCTAGAAGATATTAGAGCAGAAAACACCCTACAGAATTAGGCAGATTCTGTTTGAAATAATCTGGATGTGTGTCATGGACTAATAGCTAAGACACCTGCAAGAGGTGACTTTTTCCTTTCTGAAGGACACTGCAAGGACAGAAGGGAGAAGCTCCATACTGAAACACAGAGTATCAATCAGTATTTTAGGCCAGAAAGTGAGGAGCTTTTGACTAAGAAATATTACTGTACAGATAGAAATATACGTTATTTTGGCTGATACCAAAAGTCCTGATCCAGCAGAATGCTTTCTATTGTATTTAATTGCTTTTCTGGCTTGGGCCATCCGTGTGCCTGGAACTGTTTTCATGCAGCTGCTGCCTTGTGCCAGCCCTGAGCTCTGCTCAGCTCAGCACAAAGACTTGAGCAGCTGTCAGTCAGTCACGTTATAGAGGCTTGAAAAGCTCCAGGTTGGCTGAGTGGGGGATCACTTTTGCCCATGGTTGTTTTCCAAACTGTGTCAGCTACTTCCCAGCCTGTCCTCTCTCCTTCCTCTCTGTCTGTGTAAGGCAGACAGTTCTGAGAAAATGGATTGTGTGTCCTTCTGGATGCAGTTAACCTGTGAGACAACCTGAGACTTCTCTTTCTAGCATGGGAGTGTGTTTTTCAGAGTGTGAGAACTGTTTATTAAGGTCCTTCTTTCCATGTGGTGGTGCAAAGAAAGAATGCATGCTGAAATGTTACCGTCATTCATATTTGAAGAGGAACTGAATATCAAACACATTTTCTCTGCAAAAAGAATTTCTTTTGGCTCAGGAAATCCCTGAACTGAAAATTGCTGGTTGCAGAGAGAGAACTTTGGAAATGGGCATGTTTTTTCACCCTGTGCTCATCAGAAGAAAGGTTATGTGGTTACCTTTAGTGTGAGTTGGAAAGTCTGCTTGCATGTTTTAGTATCAACTATTCTTTACTGGAAGACAAAAAGAAAGGTACCCACAGACTCTTCTTCTTCCTACTTTGCCCTTCAATTTATTCAATAATCCCTTTATTAATGAGACCACAGAAAAATGGTTCAACCGTAATGTTTCTTGAAAGGAAAATTAAGCTGGATTTAAACTATTCCTCAAGCTTCTTATGTACATGGTGCTGTGCAAAAATATTTGCAGTCCTTTTCAACTCAGAAATAATTCTTCACAATTATACCCTTATGCAATTCTCCATGCTGTTGCCTATTAGTCTCTTTTCTTCTGAATAAAGCATGAATTATGCTTTTTAAAATAGATTTGTAAGCCCATAAGCATGACTTCAAATATTCTTGCACAGCACCATGTATATATGAAGACTGAGGAATCATTTAAAACCCGCTTAATTTTCCTTTCAGGAAGCATTACAGTCTGAACCATTTTTCTGTGGTCTAATTAATAAAGAAATTATTTTTAAATAATGAAATGTCTCAGTTTTGACTGAAGGGAAATAAGACTAATATATTCTATTGATTATCAATATGCAAACTTATATTGGTCAAAACATTTTAGATTTGAGGTTTTCAAAAACATTCTTGAGTGGACAAGTACTACTTCTTAGACTGTCTTTCCACTTGCACTCTAATTTTTGCCTTGAAAATGATGTGGAGAAATGAGGAAAGATGAAGGAGAATACATTTTTCTAAAAGGTTTCAAAAGAGAAAAAACTCAAGAGCTTTAACCCTAATGAAAATTACTGGATTTTTTTTTTTTGAGAGAGTGCTGATTAACAAAAAAAACTATTAAGAAGCAAAGCAGCAATGATGAAATTTACTTTAGGCATGCCACTGCATTCATTTACTGTTACTAAAATATTTTTGTCTCTTCCCCATAAAGTCAATTGTAGATGGGTTGTGAATTTTCAGTGTTGCATTTACACACATCTCAGTTGCAATAGGCTTTATTTTGATGTAAGAGTGCAGTTTTCAGTATGGTGCCTAAGAAGGCATTCAGGAAATTGCAAGTAAATGAAATTGCACAGAACATAAAAAAGAAACAAAACTCAACTAAGTAAAAACCCCAGCTCTTCTAGATATAAAAGAGGAAAATCATTCTTTGGCAATGGGGAGGTGTAAAGAAGTAGCATACAATTTTTTTAAGATTTGGGACATCAGAAGAATTCAGTAGCAGAATGTTCAGTTCAGAAAAAGAACAAATATTTTTGTGCTGTTCATGCTTGTTCCTGTTTGTTCTTGACTTTCCTCTTGCAGTCTAGTCTGGACTATCAGCTCTCATTGCTACCACTTCTGGCACATTTCCACTGGTCATTTTAGATGATGACCAGTGCTTCTCATCTTTCCTTATGAATCTTCTTCTTGATCACTACTAAACAAAATCCTTCTGGTCACTCAGGTATTAGACATTTCTGCTCTTTGTGCCTTATCCTGTAAGAAATATCCAAATACTGCTGCTTTCTTAATACAAGCTTTGGAAGCTTCTTTTGCTTTGCACATAGCCATGTCTTTCCTCTCAAATTACATTGATCAATGCAGGCTGCTTTTCTTTTACACCTCTGACTCATCAGCTTTTCTCCACTTCACTACTACCACGGCTCTTGCAGGGATCAGATCTGTTCATCTTTTTTTCTCGTTTTTCATTGCACTCAGTTCAAGTTGTCCCTCTTCATCTAAAAGATCTCTCACAGGTCTCTCTGTATTTGTCCCACCTGTTCATGTCTCTTTTGCCATTGTGCCTTCTGGGATGATGCTTTAGAAATGTCTTTGGCTTTTGTGGATCTCTTCACTGTTCCTTACCTCTTGGAGGAATGGTATTTACTGGTTATTTTTTTTCACTGTCTTCTCTTTGTGATAGTTTCTAAAGATTCACCATTCCATTTGTGTGCATAATGCCTCTGAATTTTCCAGTTCAGCTATATGCTTCCCTATTATCTTTAATTATTAATTAAATAATTAAGGACATACAAAGGAGCAGTTGGTACATATGAAAAGAATGCATTTTATTAAAAATGCTCCATTAGAGACAGTTAATAAATGTATAATTTGTACTACACGAATATTAAAAGGAATAAACAGAGTTATGATAGAAAAAAATGCATCTTAGTGTTGTCACCTAATTTTCACTCTCTGTGCTATTTTTAATATTTAATGTTTTGAGAGAGCACTGATAAGAGCTACATGTACAGTACAGCTTGGGAACTATAACTATGTTTGTGTAACTGTTGTTGTTCTAATTTATGTGGTCTAGGCAGATTTTCTTTACTGCAAAGGTAATGTGAAAGGTTGATGTTCCCAGTAAGTGCCTTCTTGTTAATAATTTGATCAGACTTTTTTTTTTCCTTTGTAAAAAAGAGCCTGAAGCTGTTAACACAACAGTTTTCAACTCCATGGGGAAAAGACCAGAACAATGAATCTGCAAATGAAGTAAAATCTTGAAAAGACACTTTGAAATAAACATACTTCTCTAAAAAGTACTATAGGACCAATATAATGGTTATTCTTGGTATAATAAGGCACACTAAGGAGTAATTTATGGCAAGAGCATCAGTGTTTGCAAGCTCTTTTCTTGTAGAGAACTATATAATAAAGCAGATGTGGAGCTTTATGGTAAGCCATTCTTAGTGTAATTTAGCTCTAAGGTTTATTGAGAAAGCCTACATCAACTTTCTTCCACCCAATGAAAACTTCAGGTTTTGACTCTCTCTATGTAGTTTAACCTGTGTTTGTGAGACTATATCTACCTTTTTCATTGTAGGAGCAAGTGTTTTTTAAAAACCTCTTAAGATAGATAGTACAGAAGAACACTCATGTCTGCCACTGAAGCACTGAGTGATAAAAAACTATTGGCAATATAAAAGGAAGCAATGAAAAGGAAAGAATGAAATTAACAAAACAACCAACAATAACTTCAGCCTTCACTGCATATATTGCAAAAGCAAATTTTATTTTCTTAGTATGTTTTTTGCTGTAATATTTTCCAACCTCTCTAACATATACTCTTCTTGTGTTTTTAAAGGAAAACAAAGCAAATACTTTTCCTTACAGTTTCAATCTGGCCTTTACATGTGATGGAATGTACTGTGGAAGAGGTCACAGCACACAGTTAATTTGTGATTTTTAAATAAACATGCAGAGTTGCAATGAAACAAATGGGTTTCATTAGCTCTGTTCCTAAAATTGTGTGCAAAATTACTAACTCACCTCCCATCTCACAAGAACAAAACATTGTAAATAGGTTATTACTTATTAAAAGCTGACAGCATGCTGGCTGTTGTGTGAGCAAGACTTCCTGCTCCTTGTCTTTCACTGAGGGCAGATACTGACCTCACCTACAGGGAGAAGGACTGCAGGAGCACTTTTCTCCACTGGTAATGGACAGTGGAGTTTAAATGTGTGTTGTAGCAAAAGCAGGAAATCTTATTTCTCCAAAAGATGACCAAAATAACCCAAGTATTATGAGTTTGCACAGATGCTAGCAGGCAGACCAAGTTCATGGATGCTTCTAGCCCTATGGAATAGAGGATTTGAAGGATTTCTGTGTCTGGCTTCCAAACAATAGTAAAGGTTTGAAAGTTCAATTAAAGTGAGTGATTCTTATTTACAGATATTAAAAAAAAAAAGAAAAAAAAAGAAAGAAAGAAGGAGAAAGAAACAAACAAACCAAACAACCTAGTCTGTAATTAACATCGTTGTTGTGAAGACTGAGGGTTTTAGGCTGCCTGTGAGAATGTTGTAAGCAGTATCACATTGAATGCAGAACATGTCCTTAGGTTATGCAGGAGTTTACTGTATAGCAGATATAATTCTGAACCCATTTTCTGTGACACATAAGACAGGAACAAAATTAGAAGAGTGCTTAGCTGCATGGTGAAAATCTTGGGCATGTGGGAAGAGCCATAGTCAGTGAAATAATGTGGGGTCCCACGTGTTCTTAAAACTTCATGGACACCAGTGTCATCAAATGCTGGCATTTTCTTTACATAAAAAGGTGTAACAATGATTTATTTTTTAAATCTGTATTTGAGTCCATATTTTTTAATTAAAAAAACAGGGACTGCTGGACAAAAGCACAGTGCAATAACTGTGAATTAAGTAAGTAAAAGGACCATATTGAGTACAGTGTTAGGTAAATCACTTATTCATACCCCATCAGACTCTGTTAGTAGCTGATATTTATTTCCTTCACCTTAAGTTTTGCAGCAGTCCAGTTACTCTGAGCAAGAGTATGCTCAGAAGATATAAAATCTTCTTTTCAATTTTTTACTGTTATAAATTTAACAAGAGAAAAAGACTTCCCTATCTGTAAAAATTATTTTCTCGGCAAACACAATTTTTAGCTAAAATGTATGCAGAATAAATCTCTGATTATTCATTCTGAAGGAAACTTGGATGGTGACTCTGAGCTGTACAGGTCTGTGCAATTGCTAGATCTCAGACAGTTACAGGGAATGATGGCTGAAATAGTCATATGAGTTTTATAATTTGCTGGGAATTTTTTTTCTCCTTATTTTGACGAGGATACAATTACCTTTAAAATCATTGGTGCCTCAGTCTTCAGCATTCTCACCACTGCAATGTGACAAAGTGAGAAACACCTTAGACCTTGAAGAGTTTGGAAGAAAAATATGGAGGAGATAAAAGTAACTTATTCCTTCACTCCACTTAACTACTCTTCCTGCCAGTTTGAGAAAAATTGGATGTTACTTTAAAGCCTGTGTTAGAAGTGGTGGCAAAAATAACCTCTGAAATATTTGTTTAATTAGATGGCTGATATTGCAGTAATTCTGGGTGATCCCATCCTATTCTGCTCATGATTTCTATTTTGACTGTCACAATCTCCAGCAAAAGAGCATAGAAGAAAATAGTTTTGTGAAAAGATAATAATCTTTTTGTTCTTCTTTCTTTTAACTGAGTCTGATCTAAGCTAGAGGACTAGAACAGTCTGTTTTTTCCACTTCATTCTTTCTTCTTTAGTTTACTCTTTATTTGAAAGGGCTGCTTGTAGATGGGCGCTAATGCCATTACCCTTGGTGGCTCAGGAGAGGCAGCCTGACGTGGGTCTCATGTTTTTTTGCAGATGAGGATAGGCATTCACTCAGGTTCGGTGCTGGCCGGCGTGGTTGGTGTGAGAATGCCGCGCTATTGCCTCTTTGGGAACAACGTCACCCTGGCCAGCAAGTTCGAGTCAGGAAGTCACCCACGCCGCATCAACGTCAGTCCCACCACCTACCAGTAAGTCCTCTGCACCCTTTCCTATTGTTTTTGTTCCAGCCTGTTTTCAGTTCCATCCTGTAGCATGCTCTGTCCTCAACACATGTAATTCAGCAGAAAGTTGGTAGGGCATCAGGACAGAGGAAAGAGGTATTGTTTGGGGATGTCTGTCCTTTGTTTGCAGGTTAGTATCAGAATGTGCAAAGAAGCCATGCATTGGAGGCAAGGGGGCACAACAGAAAAGCCAGCCATTCCTGCTAAAAATAATATGTAAGAGAAGAAGTGGGAGATATCTCCCAAACTGACATAGTTTTATGCACTATTCCAGCTTTTGACTGGGGATTTGGGTTCCACCAGCTAAACATAGTTCATGAAAGAAAGCACACTCCCATTGTCTCAGAAGGAAGTCTAGTTTTGCCAGTAAGGCCAAGCTTACGAAGACATTTAACGCTTTCTTGAAGACAGAATTTCTTATTTCTGTAAAGACACTGTAAAGACACACTTGATAGAAGCATTCTCATAATGTAGGAAAAAAGATTGAAAATGGCAAAGCATTATCCCTGGCGTTTTGAAGAAATTATGCAAATGGAGAGAAGGCTTGATTAAATCTGGTTATGAGGAACAGCTCCTAAATAAAAAAGGTGTTCCTTATTGTTCAAATTTGACAGTTTGACTATTGGAATTTCTAATGCTTAGAGTATAGCTGATGCACTCACTTATTTTTGGCAGGATATCTCAATCTTCCAGTGTTCTGCATCTGAAGTAATCTTCTGAAGTAATGTTTTGAGACTGTGTGGTAAATCTGTACACAGTTGCTCAAACAATATTGCTTTTCTTTCTTTTTTTTTCCTATTCAGTACTGTGAATCTCAAATCTTTTCCCCCATAGCCATCTATGTAAAGAAAAATTTTTAATGGGATTTCTTCATCCAAGTATTGAAATGTCTGCTGTGCTAAAATATGAATCAGTCAGAAATTAAAGTTAGAAGTAATTAAACTAGTGCATAAAGTGACATTCTTCTGAAGAGCCCATTCACTTGAGATCATATTTTGAGAATGAAGCAGGTGAAACAAATTGAACAAGAGGTAGAATAGCAGAATAGGGTTTGTATCATAAAGTGAACAGAAATTGATTCATACAGCTGTCTGGTAACACGCAAGAGAAAGACAATCTGTTATTTTCCAAATCTATCCAAATCCAATCTATTATTGTTTACAGAAAACATTTTTGTTTAAATAAAAATAAATTCAATAAATATATAGGAAATTTTTGTTTGGAGCTTGGTATCATTTGAAAAGGAATTGGTTTTGGGACCTTCCATACACAGCATTCTACAGTGTTTGAGTCTTGGCCATCCACTGTGGGATAGAAGGAAACCTCTAAAACCTTGTTTCAATAGTCACCATAGTTGTATTTACCATTTGTGTTCCAGTTACAAAAACCACACAGTAGCAGGGCTTTTGGTGTGTGGTTTGTGGTCTGGCAAAAGGTGACCAAGTCCCTGTGGGAGGGAGCTGTGCTTTTCTTGAACAGGATCAGTTCTTATAAAGTGCTGTTCTCCAGACTGAGATAGTCTCCAAGATACTCTGAAAGTGCAGTCCATACTTTTTCAGAAAAGAGATCTTGACAAACATGGCTCAGGGGACTGATTTCACTTGGGGCTATGGTGTTACTGGCTCATGGTTATATCCCTGATAGCAGAAACTGGTGAGCTAGACAGCTTTATGGAAATATAACTAGATAGCAGCTGTGGGACCTGTGGTGCACAGAACTCTCTTCATGCTGGGGCCAGAGTCACTTTCCGTGTACCAGTGCACGGTGCCAGTTGTGTTGATTTGGTTATGAGTGATACAGCACCTCCTCTGTGAGGCACAAATTTGTGGTCATTGTTGAACAGCCTGATCTAGCTGGAGATGTTTCTGTTCATTGCAAGACGGTTGGACTAGAAAGGTTTTAAAGGTCCCCTCCAACCCCATTGATTCTGTGGTTCTGTGGCTGTATTTTCTTTTTATCACAATGCTGATTAAAAGACAGTTATGAAAGTTAAACAGTTTGAGGGCTGTGTATGGAGCTTGTTAGAAATCTGTGGGTTTGTGCTGCCCATTTTCTGACTCTTAGTACATTGTGGCACAGAGAAGATGGCTTCTCTTTACTTGTGTCTCATCTGTGCCTGGCTGCCACTGGGCATATTGTAGCATGGCAGGTCAAATGTGAGTCACCTTGGAGAGCATTCTTACTGAGTCCTAGGTACCACAACTTGAGTCAGATCTTCTCACCCTGCATATCTCTCAGGTTGTGTCAAAAACGGTTTCTTTCACTTCCCTTTAATCCTAGAAATCCAGTATGAATAGGACCTTTTTTTTTCCTAAATGGCCGAACTTTCACCATATATTACCCTCATGTCTGTACTTACCTTGCACACAGTTATCAATGTAGACTTGCTTCAAAAAGGGAAGAAGATAAAAAAGTGACTGATTATGTAGTAATGCTGTAACATAAAATTGCAAAACAATACACAACAATATACAGAATTATTGGTATTTTTTATCTGCATTATTGTACTCAGTAACCAATCTGCTGTTAACATGTTGAACAAATTCAGTGCTTGATTCAGAGAACTTACAGTGGAAGTAACAGGCTAGACACTTGGTTACAGGTGAAGGAAGTAGAAATGGCAAGAAAATATAGGTTTGAATGAGATGCAGTTATCATTCGAAGTGAGTGGCTAAAAGTAGTGATGCTCAGGCTAGGAACAATTTTGTATTACAGGCTTGGGAAATTATATGAAAAGGTAAAATGAATATGCATGAGGCAACTTGAAAAGTTGATTTCAAACTATACCTTCTGGTATAGTTGGAAGCTTGAAAACAGGAAAGAAGTCAAGAAATGACACTGTTGACACAGTGGCTAGAAGAGACTGCAATTACAAAATACTCAAAGGGGCAAAATTATTTAGAGTTTCTGAACGTGATCTATGAGATTTGACATAATATCCTTGTGCTGTCCAAATCAAAAAGTAGTGATCTGATGCATTCATATATAACTTATGTTAAATATAATTTGTATGAGTATATATTTGTTGTGTATAAATGAAATGATTCATCACAAACTGAAAATGCATTTGTATTTGACTTTATATTCTATTAAATGCTTCTGCTTGATCACACTGTCCTGCTTTGCATTTGCTAATACTGATGTTAATATTTCTATTATCTAAGAATAAGTGTTTTCCAAAGTAGATTATTTTGCAGTCAGTATGAAAACAACAGAATTTTCAATTATATTAAACTACTGGCATTTATCATCACGTGTTTGTGTCTACCATGGCCCCTGATGGAAGCTGTGATATAAGTTTTATAAAGCATGCAGGTCTTGAAACATGTCCAGTACTTACCAGCTATCATTTTACAGTAAAGATTATGCATCCTAAAGTGCCATCAGCATTCAAATATTTATCACACCTCAGACTGCCTATTATTGGTTACAGACACTTTCCTTCAAGCCAGTAATCTGCCTAAGTAGGAATCAGAGTTTAAAATGGTAAGTACAAGGTGTGATGTTTGTTGCTTAGCAGCAGCAGTGAGCCTGGGGCAGCCTTGCTCCAGTTACACCTACCTGGGCAGAGCTCTGGAAGGTGTGAAACAACACCTTTTACAAAGGTGGACTTTGCATTTTTTGAATCTGAAATATCACTTCTGTTTGAAATATCCTGTTCTCTTGACTCAGACATGTCTTTGGACACAAGGATCACAGATCCCCATTTGCTTTGAATCATTGAGCATTGTGAAATTAAATCACTGGAATAGCATTGGTAAAACCAGTGAAAAATCTGGAAACTGGAGAGGAAGTTGAGCATCCCAGACTGGTCCCTGTATAAACATATAGACAGAAAAGAATAGGAAAATAAGTTTATTTAATTCATCTACATTATCCTGAATTGAATAGAATTATCGTATTTTCCATAATCAGGAAGAAAGCACAGTAAGATTTATGAGACTGTTCAGCAAAGGAGAGAAAATAAATATTTTTTAGTTTTTTGTTTCAGACTTTAATTATGATTTTTATGAGATATAATATAATATACCCACATTTGTCTTGTTTTCCTAGTAGTGTTGCAGTGTAATGGTTTGGTATTTCCAAGAGTTTATCAAAAGCAAGTAAATGTAGTTGTTCCTGTTTGTCAAGTAACTCCTATTTAAGAATGATTTTTTTTTCCTCTTCTTTCTATCTCTAGTCTTTTGCAGCATGTATTTCTCTTGTGCACAGTGTGCCTCTGGCACTCACTGCTGGGTACAGATACTTTCCATTATCACATGTTGGGCAATGCGTCTGGGACCTGAGCTTAGGCAGAGATGAACAGCCTGTATCCCACATCTTTATCTTGATTTAGAAGATGGGGCAGCCCAGGTGTACCTCTTTAGTGAGCTGGGCAAGGTCATTGTGTGTTTTAAAGGCTGCATAAATTGCTTCTCAGCCTTTAAAATTGATTAAAACCAATGTAGGTTTTTAATCATTCTTTCATAGAAAGTTCTTTCAAGAAGTTCTATGTAATTAAGAAGTATTTCTGTACCTCCCTCTTTACAGGGATTTTAGATTAAAACTAGGCTTTTCTTTAAACTCCTTATTGATTTTTATTTTTATCAAATTCTTTTTCCTACAGGTTATATCTATTTATATGTATTACTTCTCCTACAGGTTATATCTATCTCTACATCTATATTTTTCTGCCTCGTATGGTCAGACCAATGGACTTGCTCTCCAAGAGCCTCTTCAGATTATTTCAGATTTTATTTCTCAGCATCCTTTAAAAAACTGTTTCTTTTTATGTTGGTCAGTTCACCACGTATGTTTTCAAGAGATATTGGTGGACAGACAATTTAATTTTGGATAGATTGGGCATACAACTTATTCATGGGCACAAAAAAATATTGCTAGTCTAATTTTAGAAGCACAGTCAAAATGCACTGTTTTTTCTTGGGTTTCTGCTCCCAGTGTCACCTGCCTCTCTGAGGCTGCACTCCCACAGTCTCTGTGTTTTGTGATGGTGGTCCTGGGGCCTCTCGTGTCTGTCTGTGCTGTGCTTTGTGACACTTTTTGTTCAAGGTTTGTATTTTTGTTCAAGGTTCACTTTTATCCAAGGTTCACTCTACGCAGGATAGCTGTGCTAGATCACTGCTCAGTAGTTAGTGCCTGTTACCTCACAGTTTCACACAGCTGATCTAAAGCTGAAACATGTTTAGGCAGAAGTCATCTGTTTGCCACACAGCTGTTAAACTACAAAAAGCTCAAGCCTGCAAAAATCCAGGCAGGACCTGAGGCCAGCACTGTTACATCAGTGTAAAGTCTGAGGCGTTTTTGTAGCAAACCTGTGCACTGAGCCTCTGATGTCCCAAACCCAGTATTCTTTTTGCTTAGGTGGGTGACAAAAAAAGTGTTAAAGGTTAGAGATTGATACTCACCATGCTAAGCTGCATGTGGTATGAAATCTATTCCGTAAAAAATCATGGCTGGTCCTTTCATAACCTTTCCACAGTTGACCTGAATGAAGAAGGAACACTAATACACTAACTTCCATAGTTTAAAAAGTAATAAATGCAACATGCAATTAATTAGGTAGAGGTGTGGTCAGGGTTTTTTTTTCTCCATTCTCCTTATGCGCAGAAACTGAGGGAGAAATTGAAACGAGTGCACTTAGAACCAAGTGCACTGATTTTTAGCATTACAATAGCAATTTCATATGTTTATAGAAAGTATTTTAAGAGTAGTCTTCCAAAATTTCTAATGAATGCTGTAATAATGTATTATCTGCATTCATATGGAAACAATTGAGCTGGTTTATGTTATCAAGAGGATACCCAGTTGGTGAAGCAAGCAATGCTTGTTGCCACAGGGAAGGATGCAGCAGTCCAACAGGAGACAATCATCTCATAGCCTGTTTGGAAAAATTAGATTTTCTTGATTATACCAACAAATGAGCTGATATGAACAAGGTTAACAAAAGGTTTTGCAGTTCTTTTAGAGTTAGGGCATAAAGAACCTTTTCCTTTTGTTGATATTACTCCCTGTGATAGCATTTATGGAAGATTGACTTGGCCAGTGTGCTTTTCATGGCGCATACTATGTTTAGGAGTGCAGGCATAGTCTCCTTTGTTGTACAACATTGCATTTCTTTTAGAACTTTTGTTCAGTTTTGGTTTAACAGACCAGTTTTCCTAAAGAAATGTTCACATTGAAGTTTAGTTCTGAGTGGGTGCTTTTGTGCTCTGATTCTGCAATCCAGAGAAAAAAGCCTGATGTCTCTGAGAGATGGATGGGAAAACTGGGCATGGAGGGAGTTAAGAATCATCATGGGCAGCATGCACTCAGTATAGAGGAAATAATTCTGCAATAGCAAGTGTCGTTAGTTCAAATGGGAGAGATGAGCAATCACCATTTCTTACTTCAAATTAGAGGGCTGGGCCATAAGAACCATATGAAGTTTAATAAGGGCAAGTGCCAGATTCTGCACATGGGGACACTGCTTGTGTGTGTAGACCAGGGAATGAAGCTGCAGAAAAGCACTGTGGAAAGGGACCTGGGGGTCCTGGTCTGTGACAAGTGGAACATGAGCCAGCAGTGCCCTGGCAGCCAGGTGGGGCAACCCTGTCCTGGGGGCATCAGGCACAGCATGGCCAGTGGGCAAGGGAGGGGATTGTCCTGCTCTGCTCTGCTCTGGGGCAGCCTCACCTCCAGTGCTGGGGCAGCTCTGGGTGCCGCCATGTAAAAAAAGACATTAAACTATGGGAGAGTGTCCAAAGGAGGGTGAAAGGTCAGGAGGGGAAGCTGTATGAGGAGTGGCTGAGGTCACTTAGTTTGTTCCACCTGGAGGAGACTGAGGGGAGACCTTATTGCAGTCTGCAGCTTCCTCATGAGTGGAAGCAGAGCGGCAGGCACTGATCTCTTCTTCAATCTTGTGACTGAAGTCAAGAAAAAGGCACCAAGCTGAGTTGGGAGAGGTTTTGTCTGGATATCAGGAAAAGGTGCTACACCCAGAGGGTGGTTGGGCACTGGAACAGGCTCCTCGGGGAAGTGGTCGCAGCGCCGAACTTGAGAGAGTTCCAGAGGTGTTCAAACAACACACTCAGGCACGAAGGATGTGAAGCTTGGGGATGGTCCTGTGCAGGGCCAGAGCTGGACTTGATATTCCTGATGGATCTCTCCCAACTCAGCATATTCAGTGATTCTCTGGTTTTCTGAAAATAGAAAATCTGAGGAAGATGTGACTGTTTCTTGCCAAGATAGTTTGAAATATAATTACTGTATCATTTCATCTATGTGAAGAAAGAGCTACAGCTTTTAAAAGCTTCTTCAAGATTCCCCCTAAGTATGATCCCAATTTCATTCACGCACAGACCTCCTGAATTTTTTTATTAAATGAATGATCAGGAAAAAAAAAGAAAAAAGAAAAAAAAGATAATTCTCAGAGACTATCCCTTTTTGTCAGAAAGCTAGAGCATTCTTAGCAAGGAAGGGACAGAACAAGAATTTTAAAAGCTCTGGAAGATTTCAGGTTAGGAGGAGAAGTTGTCAAAGTTAATCAATTGCAAATCACTGTTTAAGAAATTCTTCCTCCCCTGAAACATCATTGAAGAAGACAAGCTGAGGGCAGACAACCTAATTCCAGGGAATTTATAGGAATGCCTGAGTACCTTGACCCTCACAATTTGAGCTCTGAATTGTAAATTGTGTATCCAACAACTTGAGTGGAACCCAGAATTTTGAACCTGTGAAAAACCTACTATAAAAATATCCTTTGCAATAGTGCCCTGAAGGGAAATTCACAGAAGTGATTCAGAAAATACAGCTAAGATAAATGCTTTGAGATATTTTCAGACTAGTTGTTACATGAATATTCCTGAACTGCGGAGGTTGTGTAACTTCAGCTTAAGCTCTCTGAATATGGGACAATCTGGGGACATTTTTTATATAGTTAAAGCTGCAACATAATTTCCTGAAGGTGAAGGATAAGATTGTGCTCTCAGGGTAGATTGTTCTTTCAGGATTTTAGAACTGGCAGCCTGTCCTGTTCACAAAGGAGTGCTCTGAGAGCAGTCCGTGAGGTGAGGCAACCAACCTGAACTGAGTGCCACCACTCAGGAAATGTTCCAGAGCAGGAGGTTTTACACTGGATCTTCTCCTGAACCAGAGAGGAGGTGCAAAAAACATGGATTGCATGGGATGGAGCGGCTTGGTCAGCAGCTGGTGTCCAGCCAAGGTCAGCCCACCACAGCACAGCTCGGTGCTCATCCCTAAGGATGTGCACTATTCATTCACCTGCTTGGCACAAGGATCTTTTGGGGTTCTTTGTTCCCATAAAAAGGAATTCAGTAAACTTAGAAATGGCCATGGCCATCAACTGCTATTGATTTCTTTTTAAGATCACAGGTGTCCTAAAAGTAAGAGGGAAGATTTTGCAGAAAAATATCCTTGCTGATATGCACTGAGAATTTGCAGATAACTTGTTTCTTTAGTATATACAAAAAGATGCAGGAAATCAGAGGCAATTTCTGAATTTTGATCTCACTCTGAGATTGGGAAGTCAGGTGTCAGGATCAACATATTATTTAAGGAATTTGAAGAACCTGTTCTTTAGGAGAAAGCTAAGAGGTCATTTTCATCATTATGAAAATCTTTTTAAAAGTATTATTCTATAAGCCAGAAAACTTTCTTTTATTTTTTCTTTTATTTTTTTTTTTTACCCTTAGAGTGTAAAGTAAGTAGGATTGAATGTAATCATAAGTAACTTCCATTAGCATTTGATAACCAAGGTTTCCTGCCATGCTTGCTTGAGAACTAAAATGTTATCCCAGTGGAGGTCAGGTGGACAATTTCTGAGGGTTGAGGCCGATTCAAGCATCTAATACAGGGATGTGGAGTCTATCACAAGCCACAGCAGTGGAGGAATCTTCAAAAGACAAATTATCAGTCCTGGAGCACTTAATTGTAACCAAGTTACAATTCACAAAACAAGTGAAAATAAGATGGGTAATTAATATCTTGCACTTTTTTTTTTCTATGAGGAAATAGTATGAAATACCAACTAATGTTAGTGCCAGCTCTGACCTTAATCGAATAATGTAGATACACTTTACAGTTTTGGATTTGTGTAACTGTCATTAAAATTGCATGATGTTAGACTCTGATGAGGAAACCATTGATTTTTAGGAAGGCTGGATGCTCCGTAGTGAATAGTCAGTGTGGGGAAGAGTGGCTGCAGTGAAAGCTTACAGATTTAGCTCAGAACATTCTAAGATTTCAGCTGTTACATGTGGAATTCTAAACTGGGAATCTGTAAAGAGTTATTTCAGTATGTTAAGCCTGTAGTTTGAACACACAAAATATTTACTGCAAACTTTGCAGAGATTAAAAGAGAAGCTTCTCTGTGGAGGCCTCCACAAACATTCCTGCAGTTTAGAAAAGATTGCAGTATTTTGGTCATAAAATTGACAATCTGAACCTTCAAACCACATGCAAAATAAAGTTCTCCACAGAAGTTCAAAGGCAAAAACTTTGTTGGCTTTATAACCAAGTGATTATTTAAGAGCTGGAAAGAAAATGCCTTTCTATGTCAATGAGCTTACACAGACTATCTCATGCAAAACTAATGGAAAATACTGTGTAAAGGAAGTGCCATTGCATATACTGATAATCCTGCAAGATTCTCCTGGCAAGAGGATTCATTCATTCATTTGCTTTCCAAAAATCAACTTTACAGGCATTAAATAATCTACCTATTACAAAATTCCATGGAAACTTATAACATTCTTCCCAATTATGATTTTGAACTTCAAACTGATTGAGAGAAAGGATAAATATTGTTAGAGGGAAAAGAGGAAGAATGCTTTTATATATCCAATTGTGCTCAGAATTTACCATTTTCTCAAACTGCTCTTTTCAATGCTGCAAGGGATTGAATACCACTCAATTTACTTTGGAAACAAAAAGAAAATGTCTAGAGTTGTTTCCTTTATTTTACAAGTCCAGCTAGTTCTGGGGAAGATACTTGATAAAGAGACCTTAAATTTTCAGGTCTAACCAGACAGGGATTTCTACACCATGGCTAAGATGGCAAATGGCAGAAGGCAGCGTAGTGGGGTCTGTGGTTGTACCAGCTGAGCAGGCATGCCAGGAGATGGCTTTGTGGCTCCAGGGCACCTGGATCCCTTTCTGACCCAACCAAATAGCCTGGATTAAACCCATGGCTACTGTTGATAAATAGTGTCAGATTTTATTCTGCTGTTGAAGTTGGATTTGCTGTATTTGAACCCAATTTATGAAAAACAGTGCTACTGAGGGTAAGAAGGGCACAAACTGACCTCTCTGCTTTTTATCTGGGAGAGCTCCCAAGCACTGCCACCTTCATACCAACCCTCCATCAGGAAACCTGGTGGTAGCCATCATTCTGAAATGTTAATTTCTGCCAGACTGACCAGACTAAAGTGTTTTAATTAAGTCAAATGATATGTTCTGGACAACTTTCATTATGAATTTGGTTCTCTTTCTGGTATGTTGCTTCCTGAATGCTGACACTGATTTTCAGAGAATGTTTTTTTTTGAGCCATCCCTTCAGCTGATCCCAGTCAGCAGAGCTCCTTGAAGTTAATGATGTTCATATAGATCAGCTGAGGATCCTGACTTAGAATTTCTCTATATGCTACATGATAGTGTAAACTCATTTTTACTAGGTTGCACATAGGATCCACCTCTTCCAAAGAGGCATTTCTGGAACGTGTTTTACACTGTTTTATATCCCTGTGTTTTGTTTTTCTCTAGGCTTCTGAAAAAGGAAGAAAATTTTATTTTTATCCCTCGTTCCCGTGAAGAGCTTCCAGAAAACTTTCCAAAGGAAATTCCTGGGATCTGTTACTTCCTGGAGGTCAGAAGTGGTCAGAAGCCGCCAAAACCTTCCATCACATCTGCCAGAGTGAGAAAGGTGTCTTACAACATCGGCACCATGTTCCTCCGGGAGACCAGCCTATGAGGCCTGCTGCAGATCAAAGACTTGTCAAAAAAGCACAAGCCCAGAACTGGGTCATGACAGGGGAGTTGGAGGTTCTTTGTGTTTCACTGCCTTCTGCTGAGCAGGCAGTAAAAAGCTCCATGTAAAGTCAGGCAATAATCATTTTAAAAGGTGGGTAACTGCTGTCAGTAAACAAGGTGGAGATAGGGAAAAAAAATTAAACAATGTACTTCCACTTCCAGAGGAATTTCTTTCATAAACTTCAGTCTGGCCCCTCTATGGCAAACAAAACAACAAAACAAAACCCCAACTCTCAAATTAGAGGTTGGTCTGGTTTTGTGCAGAAAGGATGATGGTTCTCTGTAGATTTGCACCAGCTAAGCAGAATTGAGAGTCAGTTCTGATTATGCATTCCTATATTTAATGTGTTCTTCAGTAAGGTAATGATGTTTTTTAACTTTATGAACAAGCATTTCATACATATACTGTAGAGCTATTGTAACCTTCCTGGCAGGAGGAATTATGACTCAATACAAATATTGTAGGAATTTTACCTATTTTTATACATATTTCACTTTCTGGATAATTACATTCCACATACTGTAAGCTGAGTGAGCTTAGATAGCTTTTCAGAAGAAGTTACTGTATATTTCATACATTCTACCTATCAAAACTTATTGTTATACAAGTGGGAAGAAGGCATTTTTTGACTTTTTTGGCAACAAAAAAACCCAAAACAATATTTACAGAATAAAACCCCCACTTTGATAAATCACTTTATCTGGTTTTTATGCTAAAGCTTTAGATGAGCACTGTCTTCTTATATAAAATAATGTTCAGTATTTGTCCTACAGTGTTGTATGTCCAGTCCTTCCAGGACAATGTAAACAAAGTGCAGAAGATCAATGTGTGGATAAACAGAAAAGTTCTCTTCAATGGGACTTGTTTTCCCTCTAAATTATCAGCCAAACTGATTTTCAGTAAAAGCCCTGAACTTCACTGAAAATTTGGTCTTGTGAAAACTTATTCTGAGGAATTCCAGCAGACACTGGAAGCTCTCTGGATACTGGTTTTCCACATTTTTTAATAGGACTTGTGTTCCTAGTCAAGATTGATTGTTGAAAATCCATTCTGTTAATAATGATTGCCCCTTTGGAAACTTCCTCTGTTGTTGGATTGGCCGAAGGTCCCCTGCTTTATCTAGTTAAGATAAAAAAAACACCAAAAAGAGAAAGGCAGTACTTTTCCAGCTTTTCCAGGTTTAATGAAAATGGCAGTTCAAGATTTTTGTTAGTCCAAGACAATTAAAAAAAAAAAAAAAAACAACCAAAAACAATAACAACAGCAACCATAAAAAAAAAAAAAGATCAAAAAAAGAGGCCAATTTGCTGTTGAAAATTATTACAGTGTTATTGTCTTCAATTAATCCACTTCAAGCAAGATGTGTATTTGGAACATTTTCAGGCATTGTTTATTTCTCAGGTTTTCTTTTTCACAAGTAGTGGTGGTCAGTTTTCCTGTGTGGGTGTGCTGCCTTTGGATCATACTGGGGTGGGTGATGTTGTGAGTTTGCAGATTAGTTGTTAGCTTGCTTGTTAGTTAAAATCTGTGCCGTGATTCCAAAGTGGCTTAGCTGCACATGGACCTTTAATCCCTTTAATCAAAGATAAGACTCAGCAGCAACTAGGAGTCATGAGATACTCTGCATTTCTCTAATTCAGAACAGAAATGAGTTTGCTTATGGATTTAGTAATCATAACATGAGGCACCTCTTGAAAATAAATAAATAACTTTCACCGCATTTCAAGATTGTCCAGCTGGATCTTTCTGTGAAGGGAATGACAGTTCTCTATTTGTCCCCTTTGACCAGTAGCCCCTGTGAGTCTGCATGGCACTGCTAGCCTGTGCTGAGAATGTTTCAGGATTCCTTTCCATGAAGCCTTTCTGGGTGAGGAAGGACTGTCTTGAACCTTTACCGATTTCAGCATGCAGACAATGTCTGAACTTATTATGCAGGGGTGAGTTCTTCCTAGCCTGAGGAGGGTAGATGCATGGGAATTAGCCCAGAAACCTATTTTATTACAAATTCCCTCACTTTCTAGTGGGATACTGATGTTAAAGATTTCTTCCATTGGTATT
Source organism: Passer domesticus (assembly GCF_036417665.1). Lineage (NCBI taxonomy): Eukaryota > Metazoa > Chordata > Aves > Passeriformes > Passeridae > Passer > Passer domesticus. Next base: position 75,316,372 of record NC_087475.1, read on the forward strand.
AGAGCATTCTTGGGATTAGAGGAGTTATTTTTTTATCTACCATGATAAACAGCATATGGAGTTCTGTGGCCTATCTGAAAAATTACTTAAAAAAACTGTTCAAGCTTGAGATTGTGAAATATCCATCCAAATTACAGATCTGAGAATTTCCTGCACAGGATGACAAGTTTTATCCTATAGCCATTAGTTTGCACATAGACAGGATGTAGCATGCATTTTTTTTACCCTGGGAACGCCAGTGAGATGTGTAAGAATCATAAATGGATCAAAGTTCATGTTTCACCACTGAAAGAGGAATGCCACTTCCCAGCTAATAAATCCATAGTTCTGAAGTCATTACTTAGTTCCCTAGAGTGAATTTTTTTCAAATAGCCTTTAGATTTAGATTTCAGTCTGACTTCTCTGGCACATCTTCATTGTTCAGTAGTTGCTGATGCCAGAATCCCAGCCTATCTGGCCAAGCTCTTTTTCTCTTCTCACCACCCACAGTCCTATGTGAAGAGTACAAACTTAGAGGTTTAGACCAAAAGCTTATAGTTCAATATCTTGTCTCACAGTTGCCAGTAAGAAATGTCTAGATTAATCTGCCTTTGATCTTGATCAATGGAAGCATTTTCATAGTGGATGAAGGGTAAATGCTAGTTTTACTGCAAATTGGAGCAGCTATCAAAACCATTTTGTATCACCTTCCTCATCCTCTCAGAGACTTTTTGTTGTATAAAAAGATATAAAATCAGAGAGATCTATGTGTGAACTGAAAATTGATATCATCATGAATACATTGATAGTGTTTTCAAATAAGTCATCTCACTCCCCAAATCAGAGTACACTGACTGTATAAAAATATGCAGTCTTTGTTTTTCATAAGCTTATGTAAAGGTAACATATCTAGAACTGCAGTGCAGATGCTAGGTATTATGTTATTTGTGTTATGATGAGGGATGTTAATGAAAAAAGTGTGGGCTCTCTGGGGACTTTTTTTATGTCAATGTGAGGAAAGTGTAAAACAAATTCTCAGCACTTTCTAAATTAGTAGTTGCATCTGCTGCCTTTCATATTAGGTTGCAAGCTTATTTTGTTGGATACCTTTACAAAGTTAAATGACACTTATTATCCAGATTGATGTTGTCATGTCAGTTAGGTGGTAGTCAGACTGAACATTTCTCCAACAGCACTTACTTCTAATGATAGGGAAAAGGTTCTAATTTTCCTGACGTTGTCTTCATAAATAGAAAGGTTCTCAGAATTTTGTACCTTGAGATGATTAGGTGGAGAGGTTAGAGGTGCTGAAATGATTACAAAAATCATATACTCTAATTGGAATTTTCTTTCAACTTTTTACTTCCTATTAAACAGATGATCTTTGGCTCCTCTGGGTAAGAATTTACATTCTTGTGTTTCTTCACATAGCTGCAAGGAGCCACAACTGCTGTCTTGAGTTTCTGTGCAGAACAAATCCACCCTCTCTGAAGAGAGAAGGAGGAGATCTATCTGTGTTGCAAGTACAAGGCACAAGGAAGGTGATGTGAGGACCCCCCCTAGCTGGGTTCATCGATCTCTTTGTGGCCAGTTGCTTTACAAAAATCAGGAGGCCAAAGTAAAGAGAGTGATTTCCTTAGAACACTTCTTACAGATCTTGTGTCAGATTTTTCCATCTGCTTGAAGCTCCCCATCACACAGACTTTTCTGTGATGCACTTCATACAGATCATGAACTCAGAGCAAAAGGAAATAGTGATGAAGTGGTAGGATGGTGGATAAACTTTGTTCTGCATCCCTCTGGTAAAATTTGCCATTCAAAGACAAAAGCCTCTGCATGGGAGAATTGCTACTAAGCCAGGACTCTCAAAGTGTGGTTTTCTTGCAGGATCCCAAAGGATATTTCATTTTTAATTCTAGAGAGCCAGTAGTCATTAACTGTGATTGTGGTTTTGGCTTCTCTGCTCATTCCCACATTCAGTTTCAGATCTGAGTCTGTTTTGAAGCCTGGAAACACGCCTCTGCAAACAGAAGACCAAAGCTCTTAAAACCTTGGAAATCTTGTATGGGAATTGCCTGTTTTGAATGCTTGTCATTGAGTCACTACTGATTGGGTCCATGGCAGTTCATGTGTGTGCACATGCCATTTCACAGTTGTGTCTCCTCTTGTGCTTACAGTGTTCCCTACCAAGCCCAGCAGTAGGATTGCTTATGTTTAACATTCATCTTCCATTTTTTCCTGTACAAAGCAAGCAGTGCAAAACCATGACATGCTGCATGCATTTAAAAGTATCAGCACTGTGCTAAGATGTAAACTCTGATAACCAATTTCACATTGTATATTTCTTGCTCTGAATAGATCCTTCTCTCAGGCAATTTAAAAATGAATGAGGAAAAAAATAGCACCCAAAACTGCTGTGTTGAATTGAAAATGAGTCTGAGACCTGCATGGGTTGTTGGAGCAAGTTGAATTGCTGGGTAGCTTTCTGATTCTTGAGCTGCCACAAGCTGTCACATGTACATGCTTCATGCAGACAGTCCTGTCAAGAAGTCTGTAATCCAGCAGCAGGGACATCTGAGTTTTCCTCTTCTAGTCTGAGGCCACTACCTCACCTCTGCTGAGTGCTCAGAGCTCATTGAGGAGAGCTAGCTCCCTGTCCTAATGCAGTCTCAGAGCTTCTGGCTTCCTTTCTGGATCCTGGCGATCTTTTGCAAAATCGTGCATGTGTAGTATTGGAAACAGCAGCGTGCTTAAATTAGCAACAAAACAAAAAGCTAAAAAAAGCGTGTCAAACTCAGAGACAGTTGGTTCCTTTCCCTTGAGGTACTACATTATTCATGATGCTGTACAGGATTGAGGGTGCCAGTGACAGGAGAGGCTATGGATGAGTTGAAGATGCTGAGTGTGCAGTAGACTCAACAAGTAGGAGTTGATCGGCTTCTGCTACTGTTAATAATTCCATCATCTTGCATGCTATGCTCTGCTCTTGTCAAGGTTCTGCTCTCCAAAAGATTTCCACTTACCTTCCCTTAGCACACTGTATGTGACATAGCGGATAATTCCCATTGTTGTTCTGATTACCATATATTGTTGACACAGCTGCTGACACCTAAAGAATAACTGGGGTTAAAGGGCTGATCTTACTCTTCTTGCAGCAAAAACAAAACTGCTACAGTGACACAGCAGGCACTCACATCCTTAGAGAGGGAAAAGGCTGCAGTGCAAGTTATCCCTCATGGATTTGGGTGAAGTCAGTGCAGTAACAGCCCATGGCATGCTTTTAGCTTTCACAAGCACCAAATTTATCTGTACAGATAGGAGTTACTCCTTAACCACGTTATTCATTTGCAATGCATGAGCAGGCTTACAACAAAAATCTGTGAAGTGTTTAACCTCATATACATGGTTGATCTTTTGTGGCTTGGCTGTTAATTGTGCTTGAAAGCAAGAGAGACAGTGAAACTGAGGAATGCAGCAATTCAGTCACAGGCAGCAGATCATTCACCTCTGCAGATGCTAACTTGCTCCTGTGGCTTAGAAAGGTTGACCTCCAGTTATCTGTGGTCCAGGTTAGTGTCACTGTGTCACTGTAGCAACAAAATGGGCTCTGAAAACGGCATGAAGCATCTCAGTCTGCTTCCCTCTGGGCTGGGGTTCACATTAGAGAGCCTAATGCAACATGTGATGCAAAGTGGCAACTTTGCTGGCAGCCTTAACAGAAGGATCAGTAGAGGCAGATGTTAAACCAGCTGTTTGCTCCAGGGATTTTAGTTTCCAGAGCCAGAGTGAGGCTGAACGTGCTTTAATTCAGACACAAAGAAAAGAGAGGATTTCAGAGAAATAAGTGTCTTCCTTGGCTAGCAAGGAGGCAGTGGAATTAACATGAATCAAGAAGGACATGCTGATTACCTTGGCTGCAGCAGCGCCTTCAGCTCTCTGGCCCTCTTTGGCATTCCAACAATCAAAGTTTCTTTTGAAAACTGGAGGACAGGTAAGCACTTCAGGCACTTAGCCCCTCTGCTTTAGAAAGTGTTTGAGGCTGCCTAAATGTTTGAGTGTGCTTAACTTTCTCAGTGACCACGAATGGCAAATTTAGACTAGACATCTGTTTTTTAAGATGGCCAGGATAAGGGAGACTGATCCCACTGAATTACATTCTTTTCAGCCCAAGTGCTGTGTCTCAGATCTTCTGTTGTACTGCTTTTCAGCATCTTGCACTGGCCAAAATAAATTGAATAGAAATAAGTGTCAGAGGGATAGATAAGCATATTCCAAGACGAGTAAAGTGTTACCACTGTAGCCATGGTGACTGTTGCGAACATGGGCTACTGCAGTTCTGCAAATCCCTCCTGGTGTCTGAAGCCTTTTGCACATGATACAGCACTGCCAGCCACAGCTCTGGGATGCCATTAGGAGTGTGATTTAGAAAAGGTTTTGAGCTTTGAGCCCCTAGCCCATAAAGCCTCTAGGCTTTATGCAAAATCTGTGTGCCACGTTCACCTGAACTGTATGCCAGAATGCCTGCATAAACATTATCCTGTAGTCAAGGTGGTAATAACACATACAGATTCTAAAGAACAGAGAGATAGCTGCCAGGTTATCACTAACACACATTTTTTGTGCTTTTGTGAATTTGTTGGCCCAGAATTAACTTTCTATTAACAGAAGGTGCCACACTGAGCTTCTTTTTTTCTAGGTAATTATTCCTTAGCAATACTCTCTAATGATTACTCTTGAAGCAATAAATAAAGCCATGCTAATCTCTTCTGTGTAGGCTCCTGTGCAACACCTATCACCTTAACAAACCACTTTTCAGTGGGACATTAAATGGCAGATTAACACCCTGACATGTACTGCTTGTCTTTCCATCCTCTTCCTCAAAGAAGAAGAGCATTTAATGGAATAATTTGATTTTTGAGGTGTTGTTTTTTTCTTAGTTTTCTAAAAGTATATGTTGCTACTCACTTATATAAGTAAGAGCAAAATCAGAACTATGGACCAGAATTAGGAAAGAGTTCTGGATGTAAACAGTATTTTAGAAGACTGTCCACTAAGTAAGACTAGTCTCACATTCTAGAAACAACAGTAGGGGTAATAGATGTAAGATATACCCAGGAATGATAAATAGGAGTAATAAACCAGGCATGTGTATACAATGGATTACTTTTGTTTTATACACAACACTAAATAGATGCTTAAACTGATTAATAACCACAGAGGGAAAATACTGTTTAATCCATTTTGGCATTTGTTTATTACCAGTATATCCCTAAGGCATTATTTTTTCCTTCCCTAATGAGATTGGAACATACTGCTGAATCAATATCAGAGTTTCTGAACTTATTGCAAAAGAACAAGCTTAGGAATAAATAACCATCAAGGAGAGATTTTTTTAGATGTGAGCCATTGCATGAGAGAACAGATCATATGGAAAAGAAAAAGGAGGTACTGACAGGTATATTTATTTTTGAAGTTTCTATGGCACTTCTATTTGATCAAAATCATTCTGAAACGGTACACTGAAAGCATGGCTTCCCAGTTTGGAATCTTTGCATTTCCTACAAAGAAGCAGGTGGTTTTTAAATTCACATTAAGGGTCATACTCTCAATCCCATTTTCTCTGCTTAAACACAACCTCTTTCTGAAAGCTGAATCTTTGCTGAGTGATCCTGAGGTTCTAGATGCCTAAATAAGTTTTGGAAATGTGGGTTAGAAATACCCCTCTAAATTGAGTCCCACGTGCTTGTCAGTGTTTAAGTGTATAAACATTCCTCTCTGGAAACTTCTTGTAGGTCCTGCAAGTGTATAAATAAGAAGCATCTGAAGAAAGTGAAGTCTGTGTGTAAGAGAGGGCAGCTGTACATAGATGTGCTGCTGATGTTAGCTTTCATCTATTTGGAAGCTGGATGATGCAGAGATTATTCATACAAAGTGCAAGAAAGTGTTGCACAAAGTGTCATGAACTCTGAGGGAGTAAAGTTGAATTTTAGAGTCTATAATCCTTAAAGTTTTAGTGGAATAGCATGAGAAATGCATAGTTTTTGAGTTTTGTTTTTTTTTTATTTTAAGCAAGAGTTAAATCTCTACTTACAGAGAGAAATTGTGGGGGGGTAAAAGAAAATCTAGAAAGTCTAAATGCAAAATGCAACTAGTGTCCTGCTTTTTTGTATTATTTGGCTTGTCTGGAGGTAGGAATAAGAATTCCTCTATGAGTTTCAATACTGAATGCAACACTAGATGTGAAACAGGGCAAGGGAGGTACTTTGCCAACTGGAAATTTGGAGGTGGTAATAAGAATGTCTTTTAAAAAGTATACAGGGATAAATGTTTTCACTTTTTTAAAAAATGGAGACTGCTTTGCTCTGTAAGTGCATATTGTTTAGAAATACCTAAACAGAAGGAAAGCTTGGAATACTGGTGTATCATAATAAAAAGGTACAAAGTCTATGAGATAATCTGCAGTTGACACCCTTCCTTCAGAAACAGTCCTATATATGGAGTTTTCAAGTGCACATTCAACCAAGAGTCGTCTCTAATAAATTTCCAAGGAAGTAGTATTTTATCCAGCAGCTTCTGCAGAAATGTCATGCAGATCATGTTGGGTAAGGCCAAAATTTAACTCAGTTGTTTGGAGCTTAGTAAGAGATACAGAACATCCCAAAGCCAATCTTTAAATGTGCTTACTGACAGGACAGCATTGTGCCTTTTACTGAGGTCTAAACAAAACCCATTCTAGATTAAACTCCCATCCTAATATATGACATTTATACTGCCTTGATGAAAATTAGGACTTCACTAAGTTTCACACATTAATGTCTTTGATGCAAGAATATTCCTTATTATTCTTATGTCTCACTGTGTCCAAGTTGCATTGGGGTCCTCTAGAGAACCAAGGGTTTGGGGAGTTGCTGTAAATATGAGTGAAATTCAGCTGATCTGCATTTAAGCATCCAAAACTTATGTCTGGTCTGAGCTAGTCAGGTCAGTTCCCTCTACAGTCAGTGCAGACATACTGGCCTTTCAAAGATTGAGCTGTCCTGGAGAAAGTCCTAGGGATGAGATAAACCACTGCTTGAGCTATGCTCTTCTCTTTCCTCCCCGGTGACCACTGTGTGGAGGTGGAGGATTGGTTCAGATTAGCTGCTGTGCTGCAGGTGAGATAAATTCCACTGCTCTTAAGAATGAGAAGATGTAAAGAATAGAACATATATACATATGAAGACAGAGACACTGGAGCAAGGGCCAGGCTTCAGTCAGAGATTCAAAAGGATGTGACAGTAAAATTATTGGTATATAAGATTCTAGAAGTCTGGCTAGGTGGTTTATTTATAAGAACATTCCTTTCAAGTTATAACTAACAGTCTGTGATTGTTGCTAACTCCCCACTTTTGCTCTAAGATAGCACTAGTGTATTATCTGATGTATTCACCAAGAGCCATCTCTCCAAACCATCATGTTTACTGCTTGATTCTTTCTTGGCATAGCTACTTCATAAATTCATCCATCCCAGAAATGTATTTTTTTTAACATTGAAATGATAAATTTTCCTCACCAGGTTTTTTTTTTTGGGTTTTTTTTTTGGGTTTTTTTTTGTTTTTGTTTTTTTTTTTGTTTGTTTGTTTGTTTGTTTTTTGTTTTGTTTTTTTTTCCTTGAAACAGTGTGTAGGTCAGTGTTTGCAATCACTTGGGAAAGAAAGGGGAGCAGATGGTGAGGTGCTGGCTGGATGTTTCTCTCACTATGATTGTAGTTCCTAAAGTTTCTATCTGACCCCTCCTGGATCATACTTGTGTTGTGATGCACTTGGAGTACCCAGATTCTCTGACAGGAACTGTGTCAGGCTCTGAACCAGAGAGGAGTGGGAAGAACCAGGGCTGCCACTCTGCCACACTGCTCCCATACGTCTCTCTTCTGTTTGCAATTTCCATCCTGATCCTCAGACATCTCTGGTGATTTTCACTGCACTCATGGTCCGTGGGAAAGTTCCTCTTGAGAGGAATCAGTAGTATGCAGTCCTCCACACTGTGGTCTGTTGCTCTCCAGAGAAAAGGATTAGAAATAGTATTGTCCTCAAGAGCTGAGAAAACTTGCAGATTTTCCATGCACAATAAACAGTTTCTATAATTACCAGGAAAACAAAACAGAGAGGCAGAGCTGTGCAGCAGGGCCAGCCCATCTCATACACACTGCTGTGATAATGAAATCCAAACCCTGTGGAATTGCGGGCACATTATTCTTACTTGCTTTAAAGGTCAGCTGAGAAGCTGATTTCTCAAACGGGCTCATAGCTCTGAGACAATGTAACACTAGTAATTTCTTCAAAAAAATTGCAGTTGTCAGAGAAACTGGATTAGTAGCTCATGGAGCTAAAAATAGACACTATGGGCTTGCCAGAGAGGGGTGAAATCAGTGACAGAGGTGAAGGTACATCAAAATATCATAACATCTGGAGAAAAAGCAACAAACAACTGAAAGCAAGTTAGCCATAAAATTACATTTAAAAGAATTGGAATCACAAAGAAGAAGAATGACAAGGTTTAGTCTTAATTCTGTTTTATTCATCTTCTAAATCCACCTTGCAGTTTCTGTTTTATCTGCTGAATCAGTTTGGCCACAGTCCCTCCAAAGTACCACAAATTAAGCACTGAAAGTCATGTTAGAGCCATTATTTGAATACTGAAAAAGAAGTTTTTGGCTTGATGTTTCCATCTTCTTCGCAGGAGGGAGGAGGATATAATTTATTGCTAAATTTATTGAAATGAAAAATAAAAGCTAAACTGCCAAAACCCAAATCTAATAACAGAGCTACAGTGAAAGAAAATTTCCAAACCTCAGCAAATCTTTACTAAAAAGTGGGTAATTATTTTTCATTGCCTCAAACATTTACATTTTAAAGAATTCTGTACCATGATTTTGCAAGTTCATATTGCTTCTTGCTTGGATTTAACAAATGAAACAAAACAAACCACTTCTTTGTTCTTAATTCTTCTTCAATGACTTATTTTCTGCAGCAGGGCAATTTCACCATGCTATGTATGACCTGAAGGAGCAGCAATCCACTGCAGACAGGGAACCTCAGCCAGTTTGGTCAAGGTTAAAAGTTCTTCAAGGTACAGGCTGGGTCTCAGCTGAAGACAGGGTTGGCAGTAGTTGCATGCAGTTCCTCCTATGACTTAAGTAATTCTTTCAATTACATATTCACCTATGCATATCTCAGGAATAACCTACACCACTTTCTTTACAAACTCTTTCTGTAGTATGTGTCTTTTCTGCACACCTGTTACAAAATCTCTGCATTTCAGATCTGAGGCACTGGCAAGTGTAGGATATAAATAATAACTTATGTCAGCGAAGCAAATCACTGTGAAAAATACATGTAAAGTGTTTATGCTCGTTGTCTTGTATATATGCTCTTTGGATGTCTTATAATGTTCTTTGCAAATTTTTGTTCTTGCAGAAGTCCTCATTGTAAAAGAGGTAAAGAGTAATCTTGATTTTTGGATTTAATTAGCATCAGTGCCATTTATCTGGCATTAAGTCTGTCCCATTATTACCAGGTTCAGTGGTGGAACAGAAATGTCAGGACAAGCAGCACCAGCAGTTATCTGCATCCTATGTCCTACACATTATCTACACATTCCATGGCATACTTTGAATTTTGTGATATGACTGCTTTAATTTGTAGAAATATATTTAGGGATAAATAATACAAAATATGTGGACATTGTCTGATAGCTGTCTTGAGATATTATGGCTATATTGTCACCTACCCTTGGGATTACTCTAAACCAAATCATGCACCTTTAGCATCCATCCTTACTTCTGTGAAAAGTATGGCCCTCTTCTCATCCCTTTACTTTTTAAACTTCAGTTTCTTTAAGGCCCAGAGATTAATGACACAAGTGTTTTCCAGCAAAGTATTATAAGAGAACAGTAACTGTGTGTTGTTTTTTTGGTTTTTTGTTTTTTTTTCCCTGAATATCCTGTGCTCCACTGCTAGGACTGACTACATTCCTGCTTGAAATAAATTTCCCAGTTTACTAAAATTTGCTAAAGTTCTTCTTTGCAGGATCCCATAGTGCTTTGAAGAGGCTGTGTGTATCCTGTCACAGGTGCCACACATAAATATTAAGGTGTTCTCAGATCACCATCCTGGAGAGTCCAACCAATTATTTCACAGCCACAAATAATCCTCTTGCTCTCTTTGCCACTTTCCTTTGCCTCTAAGGCCAATCTTAGAGAGGGAACTGATTGCTACTAAAAATAATCTACTGGTTTATATTTATATATTTCAGTGAGATTAGTTTGTAATAAGCAGAAACTTTTGCAAATCAAGCTTGTATTATTGGCATGAAGTTCACAGCCTGGGCCTACCAAGTTGTAGTTCAGTCTCTTCCCAAAGTCTTTGATAACAAATGGAACTTTGCATGCAGTTTCTCACCTAGAAGAAGAGATTATAATTTTCCAGTTGTCTGTGACTGTGGTTCTGATTCTCCCTTCTAATCAGGAGTCATGAAATTCAAGAAAGTGTGAATTGAAAGTAATTTTTGGTACTTCATTAAACAATTTTTCCAGAAACCAGCTGAAATTGGTGATTTAACTGGTGATTCATTCAGGCTCTTCTTCATTTCCTCTGAAAGGAAAGCTAAAGGACAATTAACTTTGCTGCCGTAGAGTTGTATCTTTCAGCTTTTCAGTGTTGCCAAAGTAAAATCTGAGGACTAATTCCTATCTAAGGTGATCACAAACATCTGTAGGAACAGAGCCAGACATATGTAAAGGTAACTTGGATTATTGTAGGAAGATGGATTTCACCTGAGTTCATGATGCTCAGTTCCGGGAGTGGGAATTTTAGGAAGGGTTACGAACCACCCATTGCTGGTGTGTCATTTACTGAGAGCAGACCAAAGGGACAGAACCATTTAGCAGAGTTTTAATTTCAGCTTTATGAATGCTGAGAATTGCTGCTTGTCTTGTTTCAATCTTCTCTGTTCTGGATGCTGGATAAAAGTATTTGGTCCTCCTAAAATGTGAAGACTGACCACCTCCAAGCCTGCACTCCTGTGGAAATAGACAAATATCCATCCCTTGAGTGCAAAGGCTTTTTGTGTAGTTCTGTAATACTGTTGTAGTGTTGTCTTACAGGGCTTATCTGAAGAGACTTGTACAAGCATTCTGCACTAATAAGATTACAACCTTGCACTATCAACAATGGTTGCTTAGCATTAAAATAATCTTGGATGCCATTAAAGAGTACTAGAGTTCTATCAGGGTTTAGAGCACAGAGATGTTTGTAAACCTGAACATGTTTGTATGAAATTTCTCACAGACAAAGGATAATCTAATTAATGACAGTATTTCCATTTTAGTAATACACAGAGGAGGTAAGGCAGTGTCCCTAGAGACTTCTGTCAACTTAATGATTAAGAGATTAACTTTAGTACTCTGTAAATCTGAACATTGTTTTAAAACATCGGCCTGCAATCAATTGAGAAGGGATGGGGAGGGTTAGAGTTTTGCTGTCAGAGGGAATGAACAGAAAAGCTCAGAAAGCCTATAAGCCAGGATCTTCCCACACTGAAATCAAGGGATTAATTGCAAAATTGCATCTGATTACTTGTCCTGTAACTAACTGTTCAGCAAAGGAATCCACCTGCCAACAGAAGCAGAGTCCATCCAAACTCTCACATGCTGCATTTAAATTTTTTTATTGGGATTTGTTTGGCAGACTTAGTGGTCTGGAAGTTCCAGTAAGTACCTCTGGTTGAAAGTTGCTATTTCAGTTATGATTGCTTCCCCAAACCAACTGAATTTATTACTAACCAAAGACTTACCTACTTGAAAAAAAAAAACAAAACAAAAACAAACCGGTAAATTTGGTTTTGTCATTTGTGTCTTTTTTTTGACTGTGAGCAGTTGAAGTGCATGATGTATGTACTAACCAGGCCTGTGCTGTGGCATTGAACAAGTTATTCAGGGCTGCAGCACCAGTATAACACATTCAGAATTCAGTATTAATCCCTCCATGGGAACACGAGTCTATGTAAAAACTTGATGTGCCATATGTGTAGGCCATGGGAAAATTGTGTGTGCAGTGAACTATATACGGTCTTAAAAGCTTTAACATTTGTACTGCTCTTCCTATAACAGAATGTATGTCTTGATAGTTGTTGATCCTATGAGCTTCTGAAAAAAAAAAAAATCTAAAGTTTATTCTTCTTGTCTTAAAATTACTGTTTTGTGTCTAACTGTTTACACAGACCTGCATACAGCAAATGGTCTTTCTCTGTATGTTGCTGGGAAATGGAAAAGCAGATGCTATTTGTGAATCTTGCAGGCTTAGAGAGATCAGTGAATGCCTTTCCTGAATCTCCTCCTGATAAGCCACTTCATTTACTAGCAATTGCAAACAGTGCCAATAGCCTGGGCCTTCTTTAAAGGAAACAAAACAGCCTTGTTCTGTTCCATTCTATTGATACTTCTTATTTTAATCTTTTTGCCTCCTTTTGAGTAGGCTTTGGTGATACAATTCTTCCAAAGTGTAACTGAGGACAGTTTGCCTTTTTTACCCCTCTTTTTTCAAAGCCACTGAAGGCCTCAAACAAGAAGAAGAAACTTTACAAAACTCATGCAGGTACGTTGTTAACAGGTAGCAGAAGGATAAAACAGCCTTCTCAGAGTATCCCAAACTATCTTTTAACAGTGTGCCTGCACTGTGTTGTGACTTCTTGCTTTCATAATGTGACCTGCTATTAATGGTGTTTGTTGCAATGAGGTCCTTTTAGTTTGTCCTAAAAGATTTTACTTGTTTGTTACCATACTAGAAACATAATGTACACTCTATAAGAAAAGCAATATACAATATACTATACATCTTCTATTTCAATGCCTCCAGCTTTAGGCTAGTATTCATATCAGTGTTTATAATCAAAATGCAGATTTTCATGTTCTTCACAGGACCAAGCAAAGTTTTGCCTTGTCTAAATACTAACAGTAACATTTCTATTCAACAAATACTCTTTTTTCTCATGCTTCTAGTTTCCTTGTGGTGGGCTCCATCCTACTGATTCCCCATTAATGCATTTGAAAGGGGAAAGCAATGAGCTATTTTATTTCAGTGCATGACCTTTGCACAGTACCTGATTCATAAAGATAAATAGATCCAAAATTTCATTTATGAGTTACTAGTGATCAGCAAAACAACAAAAATCCTTTGAAATTCAGCTGAGGAAATTCTGAAGTTCTTGCATTGCTTATTCAGTTTTGCAGTTTCTTGAGTCATTATAATGGATATATTTTATTAAGCCTTTGCCATAGACACTGGCATCTTCATAGAAGTTGTTCTGATTTCTGCTCCCAGTTATATGTGAAAGCATACTGTAAAGAAATTATTTGGATTTTTAAAAAAATCATGCAAGTTTTCTTCACATCATTTCTTTGTTTGACCTCATCTTCTGGTAGGGAGCTAACTTTAATTAATTTTTTTCATAACAGTAGTACAGTGTCCATAAAAATGTTTATCCAGTGAAATGTCACTCAAAAATATTTTGATCCTGATTGTGACCAGGATGCTTTATTTCAGAGCTAAGCCACTGAAGAGGTGATCAAAGAAGACAGAATATTAGGACAAATTAAGAAATTTTTGTGCATATGGTTAAAAAAGTGATATGATGTAATTGAGCTGGTTTTTTTCCTCATTAAAATTTGCTTATACACATTACAGCTGCTCATAAAATATTTATTTCTTCCTACACTGTCTTTCTTTTGAAGTCAAAAGATCTCCAAAGCAAAAAAGTTATCTGACTTTGTCAAATTACATAGCAAATGCAATGCAGACACCAAATCCATCCAGGCTTTAGTAGTCCCAAAGGTAGCTAATTCACTGGAAGTCATTGACAGAGCTTGTTCTTCTGAACATTGTAATAACACAGTGTGAAATGCACTGGTTCACTTACATTGTTGGCTGCTCAAGGTACCACCCAGACTGTATTTATTATTCTTCTCTCATTGCTTGGAAAGGAGGGGAAAAAAAAGGAGAAAAAAGCTTAGGTCTGTGTCTCTGCATTACTCCAGTTCTCATATGGCAGACTGCATCTGGTAGTATGCTGCAGACTTGCTTTGCCATGACAGAGAAGATGGTTTGTCTCTTTTGTGGCACTTTTTTTTTTTTTCTCCCTATCTGGAATTTTTTGACATCTCTTCAACCATGTCAGTAGCTTTTTTTTGGCTGCTCAAAGCCTGGAAATCCTGGATGAAAGGCAGCACTAAACAAGTGCAGAACAATTCTGTATCTCAGGTGAGAAGTTTTGTAAGGATATTTTATGTTTATTGCTAGGGGCAGACCAACTTTCCAAGTTCAGTGGGCTCACCTTATGCTGTAGAGCTGATGTGTAAAGGCACAACACATGTTGACACATTTCTCAGCTAATGCAGCCACATGGTCAGTGCAGTTCAGCATGGCAAATCCTGAGAATACGGAATTTGCAGCAATTGGAATTTCAGTTGTTTGAAGGAATACATGATATGTAGCACCTGCTCTCTTGTGTGTCATGAAAACTATATAGAAATATAGGAAAATAAGAAGGAAAGGAAAAAAGAAACAAATGAGGGCAACTGTGAGGCAGAGCTCATTTATCAAATTTCACATTCCACAGAGGCAGAACTAAAACCATTCAAATTCAGTGGTCAGTGCTGATCAGCCATCTTGTAGGAGTTCCACCTCAGTTTCCATAGGTAAATTTTATACTGAGCAGCTCTAATACTGCCACAGGGCAGGAGGTGTTTGGCTTTTTAATAACCACTAAAAGTTTGGTTAAAGATTGGTTGCTGGAGTGCTCAATACCCACACACCCTGCTGGGTCTTGGCAAGTCGGACTCACTTTCCAGGTTTCCAAGGTTTTGTGGTGGGAACTTTGAATGTTCTTGTGAATCAGGACTGACCAGGGGTGGTCCTAAGCCTTCACAAACATATGTTCAGGACCAGTTGTACACACATCCTACACACATGCCTACGTATTTTATGAATCAGGTCTGTGATCAATGTTTTGAGCAGTTAGTGTGCTGCAGTTTCATGGGGTTACTCTCTCTTCGGTTTGCACTGTAAATAATACTGTACATCTGCTATTTTATGATACAAATGCCATGTGAGTTGCTTATTTTTAAAATGTTATATAGCTCTGTTATGATTTATTTGCAATGCCATATTGCAGTATTGGTTTAATATACAATGTATCTCAATGGCATGAGTGAAATTGCTTATATTTTGCAATGTCAAATATTTTATTTTTGTTTTTTAAAATGAATACATTTCATCCTATGCAGTTCCATAAATGTTTCTTAAGTGGCTCATTATGTCTGAAAATATTGCTTCCTCTCCAGTAGTGCAAGCATAACAACTAGTACTCCTGATCAAAATCATCAGATATATCATCTAGCAATTTCAGATTAGAAATGTATGTACAAATATGTAAGCATTTATAGTTAATCAGAACATTTACTATATCTTCCTTACTTTTCATGTAATGATACATTTTAATCATTTTGTATTCTTTTTATTTGTAATTATTTGTGATTCATACACAGTGTAAATAACATGTTTCATTATGCAAGTTTTCTAGGTATTCAAGACTACAAAAAGGTTTGTATATGAAAAGAAACTGAAAGTAGATTGGAATGACATAAAATAAAGTGGTGATGACTATGTTCTATTTATACTGTTCATTTCCAAGATGTCTGTTAAAGAAAAAATATTTTATTTGCCCTTTAATGTCCAACCAGTTATTTGAAGTATATTTACATCAATAAATCATGCAAAAGTCTATTAAAAGTCATGAAGAATCATTGAGATTTTCTTTTTTTTTCTGTTTATGATTTACCTATGGAGAGCAGAATTTAAATATACTAAAATCCAATTCAATGGGAACAGTCCAAGAAGTCAGTGAAGGTATTTGTGGAAAAGAACTTTTTTCCCTCATACCTCGCCTTTTAGCCCAGGTCCAAATTTATTTTCAAACAATAAACCAGTAAAATATGTTAGAACAAAATGCTAAATGCTTGAATCCATTTTGTGTATATTCCTTGATATGTAATCTTTGGTTTTCATGGACATGGCCATGCTCAAACCTTACTAAAGCCTTTGTTCTCGGCTGAAGTTCCGGCATTTTGAGGCAGAGCTTCTCAGGAAATTTAACAGATTGTTGGAAAAAAAAGTCTGGTGTGGGTGATACTACAACAGCTGATTTAAGTGATTGTTCAGTTCTTGGTTCTGTAGAACAAGAGAGCAGATCAGATTTCCTTCCTGGAGAACAGAGTGAGAGAACAGGTGACATTGCAGGGGAATCCCAATGCTCGCTCCTTGCTGCCAGTGCAGGAACAGAGGAAGCTGGCGTGCTCTAGTGTCGTGAGCTTGACAAATGCTGCCTGTGTTGCCCACTTTTTCATTCCTTCTTAATCTTTTCTATATCCCCAAGTGAGACAATGACTCATTCTGCTCTGCTATTTTTTACAGAAGACCATTAACTAGAATTGGTTGCAATATATTTTCTGCAGAATGTGCTACTGGGAGAAAGTGGAATTTCAATCAATTCTATGTGTTGTTGGGGGGTTGATTCTGACATTTTTGTTCCAAATGTTCTTAGCTCTTATGTGGCTAAAGCTAAAGCTAAGGAAGGTCTTACCTGTCCTGAAATTTCAGGGAGTTTTGCTGGCTTTAAGCCTGGTGAATATTTTCTAGGAAGGAGACTGATAATTTGCCTATTCCTGGCTTGAAAATTACTCCAGAAAATTATTCTGAATTTTTTAGATGGGAATTTTAATAACTCCAGTATGTGGAAGTCAATTCTTGTCCACATTATATTTGAGATTCTTGTGTGTTAACCAGGAAATTATGATAAAGACAGTTATCAGAGATTTATTAGCTGTGGGAGTTACTCTTTTATTAATAGAATGCTACATTTCGATATTTCACTTTCTCCAATAAAGTTCCTTTATGTGACTATATGAATGCAAGGAATGTAAGAAGTGCCTTCAGCTTAACACCCGTGTACATTACAGATAATTCCAGGACAGAAGTATATAAAAGGAATAAAAATTTGTGTAGACAAGGACAACAACATGTATGAAAGCTCTTGCTTATATTCCAGAAATGATACAGGAAAGAATTGCTCAGGTTTGAAAAGATATGACTATGATAAAAATCTCTGAATACTCTGTTGAAAAGGGATAGAAAATGATTATTCTGTGTTTCTTATAATGGCAGAATTAGAGGGCACTTAATGAGGTTGCAGGCAGCAGATTAAAAACAAGTAATGCAAGAGAAAGTGCTTTTTTTTTCCTTAGTGTGTGTAATCAAATTGTGGCTCTCAGTGCCAACAGAACATTTGAGACTAAAATAGAAGCAATTAGAAAGGCTGATGGAGGGTAGATTCGTCGACTGATTTCAAACATGTTGAACTGCATGCTATTGTCAGCTCAGAAAGCCACTAATCCTTTGTTGCAGGAATCTGGGAGAGTGTCCCAGCCAGAGGTCTCATACTACTTTTTCATTCTCTCTTTGCATACCATTCTCTATGGATATCACTCCAGAAAATTTGCTGGGTAGATGGGGCTTTCAAGAAAAAGCCTGGGTTTGTATTTTGATATGGGAGACACTGGAAGAAGAGAGTCCAAGGTGATCTGCAGGCTGGGGAAAGAATGGAGGGGAAGAGAACTTGAAAGCCACACCAGCATCTGGAGGTAGCATAATGCACTGGGAACTCGCTGCTAATATGCAGTCTGGACATCAAAGCTGGTCTGGGTAAAAGAGGTGGTCTTCACTGGGAGACAAATCAGAAAAGAGGATTTTTGCTGAAATCACTCAGCACAAACATGTTTCCTGTGATCTTTCACAGCACTTTTCCTATGCCTGTGGAAAAAAACCCCAGAAGTATGGAGCAAGGCAATAAAAAAATACCCAGCAATGGGCCAAGATCAATTTTACAAGAAAGACTTGGAGAGCTGTCATCATCTTGATGGGAAAACCACTCTTGTGTGTTGACTCTGCCTTGGTACCTGGGGCACAGACCTTGTAGGATGAAATCTGAGTAACAGCTTTAAGTGGAAAGGATTGTTTCAGTTTTCCTCACATGTAATATTCCTCCTTAATTTCAGTACAGAGGGAGGGAAAATTGATAAATATACCAAATAAAGAAGCTATTTTTGTAGGTCTGCACACCTGGTATATATGAGCAGATAAAACATACTTTAATTCTGTTTTACTGGCCTCCTAAGATGTGGGCATGGGTGAGATGCACTGGCTAAGTAGAGCAGAAACTGAAGTTGAGGACCACTTTGATTCAGTATTTTCATTGAAGATGTTAGCACAGAGGAGAAGTAATTACATCTGTTGATGGCACAAAACAGGGAGCTGTTCTGTTACCAACACAACAAGAGCCAGATGAAAAAAGGGAAGAATAGAGAAGCCTCCAGACCACATAAAATAGAGGTAGGCTGAAAGGATAAGTAATGTCTGCCAGGATTAATTGCAGATATTTGTGTAATAACTGGAAACTTGTAATTTAGAAGTGACAGTAGAAGAAAAAGAGATGGAAGGGTACCGAGGGAGAAGTGTATGATTATATCCACTAATGTCATGTGAAAAAGAGAGAGAACTGTTTCTGATAGATACAGGGAGATATCAGTGGCATTGCATAAGGTACTTATGTGATCATATCTGGAATACTGTGTGTAATTCTGATTATTCAAATACAGGATATTTTTATGACTGGCAGCAACATAAAGCCTAAGGGGATTATAATTATTTAATTAGTCTGTTTCTTTTCAAGCAATCCATGCCTCTTTTAAAGGGCATACACATAAAGTGTGCCTGATGTATTTTTGTGTCTTCAGGTAGAGAATCTGGCATCAAAAATGTTCAAAATACTCACATTTCTTCCTGTTCAGTAGGCTAAGGAGGTACAAAGTGATACAGCTTAATAAAATAGCAAAGAAATAGAGGAGGCTGAGTTACCATCTGGTGTATTTCTTGACAGGTCCAGGTTGTGATCTTTAAAACAGTTTTTCTTGTTTTATGTGGGGCTAGAATGAACAAGTGAAGGCTTTTCAGCCATTGTCTGCGCTCCTGACTTTTCTTAAAAATGTGAGCAAGGAAGATAAAAAGCAATTTTTCCACAAGGCATCTTGGTTCAGCTTCCTAAACACAGATCTCTCCTGCACTTGAAATGCCCTGGTTCACCTTGTTTTCTCTGTAGCTCCTACATGGCTGAAGACCTTTTGAAGGTCCTGGGCCATATTCACCAATGCCACATTGACCTCTTAGATGCCATAAAATGGTAATGTATTGAGACAGCTAAATTAATTACATGGTGCTGAGTTTATAAATGATTTCCCAGCTAAAAACATCACACTGCTTGAAGGAAAAACTAGCTAACCAGACAAAGATCACAGGTCATTCATCTATCAGTGTATGAGATTACTTTTACTAGAGTACGTTCACAAATGATGAAACAAAGCTTTGCATATGGGCCAGAATATATTAAAATAATATTGAATAATGTCCTAACATGGTAATGTAATGATCTGAATACTTTGACAAGCAAGTGAAACATAATTGTGATATGATTTATTTAGTTTGTCCCTTAAGACATATCTTTAAACCCAGTGAAATAGACATAGTATTGTATAATTTGCATTTTTCCTCCCATAGTTATTTCTGCAAATAGACATTCTTTGGCCTGGCTGCTATGTCTTGTTTAATATGCCTTATTGTAATTGCTTTTAGAAAAATCAATATAATCCTACAGCTTGTCCTATGGTGGCAGTGAAAGAACAAATACCACTTTTATTTCACTTGTCTGTCTGGAGCTGACAGGTTATTATGCTGCACATGAAAATGGTGGTATTGAGAACTTTGCAGAGCTGTGGGAAGCTGAGTGCAGTGCCCTTCTCCTAAAAGGACTCCTGATTGTGTAACTGGCAATCTACAATTCCCTGTCACCAAGTCCCATGGCTGGCAGGATGGGGCTGCTCAGCTCTGGTTTATAGATCTCAGATGGTCTCTCTGCACACAGTGGCCTGGTGGTGAGTCAGGTAAGAGACCTGTGGTCACACACCTGAGTCATTACAGGGCAGGTCATACAGCTTGTTACTGATATAAATTACTTGTTCAAATACGCCTGTGAAAACTTCCCAGTTTTAGGATTGAATGTGATACATTCCTTTCTTTCTTTAATCTTGCTTTCCTTTCAGGTACCTGCCTTGGGAAATGCTGTCCTGGATAATGAAATATGACAAAATTCTCAGCTTCACTTTTCACCTCCCTTTGTGTCCCAGATGCATATAGAGTTTCTGACCCTTCCAGTTGTTTCAGGTCTGAAGACACCAGAGTGTCAGAGAATTTATTTTGATTTTTCATTTACATTTCAAAGCACTTTGTTATCAGAATTCCAATAAGCCATCTTGCGCTAGCTATCCAAGCCCTTAATGGGTGATTCCTCCAAATGGACTCAGAATTTCTCCAGCTCTCTTGCTAACACACAGAAACATTAAAAAATATTCAATGCATAGAGAAAATACTCTTCCTCACAAGAAGAAGCAGAGGGGCAGGCACTGATTTCTTCTCACTCTTGACCAGCAATAGGACCCAAGGGAACAGCCTGAAGCTGTGTCAGAGGAGGTTTTGGCTGAATATTAGGGAAAGGAGCTTCACCCAGAGGGTGTCTGGGCACTGGAACAGGCTCCTCAGGGAAGTGGTCACAACACCAAACCTGACAGAGCTTAAGGAGCATTTGAACAATGCTCTCAAGCACATGGTGTGACTCTTGGGGATGTCCTGTGCAGGACTCAGTGATCCTTGTGAATATTCTATGACTCTATGATTGTTCAACAGCAGAAACATAGACAAATGAGGCACGAGTGCCTAGTTTGGAGTGACAGCCATATCTTCCTCTCATCTGTCCGCTGGAAATACAACACAGCCAAGAGGAAACTGACCGGGAGCGTCCTGGAGTGTGAGTAAGAGAACTTCCTGACATACATGAAATTGGAGTTTAAGTTAGAATCTAGAACTGAGCTCAAATATTGAAATGAGTAGAAAACCATCTGAAATAGCAGTCTGGGGAAAAATGGAAGGTAAAAGGAGATGCAGAATAAGCTGGGTAGGAGTTGCTAAGGGCAAAAGAAGAAAAGAGATGATGCTGTCACCAGTAGAAAACTTCAGAAATCAATTACGAGGGGATGCTGAGCTTCTGTCTAAGTCAAGAAATAATAATTTTGCAGACCATTATATTAATCTTCTGCTGAAACCCATCAATAACTATAATACCAGTAATCTTGAATTTCATGATAAGGGTGAGTTTAAAATTAGTTTGAACATTGAAGAGTGTAGTTTATAAGGAGAAAAGAATTATTTCTTAACATCTGTGCTGGAATCCAAGGGAGGAAGACAATTTTTATTGCAATAAAGAGAAGATCATTGTTAGAAAAAGGAAGGCTTATTCCCCACTTTAGGCTCAGATTTATTATGTATTAGAATCAAGCAAAATTCTTTCTCAGAAAAAGCTATGAATTTCTCAGACACTCTGGAAAATCAAGAGCTAATCAATTTTAATAGTGTATAGCACATTATTGCATCCAGGAAGTGTAATACAGATTACTACTTGACTGAGTATTTGCTGTGTGCTCCTGGTCAAAAGGAACTTGTGTAAATGTCAGTGGCATTACTGATCTGTGACACTGGAAGAGTGTGGTAAATCAATATTGTCTTAATTACATTTTCTTGAGGCAATTATATAGTAGTCAGAGAAGGATGGCATGCTTAGTTTAGCATAATCAGTAAATTCTTTGTCTGCAAGTCATTAAGAAACCCCAAAATCCTTGAGGTTTTCCCACAGTACTCCTGTACCTAGGGCATTCCTGGTGGAGACTGTCATGGGTGCTGTTCAGACCCACAGGTCACTGTGCTGGTGGTGCCATGTTTCCTTTTCTGGCACAGGTGATGGATGCCAAGGCTATTCTGGCTTTGCAGCACCGATCTACATCTCCATCCCTGAGGACATCACAATTTCCTTACAGAACAATAACTGCAAGATAAAATGTTTGTTGAATCTTAAAAATACCCAGTCACCAACAGAAGCAATACAGGAGAAGTAGAGGCAGCCCAGTGGCTCACCTGCTCCTAGGCAGCATTCTTCTGTGTAGCTCCTCCTTGGTACAAAATCAGGCACTTGAACACTGAGATAAAGCCAAAACGCTTCTTCCTGAAAGCCACTTCTCATTCCACTCCTATCTAATAAATGGCTTATGGTATAGAATTTGTTTGATTAAAGAACTAGTTCTCAGAGGCCAAAATACAGTGGTGTATTTCTCTACCATCCATGCATGAAAAATGCAAGATATTCTTTACAACTTCTGTTGTTAAAGAGTGCAGGCAGCTCAGCTCACTGCCCAGGTCACTGCCCCATGAGAACTTCTCTGCCTGACTCATAGCAGTAACCTTGCTCATTTTCTTCCCTTATGTAAATAATTAATGCCATGAAAATGCAATTCTCCTTTAATCTGTGTGCAGCAGTGTCACTCTGTACCGTTAGGAACTTAATTCCTTAATTAGGCTCCAATGTAGTCAATTTTGAAAAATGTGGCGTCTCACTCAGGAATGAATAGTTGAGTCAAATGACTCACTTTAGGCTTGTGAATAATTCTTACTCCCTCCCCACAGAGCCCAGTTGATGGTGTGGTGTAAATGAAGAAATGGACCTAGAAGAAAATGGTCTTAGAAAAAGAAATGTGGTAGGAAGGAAATATTTCTGTATAGGCTAGGGTAAAAAGACCAGTTCTGAAAAAAGAGGAGAGAAGGCTCCAATTAACCAAAGTTAAAGTATGCAGAACTGTTCAGAGTTATTTTAATAGCATCTGCTTCAGAGGTTAAAAAGCAGGCAGGTGAAAAGGACAAGTATAGACAGTAAGTGAGGAAAAGCCTGTTCTGCAGAAAGACTTTTCCATAGTTTCATCAGACTGAGGAAAATTGATGGAGAGGATGACACAAAGACCAGGAATGCTGTCCCCCTGGTGAAACGTGCTTTTATCTTTTGTACAGGTTCATTATTTTTTAATTCATTTACCATTTCAAAAAGAAAACTGCTGTTCATAATTTAGCTTTGCTTTTCTGTATATAGTCCTGATTTGGTTGAACTGAATTTTCTTCAAATTTCTTTGTAGCAACTTCCATCGAATATATACATTATTTTTGTTTAAATGTTTGCTTCCTGATTATTTGTTGAACACGACTCTTAACTGCATTTTTCTTTTCAGTTTTGCACATTTGCTATGAAAAATGCTGTAGATAATTCATTTTCACTGTGGTGAAAATACAAAGATTCATTTCTTGGCATCCCCAAGAACTGAGAAAATTTATGGGGAATTACTTGGGTGAAGTGAAAAAAGAAGAACTAGTGAATAAGATTCAAACAGATATGGCTTCAACCAGTGAACAATATAGCTGTAATGTGCCCAGAGCCCTCATGGATAATAAAGCTTTGAGGAACAAACCACATCTGTATGTGAAGAGATAACAAAGGCAAGAGAATTCCCATCACAAGTGGCTGCTTTCAAAATGGCATTGCACGTTGGGAAGTGCCAAGGAGGAAATCGGTTTAAAGGCTTTGCATGCAATTTGTAGAGTTCAGTGCAACATTTCATCAAGTCTTGTCTGAAGAGTTGATTTGCCTAATGGTAAATTATCTTTAGCAAAATAAGATCCAAAATACAAATTTACTTGCTAACATAGAGCAAGTGGTGTCAGAAGTTTTAGAGCCTTGGGAAGAGACTCATTTTTCCCTCTAGCTCTGCCTGCAGACCATCAGGTAATTTTTCTGCTGTGAAACCATATCTGGGCTCTTTGCAATTCCTTCCCCTGACTGTTCTTTGCTTGCTCTTCAGCAGGAGGTAGAGAAGCAGCCCTGGCTGGGTGGGTGGCTGCAGCAGCAGGTGATTTGAGCACAGCCCAAAGACAGCACATGCTTTGACATCCTCTTTGGTTCTTGCCCAAGAGAATCCATATCACTGAGTCTGGTCTTCATTTTATATAAAAAAATCTTTATCTAATAGTTTATCATCAACACCTCATTTCTCTCTCAGTAGAAAAGGCCTTACACAAAACCCACAGGTTTCATTGAAAGCCACTAGCAAGGGCCTCTGCAGGTTCATGATAAGTTCTCTAGAAAGCACATGTATCAACACAAGACCTGTAGCTCTGCTGGATATTTTCTGCATCAACTTAACTGCAAGATGACACTGGATCTTTGAAAAAAATACCAAAACAACAAAACAAACACAAAAAATGCGGCAAGTCGGTGGTCTCAAGACAGAGTACAGAACTCAAGTTTGTCAGCTGTTAAAACTGGAACATTTAATTGTCCTTCCCTGTGGGACCAAAGTAAACCCAGGCACAGCCAGAAACCCTGGAAGGGAAATGATATTTCAGGCTTTTTATTGCAAAGAGCTAGAATAATAAATAGTGGATATTAAAACCATGTACCAGGCACTGTTACATTAGCAGGTTTAATAACTTTCTGCAGATATTACCTTGTTGTAATTCGTAAAATGACCATGACTACATTAGCAGTGTGGGTGACTACCGTGTTGGTGAGATATAGCTACTGCTGGGCACATTTGCTGTCACCGTGGGCTCACAGATAATAAACATAATTACCTCCGTGGTACCAGCCAGTGCATCTGCTCACATAAATTATTTTGCCGCACTGTGACCCACCCCCATGTGGTGTGCTCTGCTGCTATGCTATGTCGTGATCCCATTTCAGCAGGTTATTAGCTGCACTGTATCAAAGACATGGAGCTGTTGAACACAACTCCTAGATGATTTTGGCCATCCATTTAATTCCAGAGAAGGAAAGATTAATTTATTACCAGAGCTTCAAGAGTGTCCTTGGGTTTTCATCTTGAAAATGTTGGGCAATTTTTTTCCCTACATCCTGTTGCAAAGGCATGCTTATGGAATCTGATTTACACTTCTAGATTTACACATATATCTGATTTGCACTTCCACCCCCTCTCCTGGGACAGTCTAGACAGCTTTACAAGATTGATAGACAGAGAAGTATCACAAAGGCTGCACTTTTCTGTCCAAAGCTGCTTGGATATTTAACACCTTTTGGCAGTAGCCCTGAATCTGGGGGTGTAAAAGCAGTTCTTTGAGATGGCACAAACCCTTGGAGAACCAGCACTGCATCAAACATACTCAGCTGGAAACTGTCTTGCACACAATGCATAATATCAACAAGCTGTTAGACAAATGTCAGGTTAGCTCATCTCTGGGAGTGTGTCTGGGTTTTGCAGCATCCTTTCTTCCTGCTTCCTAGTTTAACTCTCCTTCTTCAGATCCCTTGTCACCTAGGACCAACTGCAACACCATTTTCCAGAGCTGAGACACACAGATGCACCCTGCATTCAGTCTGAAGCAAAGCCTGGTTCTAAGCAACATAATCCTTGTTTCTGACAAGACAGGTAACAGCACATATTTATCTGACTTTCTATCTCTGTAGAATTAAGTCTTCAGAGAGATTGCAGGGCTGTCTTGATCATTCTCTGTCAGTGATCTGTGCCCTTTCAATCTCCAGTCTGATATCTATGTCCTACCAGCATTCACTGAGTGCTTCCCAGGACTTAGTTGCCAGTGGCATGAAACACAGGGAGAGCTTGTCTTCCTATATCTTTTGGCTACGTACCTGAAAAATGTCTTGGTAGGATTCAATCAGGAAGGTTTGGATGTAACCCATGCTATGCCTGACTGGGCACCACCTCTGCAGAGTGCAAAGACCTGGCTAGAGGAAACACCACACTTGCCCTTGGAGGACTTCTAATAAGAGTCATTTGCTTGAAACTGCCTGTTAGTCATCACAGAACATGCCCACAGTGTGTGCTTCTGTAGCAAACTACAGTCTTTCTACTCTTCCTCTTAGCTGTCATGGCGTTTTATACACTTGATTTTTGCTTTGTGAGTCTTTTAACATTATATTAAGAGCACAAGGCTTCTCTGCTAGCTGCAAGAAGTAAAATATTCACTGGCATAAGCAGCCCAGGCACCTTCGGTGAAATGGCTGTCTGCATGTTTCTCAGAGTGGTCTGCCCTTATTGTTTAAATTGATAAGCAAAATCCTAGCTCTTCAGAAATTTTGCAGGTGTGAAATTATGCATAAACTATAGAACAAAAGAAACCAGGCAAATAAAATTGAAGGGGGAAGAAGCAGCACTTTATTATGCAGGGAAATAAGTGCCACTTTATATTGTCATTAAAACAGTGAAATATTTATTTGATTTTCTTTTGTGTCAGAAATTTAGTAGGCTCTGTCTGACAAAAGACTCAAGTATGAATCTCAGTCCTTATTCTGAAGTTCTGGTTACCAAATATATCTACCCTGGCAAGAGTTATGAGATTAAACTTATAAGCCTGACTAAAAAATGAAAGTGGATCTTGCACAGTGGTTGAGTGATGGCAGTGATTTGCCTGAGTGCACACCCAGTGAGCTTAGTCACTGTTCCCTGGGGACTCCAGGGACTCCCCAGCATCCATGAGGCACAGGGCTGGTTTGGTTCAGTGCGCTGATGTGTGACACAGTGCTCAGCTGAGCTGCTGGCTTCTCTAGGAAGCATTTGACCAGTTTTGACAGCTGCTCTCCAGGGGAGTTTGAGCAGCCCTGCAGACTCCCCTGGGCAGCTGCTGCTGTGCACAGACAATGGACAGGCAGTGCTGCAGTTCCAAAGTTGTCCTGAGGCCATTCCTGCAGCAGAATTGACCAAACTGAACACAAACAGGACAGCTGTATGGTCAGCAGAAACTGCTTCTGCAGATGCAGGAATGGTCACATAGGAAAGGGCTTTGTACCTACTGGAGATAGGAAAAGCTTTTGCACAGTTGAATAAAACCAGTGTCAGTGGACCTTGATTGTGTGGGTGTTGTTGTGTAGGACCGTGGCTCCTCTGGATATGAAAAATCCCCCAAAGGAGGGTGCTGCTGCAATGATCCTCACAGAGTCCCATCACCAACCAGGCAGCAGCTGGTCATCTGTCTGAGACATTCAATTTCCCTTCTGGGTATTATCCTATGTAGAGATCTCAATAAGTCTGTCTATCTAAAAAAAATTCTCTGTCATTGTCTGAACCACTGTGGCAGAAGCCTTATCTTCACATTTGGAAAATGAATGAAACCATTATAAATAACTATAAAAATAACTGGTATCTTTCACAAATATAGTAATAACCTTAGAATAACTTATTTTAAAAGCCTTGGTAAACAACAGTGGATGCTTTACTTCCCCACAGGCTCTTAAGGAATAGTGAAGACAGTTCCTTATTAAGTCTAACTATTAATGATACTTTTTATTTTCTTCTCACATTAAATGTCACAGTATCTTCTCATAAAGTTGGGGTGAAATTTGTAAATACAGCTCCCAGGAGACTGTTATTACTTAAAAATTTATCACCCTTCCAGCTGAAGAAAGGGAGTTTGACCATAATGGATAAAATAAGTTTGTATGAAAATAGTACCACAGATGTTAGCAGTTGTGGCACGGATGTAAATTGGCTTAGTTTAGTTCTGTATTAGCAATAAAGGTTGGCATACTGCACCAGTGTCCTAGAATCTCACCACCTGGCACAATGCTAAAAGATTTAAAAATATACAATCATATAGGTTTTAATTTCAAAAAAGAAGGAAATGAAAGAGAGAGAATTGGCAGAGAATCAATGTGAAAATTTTTTTATCTGCATAATTTTAATGTATGGACGACCTGATAGATATGAAGATTTTCAGGTATTTTCTGTGGAAAAGAGCTCACAATAGCCCATAGTGCTGTGCTGCCATTGCCTCTGCTGAGGGGGAGAACTGGAGACACCTCTCTGTTAGTCCAGGTTATCCACAACTGCTGTGGAGTTTGTCAGGAATTTAAATGAATTTTAATGTCTTCACGAAAGGACATTCAAAGATTCTTTAAGTTTTTCTTTAAAGCTATGAGTTTACTGTCAGCTTTCTTCTGTTTCTCCCACAGCTTCTTGTGGTTTGATGAGAAATACAAGGTTGGTTACCAAATCAGCCTTTTATTTACAGAGTCACCATTGCATTTCAGTTGACTCAGAGGTCTTCCCAATCAAAGAGAAAATTCCTGTAATATCAATATGACAAAATACTATTTAGCCAAACAGCATAAACAACTTCACCCCAATTCCCTGACCTAACCTGATGACCTCAAGCACTGTGGCTGATCAGTGTCCTGTAAGTAATTTTTGCCTGCATGGGTCAAATCTGTAGCCTGAGGAAAAGCATTACAGAAAGGTAGAGCCCTCCTATGTTGGCTAGGTAAAAAATATGTGATTTTTCTCAAATAGCCCAAGGCAAATGATTGGATGCAGCTTTGAGCAAAATGGTCTAGAAGAAGGTGTCCCTGCTCACAGCAGCATGGAACTAGATGATGTTTAAGATTCCTTCCAACACAAAGCATCTGTAACTCTATGATGCTTTGAAATCATCAATCTGTGAGCGGACCTGAATCACTGGTGCTGACTGTTGGCAACACAGTAATTTAAATAATTTTAATAATGGACACGGTTTTGGTTTTTTTTTTTTTTTTTTTTTCTGGCACATTTTGGTGACTTATACTGATATTTCAGGGGATGAAAGAAAATCTGCATTGCTAGAATTTAGAATCTGGGGATTTGATTTGCCCTTTTGTGCATGCACACAGATTTTCTGTGTATTGCTCCCAGCCCAAATGTTTTGATATAGCATTCAACTTGTGGTCAAATAATCCAGTGCTTGATGCACTACCCAGGGAGAGGCAGTGTGTGCCACAGGTGAAGTAGCAATAGGGAATATGAGAGGTGTGTGAGGGGCTAGTGACTGCTCTTCAGCTACCCCCTCTTGCTGTTTGGGTGACATGCCAAATCCACCACTCTGCTTCACACAAAGCACCATGATGCAGCTTGTCTTGTCCTTTCTCTCATTCCATTCTCTGTACAATGTGGTTGTTAAAAATCATTTCTACATACAAGCAGTGGGCACAGCCTTTTCAGTCTCTTCCACCAGTAGGTATGGCATAGATACAGCTTGATGGTATAGCCTGGAGTGGGAAGACAGCCTGGGTGCTTGTCCTCATCTGAGCAAAACATGCACAGGAACACATGTTTGGAGAAGCCACCCACAAAGGATGTACTTATGGGCAGGCAATGACCAGATTAACCAGCAATGCCAGAGCTGGAAGTGCATCACAGGTTTCTGACAGCTCAAACAACAGAATTCCTATCCCTGGCTCTTGGCTTGACAGTGATCCTTGCTGCTGTGAAATCTGTGTGGGTTTCAAAACATTGTGGTACTAGGGATATTTGCTATTTAACATATTCCTCAACTTGACAGAGATAACTATTGTTGGACAAAAAAAATAAAGAAACCTCAGGGGCCAAGAGAGCAGGATCATGCCGGAATTAGCTGTAAATGCAGAAATATGGGGTTTAGCTATAGTAATGACTAACCATTTCTCTACAAGTGAGGATTAATTTTGTTAATTCAGGGTTTTTCCTATTTTCTATTGAGTGAATGTAGATGGAGAGCTGTCTGTTTGCTAATTAGGATGAACTGACACCCCTCAAGGTTTAGGATTCCTTACCTGAGCCTGAGAGGTCCTGCTTTATGCAAAGTGGAAATACCCCTCTTTCACAACAGATCCTCAGTAAGTGACAGATAAGATGCTACTACTGCTGGAATTCATGTAGTCATTTCCTTTAGATGGTGAAATCTGATCAAATTTGCTGATATCACCAAACTGGGGGACAAGACAGTTTGCATGAGGTCAGGGCTTCTATTGAGATGATGATGGACAGCCTAGAGGAACATGTCAGTGGGATTCCCATGAAATGCACCAAAGCCGAATGCCAGCCCTGCCCCAGAGCAGGAAGAGTCGGCTGCAGTAATGCAGGACATGAGCCAGTAACAAGCCACAGAAACACTGAATGGTTGAGGTCCAAGGGACCTCTGAGGATCATCTGGTCCAACGCCCATGACCAAGTAGGGCCACCTGAAGCCAATGGCCCATGACCATATCCAGATGGCCTTTGAGTATTATCTCCAAGGCATATGACCCTGACACATAATGATGAGATCCTTCTGAGTCTTCTTCAAACTGAACATTCCCAACTCTCTCAGACTTTCCCCATATTTTAGATGTTCCACTTCCATAACCAACTTAGAGGTCCTTCATTGGACTGTCTCCAGTACATCCACCTCTCTCTTGTACTAAAATGTCCAGTTCTACAGATAAAGCCTCACCAGTGCTGAATAAAAGGGGAAGGATCTCCCAGTTGTCCAGCCTGTTGCGGTCTCTCTCCAAGACAGCATAACCCTCTGGCATATCAGCAAATTCTCCCACCTTTGTGTCACCAGAAACTTGCTGGTGACACATTTTGCCCCATCATTAGTGAAGTTATTGAATCATCTTGTGATTCTGTGCTCTTCTAAGAACTGTGGCTGACCACTGCATTCCTGCTTTCCCCAAGGAACACTTCACACTCCTCCACTTAACCACCTGTACTTTTTACACTGCCTTTGTCACAGTCCAAAGTCACCCATTTGGGTACTTTGAATTACATTTGCTTGAAGAGCACTTGCTAAATTGGAGAGTGTTTAAGGGTGGGCTGAAACCTGCTTTTTATCAATACAGAGAAGGGCTCTGCTGTATTTTTTTTTTTCCCACTGTGAGGATATACATACAAGTTTGTAGAGTTTCATGTTCATGCAAATACATTTACCTGTGGGAGGGGAATGACTCATCTCTGGATTTTGAAAATGGATGTGATGACTGAATTGTTTTCTGAAGACAGGCTTTTACACCATCTGCAATGCTGTCATGTTACTGTGAACAGACCCAAAATGCAATCGGAACAACAATGTAAAACAGACTGATGTGAGAAATTCCATTGGCCACAATGAGGGAATTTTATTAATAGCAGTGAGAAATGCAGTTTATATTAAACATAAAGAAGCGTGGTACTGAGAGCCTTCTACCTGTTCCTAGAAGTTAGACACTTGGTTAGGTCTGAAAACTGAGGCTTTATCTTCTTTCTGTTATTCTTTCTGGCATTATTTCATGTAACCATTCAAATTTCATTCAACCTTGCAGAATCCTTGACCTCAATTGCACCTCTATCAATGCATTTGCACCACACTCAGAATTATCTCCTATAGGGAATGGATTTTATCAGTTTTCATTCTGCCAGCTTTCAGGTTTGCTAGCATATCTCCATATTCTTGCATCACAAGACAGAGGAAACAGAAATTATCCATCTATCTTTTCAATCACATTCTTTTATTTAGTACAGTTATTTCTCATCGCCTCTTATTAATCTCATTTCTAAAGGAAACAATTGCACTCTTTTCAATCTCCCCTTAAGTGTCTTTATGTATCCTTGATAATTATACCCTACTCTCAAGCCCTCTATAATTCTGTCCAATTTTTCTCAAGAAATGGTGGCTGGGGTTGTACAACTAGAAACACAACTGCATTAGTTTTGCACTATTCTCCTCAGCCCATTCTGACATATCATTTGCTTTTTTCTGTCACTGTGATGCATTAAGTAGGTGCTCCAGTGATTTACCTGTAATGATATACATATTTCTTACCTCAAGTGGCAAAACCAACAGATTTCTAATTCAACTGTTGGAGAACAAGTAGTCTGGCGGGATTTTTTGTACTTACCAACTTCACATTTCACTTGCCTATATAGTCTGTCCTGCTTTCTAAAATTCTTTGTCCTATTGTCATGTTCTGAATGGAATAAATAACTTTATCAGGTTTCATATTTTGTGGACAGATTTTTTAGGTAGAGTTCTGTCCATTCTTTTGTATCATTCTTGTTCTGTCATTATGCTTTTTTCTTGTGCATAGTGAAACTTCAATCTTTGTTTTTCTTTTGTTGGGGATATTATATTTCTCCTTAAGTAAGCAGACCTACCATCTTCATCCATTTCCTATTTTCCACTGGGGTTCACCCACAAATAATACAACTCACAGATGGAGAAAGGAATAAAGGAAAAGGAGTTAAATGGATTTCCAGCTCAATCACCTGCATTTTCAGATTATCATGTAGAAAATATTAATTTAAGGGTTGTTTATAAAAGCATCTGCTCTCCATTCCATCTCCCATCCCCCACACAAAAAGCAGAAAAGACCATATTTAAGTTTGTAAAGCTTTTCAAAATTTGAAAATTCACCTGTAGTGTAAACAAAAATTCAGGAGAATTACATGATCATCATATGAAGAGTAGACCCATTCAAAGGGTCTTGCATTTAGTGCAGAAAATTTCTCAAAAATAATTTTCCACTATTTATGACTTTATCATCCGTGGTACAGCATAATCACATCAATATGACCTTAAGAGAAGGAGGGAAAGAAAAAAAATATTAAAGTATCTCTTAGTTATGAGGGTTTCATAATAGTACTATGTAGTATTTCTATATAGTATTTTAAGAACATAAAGCTCCAGTTGTATATATCTTAGGAAAAAATCATGTAAAGGTTTTGAAATTAACCCTTGGAGGTTTACTGTGGAGTACATATCCACCTGCCATATCCTCCCATGGAGGATGCCATGCTGAAGCAAGTTTGCTGGCAGGACTAATAACCTGTTATGAAATGGTAATAAATTAATTTCCTCAAATTGAGTCTCTTTTGTCTATGACAGTAATCAGTAAGGGAATTTCCTCTCTTTATAAAATTTCTAATCATAATTTTTTTTTCGTCTATTTTCTCTTTCTGTCCTGATGAGGGTGGAGAGAATCTGAGTGGGGCTTTGGCAGCCAAAAAATGTCAAGGCCATCACAGATCCCTCTCTGTAATCTCAGTCAAACACATACTTGCCAACAGAAAATATTTTTGACACTAGACATGGTCAGTTATTATATTCAAATGCAAAATCTTCATGCATTATCTCTTCCACAGCTAAAGGCATGATCTTCCCTATATTGCACTTTGCATCTTCATGCCTATGCCTGGTGTCAGCTAGCACAGGTCTTTCCCTAGAGATATTCTGAGATGTTTCTATCAGGGGTACGCTGCAGGAGGGAAAAGGACTTTGTCTTTTGACACCACTGGTGAGTCATGTGCAGCTGTGCAGCCATTTCTATTTTGAAGTTGCATCTGTACCACAAATTGCCAACCCAAATGACAGAAGCATGGGGACTGGCTGATTGGGTCCATTAGTCAGTCTGAAAGAAACTTAACTTCCAAGGCCCCTGGATGTGATTCTTTTAATACAAAAATAAGTGAAGAAATTTTCTTTAGTTGTTCAGGCGAATGAAACACCACTAAAATTGGCTGCCTGTAGACTCACTTGCAGCTACTCAGTTTAGGATTTTTAACACCTTTTGTAAGTAACCTTTAAAAACAGTTTTTTGTTTGTTTGTTTGTTTGTTTGTTTGTTGAGGTTTTGATTTGGTTTTCTGTATTTGTATGTTTGTTTGGGTTTTTGTTTGGTTGCTTTTCTTTTTGTGGGGTTTTGTTTGTTTGCTTGCTTTGGGTTTTTTTGTTTTTCTCACCAGTTTGCTTGCTTTGGGGTTTTTTTTGTTTTTCTAAACAGTTCAAATTGTTTAGAAGCTCTAGATACTGAACAGGTCAGGGAGCTGGAAATGCTGATCAAGAAATACAGCAGAGTGTCTTTGCTTTCATTTATGTAGATAAGCTGACCAAGCCGAAAGCATACTTTCAGTAACAAATATTAAAACTGGAGCATGGAGTCCTGATTCTCCTGTTAGAAGCAGAGACTCAATTTCTTTTGCCTTAAAATGATATGAAACATCAATCTGGATCCAAATATTTAGAGGTCCTGACTTTCCCTATTGAAATTTTTGCTCATATCTGTTTCCTCAAAACCTCTTGAAAGCAGCCTGGCAGAATTGATTTAGCACCAAGAGAACCTGACGTTAGATTAGACCAGTTACAAAGAAGTGGGATAAAGCAGAGGAAATAAAATCACAGAGATCCTCTGAGGAAGAGGCGATGTGTGCTGTGAAGCACAGACAGCTAACAGAACAAAAGGAGAATTCCAGCTGAACACAAAGCAGGCATGTAGAACTGTGATTGTGTTTGAAGCAGCTGTATTATAATGTACTGAGATAAGGAGGTAAGAAAAACAATAAGACAAATAAGGCAGATGACAGTAAGCAATGAACACAAAAATCACTTTCTCTGCTATGAGCTGTTGAGGAAAAACTGAAAGCAGGGCCAAGGGAAGAAGGAAAGAGTTTAGATTAGTTTCCTAGAAAATATTTCTTTCTAAGTGAAATGTTAACAGTGGAACAGATACATTAATTGCCCTGCAATGGCTGTTTGTATTGAAAAAACCTGGTGTGTAGATTTTATTGGGTTGTCTCTGGAAAATAACATTATTTTTTCTCTTTTGCGTGCATTGTATAAATTAGATTCCAGCTACTGAGCTACGAGAAGCAAAATCCTCTTTAATATCATATTCAATCTCAGAGGAGCAAGCCTCCTGCCATATTGTATAGCAAGAAGGAGACTTGTGGAATGTATAATAACAGCAGGTACGAAATCTGGGGATAACTGAGAAGTTTCCCACATGCGAAGAATATACCTTTTTATCCACTCTAGGTACACTTGTCCCCTGGAGGGACTTTAAACCCATTCATTTTCCACTCAACACCCCCCATTTTGTAAGAGATCGATTTTGTTGCACAGAGACATCCCTCACAATCTCTTTCCTCACTCTCAGGCATAATTTATCTTTCTGTACTAGAGACCAAAAGCCACTCTCACCATGCTGGAAAGTATCTGGGAGTACTGAAAGTAGAGACAACTAACAAAGCGTGCAGAAGCTCTACACGTTTTTCCTATTTGGAGGAGAAATCTGGCTTTAGATCGGAACATACCAGGTTTCCAACGTGCCTACACACATGACCATCTGTTGGGTGGCACCGTGCCTGTTCTCCACAATGCAATAGAAGTTCCAAGGAGGAGCAGGCACCAGCCAAAGTGGAGCTGACAAGGATAGCCTTCACACCAGAAGCACGGCCCTCAAAACAGGCTGTGACCATTGGCACTGTATGAACCTCCCTCTGTGATCCCTCAAGACTCTCTTTTCCTTGGGTCAGAGGTAGAGGCTGACAGAAGTTACCGGAGGCACCAGTGGGCATCTCCCTCCAATGCCTTCTGATGATGCCTTCTGAGCCAGTCTCTCTCTGGTGCCCCACTACGCCCTATTTTCTCTTGGATACCTTGTAAACAGCAGAGAATCAAAGAGAACCTCTTTTGCAGGTAATAAGGAAGTTGCAGCCCACTTTTTTGTAATTCTTTGCTCTTCAGATACTTCTGAATTCTTCCTAAGACTCCCTACCAAACAAGCAACCATGGAAATGTTCACAGCGTGGAATGGAAGATACTCATTTTTACATATAGAAAGGCAACAAAAAAGTTGGAAATTTTTTTTCCTAAAAATTGGAAAGAGTAACTAATTAGTCATGCTTTTGGAATCTTTTGAGTTGGCTACCTGGCAGAGCTGCTTTCTCTGTACCTCACCCACTGGAGACATGAGCTGCACACTTGTGAGGCTGCTTGGCTGAGCGCTTGCTGGTAGGGAAACACCAGCTGACCAGACGCTGAGGTTACCCCAGAATAACAGGAATTATTTTGAAAGTGACAAACCCTGTGTTGTGGAAAGGACATTGGGACACAGAGGTCCACCTACACCAGTGGAGAAATCAGTTTTTCTTTAATAATGAAGCATTTTTAATTAATTTACCTGATTTTTTCTGAAAGTGTTACTTAACCTTACCTAGACTGGATAAGGAGGCTATGAAGATGAAATAAATAAAGTATGCCAATGGCCCAGTAACACGGAAGTCAGGAGCCTTATCCATTTGTGTTTGGAAGTTGATATCTCCTCAATGATTACTCCAGTGTTTTGAAACATATAGGTCTGTTGAACTGGGAGGCCTTTTTTCCCTTTGTTTCCAAGTATATTCTTGTTCTGTCTTACTTGAAAATGATGTGAAAACTTTTTCTTGATTTATGAGAGTTCTTCCATAATTGAGAGAGCACAGAAGACAGACATATAAAGTAAAACAGTAAAATCCCCTTTGAAGTGAGTTTTCATGATAACAGTTATGCTTGCAATTCAATTCTTATTAAGAGGGATTTTTTTGAAGTATTTCCTTTGAATTTCAATGTAGGGCATCCTTATATCGGAAGTATCAGTCAGGAAAGCTAAATATTTCTGAAATTCTCTATGATTCTGGTTTGCTGTATGAAACCAAGAAAGAAAACCCTTTCAAGGACTAATTTATTGGTATTGGCTCTTATGGAATAAACCATAAAATACAGTAGACAGATTTATTTCTGAACAGAGATAATTCTGCCACAATACAGACTTTCAAACCTTTGGTATGCTAGCTGGACTTTGATCTCACTGTCTTCTTATTGAAACAAATACTTTAAATAAATAATTTGCTGAGTCACTACAGTTCTGTTGCACGACTGAGTTTAAAATGCTTATTCAGGGTGTAAAGGGATGGCTTTTTGGGGTTTTTTAGCTATCAATGAAAACTTGCTTCCCAGATGAGTGGCTGTCTCATCTACCATCCTGTATCTCAAA
This sequence comes from Passer domesticus, assembly GCF_036417665.1. Lineage (NCBI taxonomy): Eukaryota > Metazoa > Chordata > Aves > Passeriformes > Passeridae > Passer > Passer domesticus. The sequence continues at coordinate 75,353,010 of NC_087475.1, forward strand.
AAAATATTAGAAATAATTTCTGAACCTTCTTAGGGTATGTATTGAACTGAAAAGAAGCAAGTATTCTGGTTAGTGAAAATGACACAATTCAACTTCACACACCAGGAGGTTCTTTCCCTCAAATAACATTTCTTCTGTCAGTATTCGGTTTGACACGACTAGGGTTATGTCACAGCTGTGATGCACCGTGTGTCACCATGCTGTGGTGTCCCATCATGGGGTTGTATTCCCATGCCTGGTCACTTATCTCTCTGTGACAATGCCACAGTGACCACCAGATTTTTTGGTGAACCTAGGCCTGGCTCAAACAGTACCCAGTTTGTGATGGGCCAGGGGGGAAGACTGACACTCAGAGCCTTGTGTTTCTACACCAGTCATAAATACTTGTAGCTCACCACACTCATATATTCTCTTTTTTGACAAATTAATATTCTCAATTGCTCACCCTAGTTAACATGCACTGCCTACTGAAGCACTAACCCTTTCAGGGAAAAAAAAATCATGAGCTGCCACAACTAACAATGCACTTATGAGTTTATAATTTAAATTATGAAAGGCATCAACAAAAAAAATTCAATTATTTGTTAATTGTTTCAGCTAGAAAAATAATTAGAGCAATTTATTGAAGGTTCTTTAAAGCAGTGATTGCTTTTACAAAGTCTTCCAGTTGATTCAGAATAACTTGAAAGAAATTCACTGCAGTCTTTGCATGACAATTAGGGAGGGAGGCACTACAGCAAGGTAAAAATGGACTGTTCTGAATTTCTTTAGTAGCTCTTCTGAAGTGATTTGTGGTTGAACTAGAAGTGTGTGCAGTTTTTGTGTCTAACTTAAAAGTAGTATTATCTTGAGCACTAGTCAAACTGCGTGTCTGTCAAATCTGTGGCTAATCAACAAAATGATGCCAGGTACTAGAATCTTGTAGTATTGACAGCTTCATATCAGGTAATTGACTGAGACACATACAAAAATAGATGAAACTGGAGAATCAACACACCTTCCTCCCCCAAAATCCACACAGAAGAATGATTTTGCCTTACCAGTACTGATAATAACTTTGGATCTGGAAAGGCCTTTATTTTTCACAGTTCATTTTCCCTTTCCTCTATTCCTTTTTCCAGAAGTCCACAATGTTAGTTGTGGCCATAATGAATTGGAGGTGCGGCTTTGATTTATTTTTGAAATTCTTAAATAATTCCTTTTTAACAGAGTACTGACCATTCTGGATTTAAGGGTAGAATTTAGATAAAAGTTAAGACATCTACAGATATATGACACAATGCCAGACTATTTTAGAAAAGCCATCAAAGCAACTGAGGATTTTCTAGTTCTGCCACATATGAGTGCTGCCCTCTAATTATAATGCAAAGACTCTCATTAACACTTTAACCTCTGAGCCAGGCATTTAAGCTGCCATTAAAATCAAAGGAGATTTACTCAAGGCAGCCAACGGAGTGTAGAGAACTATTTACCTGTCCAAATGTAGGTGTTTGCTTGTAGAGGAGACAAATGGCTCTCCAGAGTCCATATCTGCTCCAGCCAGATCCCCATTGGCTGCCATCAAAGGTTAAATTTCCAGCTCATAGAGACACCTACATTTAAGTGCCTAAATCTTCCGATACACTGTCTGAATCTGGTAACCTGCAGTGTGTCTGACATTTATTTACACAATGCTGACATAAATCACTCTAAAAATCACTTTTCCCTGCAGTGTACACCATTTTTTTATTCTGAGCAAAAGCTAAGGAGGTGGTCAGTAGCAGTGGAAAGTCCCAGGCAGAGAATGGTTATTGTTGTGCTCAGAAATGTCTGTGAACCTTACGGAAGAGTCCCAGCTTCAAGCTGCTACCACTTACATAAACCGGAGATGTAGATCTATATATATGAAAAACCAAGGAATGAACAAAAGCAAGACAAAAACAAAAGGTGGGAGGGGAAAAAATCTTAAATATTTTTTTACACACTTGCAAAATTCTATTAATTGCTTGCACTTGCATTTATCTGGACAGTCTGCTGTCTTCATACATTTAAAAGCTGGAAAGATGTACATTTGTAGAAATACCCTGCTTTGCATCTGTTCTTCCCCTGGAATTCTTCTTTCACAGGTGAATAAATTATGTCTTTACTTGCTAATTTCTTATTTTCATGCTTTCTCCCTTCCAGTTGTAAAGCATTCAGTCACATTTTTTCCTTCCTTTTTAACCTTCCTTACTAGTCTGACCCTTGGTCTCTTTTTTCCCCCACCTACCCACAAGACTCACTTTAATTCTCCAAAAAGCAGAAGCACATCTGTTTGAATTCCAACTTTGCTTATCAATTTAACTTTCTCTTTCAGATCTATGATGCATCTAATTTAATTTTTTTAAAGAGAACTAGAAATTTTCCTGGTGCTATCTGCAAAAAGGCAATACAGGTTTCTTTCCCCTCAGCTGTCACCTTGTATTTTCCACTCCACATTGTAGTACTTCTTTTCTATTGGGTTGCAGTGTAATTGTTCCTCATTGATACAGTGAAAAGTGAAAGTATAATCATCCTGCTGACATTTCTCTTTTGGCTTCGTATTAAGTATTAATGTGAAATGGTGGTTACATGATGCAACATGTCTATGATATTTAAGGATGCTTAAATGCATGACCACAAAAGGAAAATTGCAACCTTTTAGAAATCTGAAGAACACTGTAAAGGATATTATTGCTCCAATGCCTGAAAAAGCACATTGTATTACGCATCTGCAGAAATAACATTGTAAAATATGCTATTTGACTTACCCTGAAACACCAGAATATTTTCCTATGTATTACACAAGTACATGGTGAGATTTATGTATTTGTTTTTCAAAGAGCTCAATATACTTGATCATACATGACTGGATTGCAAAAAGCCTAGGAAATTGGCTCCCTGCATTCAGTTTTTTGCTCAGCTGCATGTAACACAGGGAAGAATGACTGTATCCCTGTCCTCTTCTCTAGCAGAAGAAATAGAGGTGGAGGGGGATGACGTTAGAGTGGGCATCAAGCTAGACAAGTCTAGCTTGTCCTAGGAAGCTTAGAAGCAGTGTCTCCACCCCAATGTGTACAAAGTCAAGCAAAGACAGGAGCAGCTCTGTCCTCATGAGCAAGGGTCTCTTGGCACAACTTAAACACAAAAAACCAAAATGGACAAGATTTGGAAGCAGGAAGAGCTGACCCAAAAGGGATCTAGAGGCACTGTTCAGGAGTGTACAGTTAGGAAAGCCCAAGCCCACCTGGAATGGAAACTGTAAGGGACATGAAGATCAGTAAGAAAAGCTTCTATAGGTACTTCAGTAGCAAAAGATGAAGGAAAATGTGAGCCTGATGCTGAAAGGAGCAGAAGGCCTGATGACACAGCACATGAAAAATGCCAAGACACTCAATGACTTGTTTGCTTTGGCCTTTATTGGTAATATTTACCTTCAGGAATCCCAGACCCCTGAAATAAGTGGGGAAGTCTGAAGAAAGAAATTAAGCTGGGGAAGATTTAACAAAATCTGACATAAGTGAGTTATTGGGATCTGGTGGGATACACCCAAAAGTGCTGTGGGAGCTGGCTGATGTGAGGCTGCTCTCAATCACCTTTGAAAGATTGTAGTGATCACAGGAGGGTTTTTGGAATGGGCAGAAAGCAAATGCCACTCTGACATTCAAGAAAGACAAGAAATACTATCCTGGGAACTGCAGACTGGACAGCCTCTCCTCAGTCCTGGGACATACCTGGAGACTGTTTCCAACTCATGGAAGGTGACTGGGAGTAGTCATCATGGAGACACAGAACAGATTGGGCCCTAGGAACACCATCATCTCCCACAGTGAAATTAGTAACTTAGTAGAAGAGGGGAAAAACGTGGACATTGCTTTGACATTAGCAAGGATTTTGCTCTTTACCGTAACATCCTCACAAACCAACTGAGTCTGTGGTATATACAGAGCAGCTATTTTCTGGCATTTAGGGAACAGAAATTGATTTATGTACTTCTTACTGGGTGTGTTGCCACTTAATGGTTCACAGGATAGTAAAAGATCTAAGATTTTCTCTCTCACCTGATGAAAAGCAAAGGCGTGACACCTGGGTTAAATGTGTCAACACATGCCAAATTATCTCAAGAAAGGTTTCTGATCCCAAATCAGATTGCTTTCCTTGCATTTAGTTTGCCGAAATGAGGATCTGGAGTAGTTTGGATTTGCCAGCTCTTGAAAACTGACTCATTTGAGAAAATGATTAGTTAGACTTTTCAGAGACTAAATGTAGGCCATCATCATTTTAGCCTGGGCCATGGATTAAGCTTCTGCTTATGCTTAGTTCTCTTTACTCTCTTATCATATTTTAAAGCATATGGCTGAAGTTATTTTGTGTCTTGGTAAATGTGTCATCCAAGAAACTGACACTTAAAATGTTAGTCAGATGGTAGTTTTCTATTTGACAAGTCGGGATATGACATTGTGAAGCTCTTGGTTTCTTAGATGCTGCTACGTATATGCAAAATATTGTAGTTTAATGGGAATTTCAATTGCCATCACCATGCATTACATCAGAAAATATAAACAGATGAGTCACCTTGTGATAACTAGGAACAAAATAACAAATGGGGGAGTTATCCTAGTTCTATAGCTCTATAACTGAGGGCAGAAACTGGTTGTTAGGGCAGTTGCTGTCCAACTGCATTCCAATATCTGACTGTATGAGGTACTGTGTGGATTAAGAGCTACTGAAACTCACTTCTCACAGATAATGTCTTATATCCATCCCCCACTTACTCCCTCTGCAGCATTCCCAGGTTCTATATGTTCCCTGAATTCCCATGATACTGTCTAGATTATCTCGTGCCCAATATCTCTCTTGCTTCCCCTAAGCAAATCCTTCCCAAATCCTTCCCTTGCTACTGTGTTCCCAGTATGTTTTCTGTTTTCAAGGCAAGACAAAACAGGTCCTGTAGCTAGGTTGGAGTTACAAGTTCACTGACTGGCCATCTGGTACTCATGTCAGGTCACATCAGCTCTCAAAATAGATAAACACTCAATTCTACTTTCCTTTTCCTCATTTTTAACCATTTATTGATTTTCCCAAGACTTGCTGGCTCTGGGCTCTCATGTGGTGCCTAGCCCAGTTTAAAAGTAGTTGAAGTTAACCAACAGGTTTAGAGGTTACAAGTGGAGTGGGATTAGGTGTTGTATTCCTATATGGAATGGATCCCATACATACAGTTTCCGTCAGGAGACAGGATAAGCAAAGCATAGGAAAGCAAAGAAGAAAACCAGAGCAGCTGTGCACTTTAAATCCTAGCTACTGGAAATCATTCTTTTCAAAGCAGAGAAGTCTGTTTTCTGTTTCATTTTTGACTTTGTCTGGTGCTATGGAAGAAAATACCATTGGCAGGATTCATCTCTTATGTGTTTAAACTTACTTGTCTATATCATTCCATAATTGGTGAAAAAAGTGGATATTGAAAGAAGATTAATTTTATTCAATCACAGGTCAAATGAATCCTAATCAATATTCACCTCTCATAGACTAAAATTAACTAACAGAAATCCCATCAAGTGAGACTAAAAATAGTTCAATCTTTTAAAATTTAAACACAAGAAAACCCTTTTGTTTCACTCTGAGTAATCAAACAGTAGAACAGGCTTTCCAGAGAGGTGTGGAGTCTCCATCCTTGGACACATTCAAATGCAACTGGACTTAGCCCTGAGCAATCTGCTCTAAGTGACCTTAGTTTGAGCATGAGGCACATCTCAATTTCCACCATTCTGATTCTCTGATGCTGATTTTTTGTGCTACAAAATGCATGCCTAAGAAAATAGATTATATGGACAGATGTGCCTGCACCTTGCAATGCTTCTTTTGAATTCATTATTTATTCTCCTGCCAGTCTTACTGCTTAGGCAGTGAAAGATCTATACGATTTGTATGCATGAACTAATGTCATGCAAAGTTGACTGTCTTGAGAAGATGATGTTTACTGAAGATTTCCCAAGTGTTTTCACAGCTATCAGGAGTAGAGAACACAACACCTGTACAGGAGATGTTTAACCAACATTTTAAATCTGAAGCATTCATTGTTTTCTTTCCCTTAGCTTATCCAAGTTCTCCTGTGAAAGGGTTCAGGGGGAGGTGTATGACCAGCAGTAAATGAACACTGGGAATGCTTGCAAGGACTTGGCCTGCATGGGTTCATTTGACTCAGGCTGCATCCAAGGGTGCTGAGAGAGTTAATAAAGTCCTTGCAAGTGTGCTCTTTATCCTCTCTAAAAATCATACCTGCAGGAGGAGGGTCCCCAATGACCAGAATAAAGAATTGCACTCCTATTCAGAATGGGACAACAGATCACCCTCAGGAACTACAGGTTGCTCTGCCTTGCTTCAGTCTGTAGGAAAATCAGAGTGATATCTCCTGGAAGGCATTGCTGGGCAGATGGAAGGTAAGAAGATACTGGGAACAGTCGGCATTGATTTGCCAAGGATAACCAGTCTGTCTGTGAGGATGGCAAGACACTGGAACAGGATGGCTAGAGAGCTGTGGGTTTTTCATCCCTGAAAGTGTTCAAGACCAGTTTGGATGGAGCCCTGAGCAACCAGGTCTAGTGGAAGGTGCCCTTGCCCATGGAAGTGGGGATTGAAACTAAATGGAGGTCCTTTCCAACCCAAACCATTCTAGGTTTGCCACAATAAAATGGTTTTGTGATCTGACAAGATGACGGAACAGCCTGCTCTGTCAGTGAAAATAAAACTGAGGTTCTGATCACTTATTTGGACAAATGGCAACTGAAATAAAGAGGAGGCTACTGAAGAGCTTGTCTATTAGGAAACACTTGTTGGAGCATCTGTTGTTATTATGGAACTAAATCTTCAAATTTCCATGATCTGAGGCAGTCTGGAAAAGAGACACGATGGGGGTTTTTTGTTTGTATTTTGTTTTCATGGGTTTGTTTTATTTTACTTGTTTGTTGGGTTTTATTTTCAACTTTGGTTGTTTGGCTTTTTTTTTTTTATAATAGAAAATAATAGAAAGTGTTTGGGTTCTTTTGTGATGAATTCTAAGTGTGCTTAAGTATTCAAGCTGGTATAGCTTGAATACCACTTCTTTTTTTGTTTTTTTTTTTTTTTTTTGGTAGCAGAAAGCATTGAAACCTGAGTTGATGCTCAGTCAGTGCTAGGAACAACTGCTGAGGAGAAAATTGCCATGATTTAGGCCCAGTAGATCTGCTGCTCTTCATAGCTCCTCCTGACACACCCAGAGAGACAACTCTCATCTCTCCAGCTCAAAGACTTGGAAGCAGAAACAAAACTTTTCTTCTCATCCTCTCTTCTTCCACCTCATATAAACTAACATATCTAACCTAATCCCAGATAAATTGCTTATCTTCCTTTTCCATTCCTTGTGTCTTATGATTGAGATGTACATATACTCTAAACACTTTCCATTCCTTCAGGGAAATGGACATAATGGGATAAATTCTTTATTTCCATAAGCAGATTGGATTGACTTGTGTGTAAAATAGCTTGAAGCCTTTCTCTAGTTCTCAAATGAAAGCACTGAATAAAGCCTCTGATCTTTGCTCATCACATTAAGTCTGTGCGTTGTTCAGAACTGGACCAACCAATTTGTTCTTAATTCAATTATATTTTTCCCCAGATCTTTCTACAAGATCCATTACTCCATTTTACTTTAATATTATTTTCAGTGGGACCTAATATGAAAGAAATTATTATAAAATTAAAACCTCTGCAGAAGAATTCTTTCCCAGTGCAACTCTTTCATTGGCAATGAATTAATTTGTTCCCACTTCAAAAGCTCTTCCATTATTCAGGTATTCCTTTTATATATGTACATATGTTCAATGCCATGAAAATAAAAACCCCAAACAATTGGACCAATGGAAAAAAACCAGCCGAAGAATTAACAGGTGAAATAGACAACAGTGGAATTATCTGAAATGCTAAATGAATAAAGGCTCAGAGACCCACCCTGAAGTCGCAGCATGATTTTCTCATCTCTACTCCCATGGCTTACTAATATAGTATTGCTAGTACTAATAATAGCTCAGAGGGTGTGTACTGATTTGGCAAGGTTTGTTTGAATTATTTTGGCCAGCCTGGGGTTTTGTTTTTATTTAATCAAAACTGCAGTTTTTCTACTAATCAGCAAAGCTTTTTTTGCTTTGATTTCAGGAAAGGAGAGCAGAAGCCTTGGGGTACATTTCTGTATGTACTTGCTCATTTGCATTTCTTTGTTTCTTTTGTCAGTTTTGCTGCAAAAATGACCTTGGCAAAATGCTTGCATCTTTCCTTGCATGGAGTCAACTTTGTACTTTCACACTGCAGAAATGAAAATAATTTGTGTAGGAGAGTGGAATAGAAGTAGGGATGAAAGCCAGCATGTTTCTAATGAATGAAGACTCATCCCAACTACATATTTTGTGAAATAATAAGCAGTTTCTTCTAGCATTTCCTTGATTCTACAGGCCAAATATTACCACCAAAAGAGGGGACTCACCAGTGTGAAGGAGCAGGATTTCCTAGAGGAAAGAAGTGTGACATCTGTAGAACATGACTACTGTACTCTGTGTTGCAACTGATACGTGCAAATCTTCCCACCTTCTGTCCAGCATTTATCTATTTCTTTCTGCCTGACCTTACCACCTTCCAGCAGCATAGATAGCAGAACTCTGTGGCTTTTTTCCCTGGTGTCTAACACAGTAGCTGTTGTTTGTCTAGTACAGTAGCCATTGCTAAAAATTCCTAGCTACCACTAAAAATAGAAAGAGTAATGCATTATTTATAAAAGGTTGGAATCTTGAATAGTAGTAGTATTTCATTTTGGCCACTCACTGAACTAAACACTTCATGCCCTGACAAGTTACAATGTGGAGATAAAGGCATTCAAGTGTGAGGGGAAAAAAAGGGCTCTGAATATTTGTTGGGTCAGTACATAAACAACAATTCTAAATCTGGTGGGGTTTTTTTCACTGCTTTGAGATATAGAGATATGTTTTTCATAGGACACATTCATCCCATTAATTCTTCCTCCCTCCTGCGTCACAGTGTTATGAATGTGCCAGGCAGGTCTGCTAAAGAACTAATTACCATTTCCTTATGCTGATCAGTATTACCAGGGCAGAGGGGTCACCAAGTGATGGCTAGGAGATGGCATGTGATACCTAGAAAGTGGGCACTGCAGGGCCTGTGCTTCTCTGAAGGTGCAGGGCAGCCCTAGGGCTCTGCTCAGAGGCATGCCTCTAGCTTTGTGTATCTCGTTCTAGGTCGGATTTTCTCCTGTCTTTTATGGGTCATGATATTATTTCACACATTCACTGGTATCAAGGTCAGACTTCCAGAATAAATGTTTTGTTGTTTTGGTGTTTTTTTGTTGTTTTTGTTTTTTTTTAAATGACCAGCAGGCCTTTGGCTTTGCATTCTCTTTTACTCCCATCTAAAAATAAATCTGACTTTTCCAGTTCTCAGCTTTTCTGGTGAGTTCCTAAAATCCTGCTTTCTTCAAGCTAACATAGGAGTTTCTGAAAGGATCTAGCTCTTCAGCTGGAATAAGTCTGTATCTTATTAGAAGAGCCTGAGATGACTCTCCTTTGATTGTCCTTTTCCATTTCCCTGCACTTGTCCTTTAGAGAAACTGAGGGGACTGTGGAAATTACCCTGTCATCTCCAGTTGCCAAGTTCAGGCAGAAACTTGCAGAAGTGAAACTCTAAAGCCATGAACATTTATTGTGTTTTGAAACAGAAAGCTCCTTGCTGGCCTGGAGAGACTAAAAAGCAACAAAAGCACCTTCCAGGCTTCTAGCTCACGAATATTTTTGGGTGAGCTGGAGCTAAAAGCACGAGTCAAACAATAGATATGTGTCTAATCCAAGGGTAGAGCCTGGTGATTTACACCACAACTTAAACTTTTAAGTCACCCAGGAACTGTTATCATTTATATGGTGGTGGTAGATAAACCTTTTTTCTTTCTCTTCTATTCCTCTCGTGACACTGAGAAGTTTCTCATATAGACATCTGGCAACTAAAGCTGTATTGTAAAGCTACACTGAATCAAGATGATAGGAGGCAGATGGTTTCCATGGCAACTCCAAAGCAAATTTTAGAGCAATTTCTCCCCACTCTGGTACATTGCAGTATAACACTCATCACCTGCTGGTTCAAAAACTCTATTTGTGGCCACTTGAACTGGCTAGGTGTGATGAGAAATAAAAATAAAGGTGATCCAAACTGGCTTCAGTCCACAATCTCATGCACAGAAGTATCCCAGACATAACTCCAAAGTTCAGCTCCTCTCCAGGTTTCTGGTGTTCCCTGATGAAGCAGTTGCCAGACTAAAGGAATGACAAACCCTCTGCCATGTCCTGGGTCACATCTACCATGGAAGAAGTTTCTGACCAGGATTTTGTGTTTGTTCATTGAGTTTCTGAAAGTCAAAAGGAATTTAAAGGTAGCATAAGATTCATCCCCTTCTGTCCATAAGATCATGGTTAAAACATTAAAGTAAGCTTATCTAACAGCATTGCTGAAAAGACATCAAGTCAAGAGAGATGATAAAATCTTTACCTGCACCTTTTCAGGTAAAATAAATAATCATCTGGACTTCAAGGAGCTTTAATGAAGCCTGGGATTCAAAAGTGCCTGTACGTTCTGGAGGCAAAATATGCTGTGTCTTATTCTGTTTGCTTGTAGGAAAAATTTGGAAGTATAACCACTACATGAGTTTAAATTGACATGCCTGCAGGCATATTAGCAAACCCAACTTCTCTGACATGGATTAATACAATAGCATAAAATTCTGCTTGTCATGATTCTGATAAGGTCAATAAATTCTGTATATATAAAAGGCAAATGGTAAATGAGATCAATAAAAATCAATAAAAGGTAAAGGAGATCAATAAAGAAATCTTTGCATGGAAATTCCCTGCACAGTGTTGCATTTGGTATTGATAAAATGCCTTCTGAAGCCAGGAAATCCTTAGGAAAGACACTTGTAAAGGACTAACAACTTTCCTTCTTAAAAGTGTACAGCTAAACATAATCATGGCCATCTATTTTAGTTAAAAATTTTAATTAACAAGAATTAACTGTGTATAATGTAATAATATTTAAATAAGATTTATTCCTTCTATTTTTACTTGATTAAAAACTGTAAACCTGTGTAGTGTCCAGCTTTCCTGTTTACATTCAAGAGAGAAATAGTCTGCACCATCTAGAATAGGAAATGAAGCTCATAGACTAAGATCTGCTTTGTCTCTGTGTATAAATAACCTCATGATGAGCTCTCACTGTTGAAAAGAATATTTATAAATTCTGTAAAATATTCACTCAGAATTTTTTGGTGCTTTTTGGCAGGATTTCACATTTTCTGCTAACCAGAACTTGACAGAATTGCATTGGAGGAACAAACTAGCAGAGCTGCCAGGTCTGGGGTACTGAGCTAAGCTAAATATGTGTTGTGAGGTGCTAAAGATAGGATTTTTTTTTTCCCTTTCAAAGTACAAACAAACATTGCTGGAAACCCTGAGTACTGTGTGCCAACAGCTGAGTTTCTGTGTGACATATCCAAACGTGCACACATGTGGCTCTGAAATTTTAATTAATCTGCTCCAAAGTACACTTGTTCTCTCTCAGAAGAGTCAGAGAACAAAAGGCTGTGATGAAGATTAGAATTTGACTCTTCAATTCCCAGAGCTCTCTTTTCTTTTTTTTTATTCTATACAATGAGGAAGATATGTACAAATAGCTCTCACAGTCTCTGTTAACTTGATGCTGTTGATAGAGTGGGATAAATATTAGCTCTGAACAAACTCTTCAGAGGAAAACTGCCTATACCAGATACTCCTGTTTTGATACATTTTGTAGAAAAAGTAATTTTATTATTCTCTTCTGTAGAGGAAAATACTATATTGCAATGCAGACATGAGCCAGTATGTGTTTTGTATGGACATCTGAAAATTAGTATTGAATAAAGAGAGGCCAGTTGAGGTAAATAAGGATTTTTATATGGAGTGTATTAATTAGTTGAAAGTTGTTCTTTGAAAGAGAAGACAAAGAAATGTTGGATGGGAGAAAGATATAACTTAATAAAGATCACCTATTTTTTTATTAATAATCAAGTGATTATTTTAGGACACGTATAATTCACTGATTACCTGTGGCAGTCCTCATTCAAGGATTTATACCCTGATCTTCTCTAGGATAACAGCCCCCTTATCTTACTTGGCTCAATTCCTTTTCTTCAGTCCTGCCATTTTGCTTCTCTAACATGCAATTTCTATCAAAACACATCTGACACTCTTTTGGACTGATTTACAGCAGTATAATTTACAGCACTTATGAGTATTGACCTTAGGAGTTGACAATATAACAACCATTATTTTTGTTGCCAACAAAGACTGAACAGGAGTATCCAGAAAAGAGCACAAACCTCTGCAAGGAAAGATAATTCCCTAGGATAGGTCTGCAGCAGGTTGGACCTGTCTGTGGAAGAATCACACATCCCGTAGTGATGGTTAGGTCACATTGGGCTGAGATTCCACTACACTAGGGGAGCTTTCAAGGACTCCTTGGGGGTGCAATTCACTTAAGGGTGAGCTGCCTGTTCTCACTGACATCAGAGCAGCACCAATAAGATTAGCAATGTTTGAATGCCTTCACTGAGCTGACATGGAACTGCTGCTGGTACTTAACAAGAAGCCAAATACCTACTTGCAAAATGTGGTTAATGGGCACTGACAACACATTCACACTTGGGTATCCCATCAAGCTGGTTGTAATGAAATGTTAATATGCTGTGTCAGTGGGAAATGTACACATGTCCTCAAGAGGCTGTGTCCTTGTGACAGTGTGTCTAAGGGCTATGTGTGTCCCACTGTGGTGTTGCACCCAGTCAAACAAGCAGGGTGACGTGTTCGACTGCTCTGCTGCTACCCTTCTGCCTGGCAGGGCATGTCTAACTAAGCCTCCCTGTGACATGAGTGATGGCTGCCATCAAAGCACACGGTCACGGAGAGATGGGAATTGCTCCATGCCCTCTCAGACTTGAGTTAGCCATTAGAGAACTGAGCCTGACAATGCCTGAGTGACAAAACTAAAATAAGTCTCTCTCGGCAATCTATTCCCCTTGGTTTTAAATTTTTTTCCCCCTCCCTTCCAACAAGAGTATTCCTTCAAGGTTTTTAAGGTTCTGGAAGTTGTCAAATGCCAAACTGAGGCTAGAAAGTAGTGCAGCATAATGGCAACCATTTGGAGAAGCAAACAGATTTGAGGACCCAACGTCTCTGCTTCCAAGGCAGTTTCACCAGGTCTAATTGGATCTTGTCTGGCCCTGTGAGTTCAGAGCCCACCACTGGCCAGAGCACCACAGTGGGTCCTCTTCAGGTTTAGCTTCATCTAGAAGAATCCGTTCATGTTCTGTGAGGTCACCATGTGAAGATATTTGCTTCCAGACCACACTCTTGATTCAAACTACAATGCATTTAAAGTTACACAGTATTTCAGAGTCCTACTTGGGCTAACCTAGAAATAAACTACCATTCTGAGACAATCAGACCATTCTGAAGCATTTCTGATGAGACAGTTAAATGTGAATAGTATCTAATATCATCAGACACATATCACAGCTGTGATTGCAAGCTAGGAGAAATTTAAACAATGGTGAGAAACACTCATTCCTCTTTTACCCTTATTTTCAAGGGAAATATTACTCACCATCAATATAATCTGTGCAGCTATCTAGTCAGGATAATATTCTTCAAGAAAACAGAGTGTGTTTTCAATTTTATACTTTTTCAATTTTTAAACTTTTATAGCCAATGCATACTTGAGACATAAGTGAAATCTTGTGAATAAACTGAAAAGCTATAATAAGTGAGATGCCAGAAAGCTGAATGTTAATAAACTGCCTGAGGTTTAAGTAAACACCAGAAAAATACTGCAACTCCCTATAGTGAAGAAGAATTAATAAAATGGTCATTCCCTGCAGGGAAGTATTTACTAGGTCAAATAAAGTACTGCACATTGCAGGAGGTTGGTAGGCTGCTTCTGATCCAGGGGCCCTCAGATGTTCTTAAAAGGATTGTACTTTTTATTCTTGTGGTTATCAAGGTGCCATAACTATCCCCCACTTCTGGGCTTGTATCTGTTGTGCTTTTGAATGCTTGGGTCAGAAGAGGTGTTGGTTTGGTGGTGAGGAAGAAAGGGATCCAGTGACAGGCATAGAAAATATATAAAGAAGAATTTCCCCTCTTCTGCTTTACTGATCTTTTGGCTGTTGTGGGAGGTTGACCCAGGCTGGAGGATGCCAGGTACTCACCACACTGCTCTATAAGTCACCCCCTCAGCTGGATGGCGAGGGAGAAAATAAAGTGAAAAACCACTTCATGGGTCAAGATAAAGGCAATGTAATGCAGCAAAAGCTAAGGCTGTGTGCAGAAGAGGAAAACAAAATATTCTCTACTCCCCATCAGCATGTAATGTCCAGCCACTTCCTTGGAAGTGGGACTTCAGTACACATAGGGCTTGCTCCAGGGGAGAAATACAATAACAATGGAATATAATAACATTGGTGCTTTCTAGCACCAATGCACAGCACAGCACTATGGGGGGCTGCTTTGGGGAAATTGTAGTCCATATTAGCCAGACCCAAAACAACTGTAAATATGTACAGCAAGATTGATCAGTGTCCAGCTTTTCTGAATTAGCTTTTGTCATCTTTCCAGTTTCCATCTACTCTCAGTTTTCAATAGCAGTTCGAGTAAAATTGCCATTTCAGGTGGTCTCTTGTTCTCCATGGCCTTAAAAATTCATGATAATTTAATAGATTCAGTTAACTTGACACAGTCCTTGCTGTGTAGTCCATTTTCATACAAGGGCTCGTGATAGTGCTTCCACTGGAGCTGAGCCATTAGCTGTGGGAGAAATTAAATCTAACATATTTAATCCATTGCAATCATCTGATGTGGGCAATGGTATTTTTTTCACATCCACAGCCACAAGCCTGAAATACTCTCTGATTCTTCTGCTAGCTGGAGCTACTGCCAAAGTAATGGAAGTAATAAAAAAATGTGATAAGCTTTTCAATAAACTGCATCTTCTGTGTGAGGAATACAAGGCACGGAATTACAGAAAATAAGTCTTGTTGGGCAAACTGTTTACCTATTTCTTGCTGTATTTTCAGTTTTAGTCAGTAAAACAGCAACAAATATAGCAAATTCACTGGAGTTTGTATTGACATAATGCAAGATTCTAAAAATGCTTATTATAATGAATCAGGTATTAAATGTTCAGAAATATTAATGAGAAAGTTCCAAAATATAGAAGTTTATGAAAACTGAAACAACAATCACAGAGTTACCAAAAGGATGACTTCATATGTTTTTTAAGAACAAATGGCTTTCAGTTTGAGAAAGATACTTTTCTGTATCTCACTGGACAGGGACAGATGGGATTTTCTGTAGAAACTCAGCCCTTCTGCAGGTCATCAAATGGAAAGGAGAAGAGATGCTTTTGGGTAGTTTAAGCACAGCTTTCTTAAGGACTGGAACAGCTCATTGGACATCTGGAACCTGACAAAGTGTAAGATCCATAACTTCCTCCAGCATGAAATGGCATCAGTTGCCAGACTGGCAATTGTACCAAGCAATTGCCAGACTGAAATGCATCAATCCTACCCCGATTCTGTCCTCATTACATACACTGACCTGGAGTTTGCTAATGACAGTCTCTGTGGCGTGAGTGCAGGGAAAGTTCCAACTCCCTGTAAATTCTGGGAGCTGTATCTGATCTGATTGTATGCGAAACAATAAACTGATATCAATATAATTGTCAAATACTCTGTACTACGCTTCCACAGAGAAAACAAAGTGTCTGTCTTTCTCTTTCAGAATTCAGTAAGACTATAAAAATGGATCCCACACTTAGACCTTCTTTTCATAACTATATAAAGGTTTTTCATCCTTGTTGATAGAATCTTAGATTACATTAAACACAAGGATGGAAGACTCTTAGATCTTTTAGGGATGGAGACAAGTCAGAATGACTTCTAGAACAGAAGCTAGTCCACAAAACTACTCTGCCAATTTATTCTGCCCAATGTCTGGAGTACACCATCATAAGTTGTTCAAGCTCACATTTTATTTAAACACAGAAAAGAAAAAAAAAATCAAAAACCCTAAAAGAAATGCTTAAGGACATTGAATAGTCATGGGGTAGTAGTGTGCAGTCACAAATTGAACTTTGTCTGTGGGGACAGACAAAAATGGAAAGAGAAGAGAAATCACCAAGACTGATAACTGAGGACAGACAAAATTCAACCTTGGCAAAGGACACATATTTTGATTGTGCAAACTGAAAAGTTCACGCGCATTACAAGGCTGTGGGTGAACTGATTAGTTGTAGCTATAAATACGTATATATTTATATGCAAGTACATATATATGCATGCGCACACTGGTATAAATTAGCTTCCTAACCATCAGAGTACTCTGCAGTTTTCGTGATGCGGTTGCCCTACCCAAAGATAAGTCTTAATTCTGATTATCATCTTGTTACTCTTTCTTATTCCTATAAAATTCTTCATCCTTCTAGTAGGGAGAAGTTTTAGACTTAACTGTGATTACTTCTACTCCAAATACAAAATTATGAGAGAAACATGACAGTCTTCCAAAGCTGAATATGCATACTTTTCTGATTTTCTGCAGGTTTAATACATAAGTACCACATAAATATTGTGTAATTTTTTTGTAATTTTCCAATTCCGTTACAGTAAACAAAAATATTTTTATAAATTTGGCTTTATCTTTCATAGGATTGCAATGTCCATTAACATGAGAATAAATGAACTGCAGATTATCTTTCTTCCTTGGTATATCTCATGAACTTACTGGAGTTATACGAGAAATCACTTTATCCTCTATCTTCTTCGAAGTACATTTAAACACTCTCCTCTCCTCTCCTCTCCTCTCCTCTCCTCTCCTCTCCTCTCCTCTCCTCTCCTCTCCTCTCCTCTCCTCTCCTCTCCTCTCCTCTCCTCTCCTCTCCTCTCCTCTCCTCTCCTCTCCTCTCCTCTCCTCTCCTCTCCTCTCCTCTCCTCTCCTCTCCTCTCCTCTCCTCTCCTCTCCTCTCCTCTCCTCTCCTCTCCTCTCCTCTCCTCTCCTCTCCTCTCCTCTCCTCTCCTCTCCTCTCCTCTCCTCTCCTCTCCTCTCCTCTCCTCTCCTCTCCTCCCCCCTTGGCACAAAATGAACAGTATATTCTATTCACAAATGTGAAAACAACCATAGTTTGTACTGTGTAGGGAAACTGAAATATGACTGTGTCAGATGTTTGGGATCAGACCATTTCAAGAAGATGCTGAAGGATCCATTCTTCCCTGACCTAAATAAGAGACTTAGGAGGAAAAGTGTTAAGTGGATTGTATAAAGGAAGTACTTCAGAAATTTCCCTTGGAAGACAGATGTTGTAACCCTAATATAGGACAGTTTTGGTAATCCCTTCTCTTTTCCTGTTGTCTGAGGTCACTCACCATCTGCTTGAACTATTTGGCTGTGTGGCTTTACAAGTCAGCTCATTTCTCAGCTCAGGAGAAAAAAGTATCTTTGGAAGTTACCAGAGCAACCAGCTCTGAATTACAGAACAATGTCTAGGCAAGAGAGATAGTCTTTATTTATATTCTTTCTATTTTTAGAAAACATTGTGTCTTGTAAACTATGGATCTATTTTCTCTCATTAATTATGTGAAATTATAAATTCATTTTAACTACCATGAAAAAAAATAAAGACAAGTGAGACCATTGGCACCAAAAAAAGCAGCATCCAGAATATCCAAGCATGCACTGTGTGCACGGGGTAGGACTGCAATGTGCATTAATTAAACAGATGTCTATGCCTGCCTTGTCAGCTAGTCTTGATGCCCCCTCTTTTGGCTGACATTGTCAGTATATTGCACTTTTCACCTCAATACCTCTTCCCAGCTCATCACTTTTGCTATGCAGCCCCCCACCATTGCACCCCTACCCTTTCCCCCTGTCCAAGGAGTTTCCTGGTCCCTCCACCCTCTCAGGATTCTTACTCAAGTTCCAGCTACTTGTCTATTCCTTTTCTAGTTATCCTCCCTGTTCTCAACATGGTAAATATTCTAGCTAGCCCTATTCCTTCCTTTCTTCCCACGGCAGAAAAATTCACTTTTACCCTTTTCCATCTAACTTATTCACTTGAGTTGCCTTTGCCCCAAAGCCTATTTGTATCTGAACTGCCAATTAAAATCCAGTTTTCTGGACATTTTTTAAATTTCATTTCTTCCTAATCTCTCTTTCCATTCATGATGCCATCACCCTTTGTCCTCTACTTCTCTTTCCATTTTAATTATCCCTACTCTGCCTGTGACAGTATAATCTCTTTCCTCCTTCCAGCCTTTTTAAAAATTCTTAATGGTCTAAAAAAAGAAGACATCTTTCCTCTAAGTAGTATTCTCTGATAGTTTCAGCAAGAGGGGACAGCTGAAGATGTGTAGTCCATCAAAATATAGTGGAAAGAAAAAGAGATGAAAGAAACCAACCAACAAGATTCTGCAAAGATGTTAATTTTGTGTATATTTATTTATTTATTTATTTATACGTCTTTGAATGATATTTCTCAGAAAAAAAGAAAAATGCATCATAAAAGAGAGTAAAGTTTATAACTTAAGGATATGAAAAAGTCAGGCAAACAACTAATCATGTCTATCTCTGGCCAGTATGACTTGCCATCTTTTCCCAAAGCAGCAATTTGCAGCCTTGTGGTGCTAAAGCCATAGGCAGTAAGTGGGAAAAGGCAGTTTAACCAAGCACTGTTTACTTTATTTAAATATGTGTGAAGTTTTATATTGTTTGTCATCTTACATGTTCTTTCTTTTTCAGTGCATAAGTGTGAAAAACTGAAGCATATTATTGGTAGTGTAATAATAGATTACTTTTGCCACCTGGCACCAAGCTGAACACAGCATTTTCTCTGCATCTAAATAACTCCCCAGTGAAGGCAGTGAACATATTAAAATGTCCAGCTAAACTACTGAAGAATAGCACTAAATATTAGAAATGTGTAAACTTGGGCAGAAAATATTCAGAGTTTCAGTGCCTTCCATATTATTTTGCCATTTCTCTTGGCTTGAATTTTTAAATGATGGGTGAGTTCTGAACTTTCCCTTTCCAACCCATCCAGGCACAATAAAAGGCCATGAAGGCCAATATATTGTGCATGTTTTTGAGAATCCTAGTGAAATATCTTGGAGGAGAAAAGGCTAAAATAGCAGAGAAATAAACAGGAAAATTATATTGAGGACCGCTAGGAAAACTGATCTGGACAGGACCATAGGAAAATTTGGGTTCAAAGGGACCTGGCTCCTCCCCCCTGGTCAGGACTGTCTTTAGATTAAGGTAAGGTTGTTCAAGACAACCTTAAAAGGTGATTGAAATCCTTGCATCTTTCAGCAGGGTATCAAAATGGGTGATATTTGTCAATGCTTCAAGAAGTCATTGATCTCAGTGCTTCTGTGTGACAAGAAAAGGAAAATCCTGGATCAAATGAGGGTGTTGGGTAGGATTTGAGAGATACAACCTCAGTGTCTACAAACTGGGAGAAACCCAGAGTCAAATACTGTCTTTTTATCTGTGTGAGGGAGTGAATAGACAGGGCTGGGACAGGCTGGACAAAGGCTGCCTTACATCATGAAGGAACCAATTGAAGTTTCTAACAGACCATGCTTCCTCTGGACATCCATCTTTTGTTTTGAAGGCAATCAAAGCAATAAGAATGACTGATGTGTCTGTGCAAAACACAGTTTCAACTCTTTGCTGTGGAGGACAACTAACTTGTTTATTCTAAAATATGGTGGCTGCTTGTGGTACAGCCTGGCTGCTAAAAGCAGAAGAGAGGAAGAATCCCAATGTTAGATTCCTCAGAGGGAAACAATTTGTCTTCTGTCCTTTCCCAAGAAGCATCTTGCTCTAGAAGCCAAACTGAGCATGCTGTGGATCTCTGAATCCCCATTTAGAACCCCACATGTGGTGAGTGAGCTTTCCATGACTCTTCAGTCTGTGTTGGAGTGGTCTCTGTGATGAGAGAGCAGCCTGGTCCATGCATGCCATAACACATGGAAGCACGTAATAAAATGGCAAGGATGCTTTGGCAGCAAACTGTGCGCAAGAGTTTGTCACAACAGTGTCTGCTATAAACATCAGGAGATATTTTGACAAAGAGACACAATGTGGTTTGATCTGCCACAACACGAGGACAGGCTGGAATGCATGGGACAAATCCTACAGCAGTCAACCCTGCTTTCTCAGCAGAACTCACCACCCTGCTGAGCAGCCCAGCACTTTCTGCACTGGAATCTGATTTTACCCCCTTCTCACCTGTGGTAGTTTCCTCTGAGGGAGGATCTAGTCATTCTTTGATTTTCTTATTCACAGATATATTTCCTTTAATTTTTTGCTTTTTCCACTTCTAGAGAAATAGTGACTGCTTGCTGTCTGCTCATTGTGTTTTGCTTCCTGAATTGCATGGAATGTCTGCTTATGATTGGTGACTGGCATTTTTAAAAGATGAGACTAGTGCATGGAAAACAGTGAATTACTTCCAGTCCTATCTCAGTGTAAATAACTGTTAATGTTAAACTTCATGAAATGTTTAGTAGTTATGCTAGAAATTATCAATGAATTTGTTGTCATCTCACCACACAGAAGAAAAAGATATTATTATACCATGAAAAACTATGTATAGAACGCAGTATGCTCAATTAAGAGGACATTAGAACAACTACATTTATTTTGTCTGATTTAAGCTAAATATTTTTTCCATAAATTTGAAGAGTACGTTTCCAAAATTATGTTTTCCATCATCATCTTTCTTTCATATATGTCCATAGAGTGGGTGTCCTTTTAATTTCAATATCGTATTTTGACAAGCAACTTCAAGGAAGGCATATTTTATACGTGCTTTTTGCAAACAAGCGATATAAAACAATGTTCTATAGTTTGGCTGAGTGTTAGAAATGCTTTGTCAAAATGCTCCTTCAGCCAAATCTAAGGTTTTATTTTAAGGTGACACTGAAATGTTTAAGCAAACAAGTAGGCCACTGTTCTAAGAAATGCATCTACTTATTGGCAGAGCATTACTAATTATCCCTGATATATTCCTTGCACTTATTTATTAGCCAGCTCCATTGGATTTCCTAGCAGAATGACATTGTATTTCAAAGGCATATGTGAGTTGTAGCGATCTCCTTGATTTATTAGTCTTTTACAATCCAAAAGTCCTATTTGTTTTTGGTGAAACAAAGCTGTAATCCTGCTCACCTTTGTCATTTTATTGGCTTTCATTGGATACCTTGTGTCTTCAATGCAATGTTATAATTAACCTTATTAATGAATCAGACCAACCTATAGCTTGGAATAGCTATCTCAAATTGGAAGGGATGACTATCTTATTTCAGTTCTGCAAATAAAAATTGCTATAACACTAAACAGTATTGTTGTTTTGCAGGTAAAATTGTTCTGCTGAAAACTTTGTCTGTTGATGGGTATTCAGAAGTCTAAAACACTTTGTGTGTGTGTGTGTGCGTTGACAAAAAGTATCTATATCTGACTTTTATCCAAATATCTTGATTTATTACCACTTTTAATAAGCTACATCAAAAAAACAACTTGTAATGAATAACTTAAGAAAATATGGTTCTGACTCAATCTCCTCTAAAATACCCTTGGGAATTCCAAGGGCCAGAAAAGCAGATTAAAAATTCCTTTACAGATCATATGAGCTATTGCTTATTAAAGCACAGATTAATTACTTCTCTGTTGATAAATTACTTCTGACACATGTAATTAAAGCAGAAGATTTGATCATTAACTTCAATCACTGTGAAAGTACACTTAAGAGGAGCAAATTGTGATGCACAAAGGGTAATAGCCTAATGGTACCCTACTTTTAAATATATCTATATATATATCTAGATTAATAAAAATATCTTTTACAGGAAAATGTTTATAAAGATCTAATTGTATATATCTGATTTTTCATACTGCTAAAATTTTAAATCACTGGAACAACATGAAAGAAAAAATGATTGAAAAGGTTTTTTAAAAAAGCTTTAGAGGGAGAACTGTTTGACATGTTATGGCACATATATGTAGCACACATCTCTGATGTTCCTTAGGTGCAAGTAAACTGGTGCCTGGCATTATTATTATCTGGCTAGTTATTGTACAATCATGGAGAGAAAGGTAGTCTCTGCCTCAGAGAAAGGTTTGTGAGATTAATAACTGCACCCCTGCATGACTGCCTCACACAGCAAGGAGAAAAATACTGCACTTAACTCAGAGACAGGCAGTGACACTAAGCCTGGCTAAATGCCTGCTAATGAAAAAACACGCAGTGATTTCCAGTGGCACGATTGCCTGGGACTAATCCTGGTAAAGTGGTTCTACTTTGAAGTGGCTGGTAGGAACCAGCTCTGTGTCTTTTCCAACCTGGATTTCAACCATGTTAGTACATTTCTCTAGTTCAGTTTCATACTGTGCCAATGGCCACCACCAGGCTCAACAGCTATCCCTTGCTTATGAGCAGGGGTCAGGTGGACCATTACCCTGGCTGTTCCCTCTGGGATTTGCATATGGAAAGAACAGAAGCCTCACAGGAGGCTTGCGCAGCATTTTCTGACTTGTTGTGTCCATGTTGTTGAACTCCAGCCTGAGGAACAGAGCCTGGCACTGGGAAACTTCTCCAAGTGGTTAATGGAGAAACTTCATCCACTTCACTCTTTACATGAGGATAGGCTTCTGTAATAGACTTCTAACAGATTGTCCCCAGTGTTTCTTTGCCTTCTGTTGAGGACTGTCAGGTTCTCAGCAGGCAAACAAGGAGATAAATTTTTCTCCTTTGTTAACGTCTGATGCAAAGGAAGGGAAAGAAATCTGAAGGATCAGTGGTCAGGCCTGATAAATATTTATTCTGTGAGAGTTGTGATGCTCTTCAGAGATGTTTTCCCATTAGAGATGCATTCCCATTAAATTAGGAATAACATATATATAAAGGTGACTTACAAGAAAGACAGACCTTTTAGCAGGGCCTGTTGCTATAGGACAAAGGGCAGAGGCTTTAAACGGAGGGAGAGTTGATTTCGTTTGTAGATGAGGAGAAGATTTTTTACAATGAGGGTGGTAGAACCCTGAAACAGTGTCCAAGAGAGTAGTTAAGAGGCCCATCCCTGTCAAGATTGGATTGGACAGAGCTGAGGATAACCTGATCTAGTTGAAGTTGTGCTCATGGCAGGAAGGTTGGACAAGATGACCTTAAAGATCCCTTCTAACCAAAACTATTTTTTAATTCTATGATTCTATGCTGAAGTGAAAGCTTCTGATTGCCATGCTGTTTTGAAGTCTAAACCTATCTCTAAAAGTGTCTGGAGTAAGATAACCCTTTTGGAAAGTAAAATCTGGAGTTTGGGCACTAAGAGAAGGAGAATCCATCTGGAAAGGTGATGGAAAAGCTGTTAAAACATCTTCTGTGGGCTGAGAGACAGAAGAAGCTGGAAAAAAAATAATTTTTAGTGGTCAGCTTTCTTGCTGAGAACTAGAAAATCAATGTAGGGAACAATTGGCAGTGAGGCCAGGTCACCCAAGAACTGTAGTGGGAGTGTCTGGTGGAAGGAGGTCAGACTGGGGGGTCCAAGGCAGCTTGCTTGAGTCCTTGCTGCTCCCCGACAGTCCCACAATTACATTCCACTGCAGGAGGAAAAAGGCAATTACTCATTTTATAATCTCTGTTTTCTATAAAATGAATGCATTTTATGATAGATGCTTGACTTCTAAAAGCCAAAATTAGGTGAAATGTGTGTCACCCATAAAAATGAAATATTTCTCAAAGACCATAGAGATAACAGGAAATAAAAAGCAGCACATTAATTTAACATAGGCTGTAATGTAAAGGGTGATTGGGAAGAGTATACAGCTCTGGTTTCATTTGTGGAAATGAAGTTGCATCCACTTACACAAAAATGATTATAGGTCCCACTGTCCTAGATTAAACAACCCCCAGGTCTCATTTACCTAATGTGCCCAAAGTTCAGATTCACCCAGCCTTTCTTGACATTTGAATAGCAATTTGAGGCTTTAATTCTTTCCGTCCTTCTTCACTCACAGTTGCTAAATTCTAATTATGCTTTTTAAGCAAGCAGCAGGCCAGTGACTCACTTGCCTGAAGGATTTTTCCTTTCAGTTTTTTGTTTGTTTTGTTTCCTGTGGGATTTTTGCATTTGTTTGGTTTTTTTAAAGGTGGAGTAAGATCTCAAAAAAGCTTAAAACTTCTGAGTAAAGGTATCAGAAGAAGAGTGTGTTGCTTGTATCTAATTCCCAGCCATTGGTAGCATGGTACCATTATTCTGGTGGGCCTTTTCTGTATACCTGTTGCTACTCAAACAGTTTGGAAGAGATGCATATAATTATTTTCTTGAGAGAAATAAAAAAATATTTTCAATATTCTGCAGGTATCTTATTAACACATTTTATTAGGGTAAGTAGCAAGCACCTGGCAGGATTTGTAAGAAAACCACATTACGACAATTAACTTCTGTTTTGGCATTGCCTAGAAAAGTGATTAATGCAAAATCCATTTCATTGCTATATTTTTCTGCATTTTGGTAGAATGATATGGAATAAGATACATGGATTGGATAACCAAGGAGGAGAAGAAGTTATTTTAAATATACCTTTATCCTTATATTTCTTCATAATTTGTTTGTGAAGAATAGTGGAATGATGATGCCAAGTCAAAGAAAAGGTCCTTTTAGCCCTGCTCTGTATGTCAAACAGTGGAGGATGATGGGATCACTGGATAATTCCAGCAGGGAGGGGCTTCAGGAGGTCCTGGATCCAACATCCTGCTTGCATCCTGGGGCCAGTCCAAGCTGCTCAGAGCTTCTCCTTGCCAGTGCTTGCAAATCTGCAAGGACAAAGGCTGCAATACTGTGCCTTTGCCTGACTGTCCTCTCATGGGAAAAGTTTCTCCTTATATCGAGGGTGAGCCTCTACTTCTTCAGGTACTGCTGGTCTCCCTTGTGTTCCCACCCTGCACGGCTGGGAGGAGCCCAGCTACATATCCTTCATGATCTCCACATAGGTACTGGTGCCTGATGTTAAGCTCTCCCCAAATCCATAGCTCCAAGCTGTGGAAGTCCAGCTCCCCCAGCCTCTCCTCAAAGAAACACTACTTCAGACACACCTTCATGTCCCAGTAGGAAAAAAAAAAAGAAGACCTGAAAAAAACCCCACTATTTTTTAAAGAAAAAAACACCTCTAACTTTTGTTGCAATGTGTATTTATATTTCTTTTGATTAGCTTGCCTATGCAGTTTCTTACCCATATAATTACCCACCTACCTTGGCTGTGTTGTCCAGCATGAATACTGGAACATTGTGGGAGATGTTTCTGAAAGTCTTGCCAAGGTTGATGTGAATGGTATGTATCCCTGCTCTCTCCTTGCTCACAAACCCAGATACATTACTGTAGAAGACAACCAGGTTGATCTGATGTGATTTATCTTGGCAAAAACATGCTCTCTCACTCACTTTCCTTTCCTCTCTGTTGTCAGAAATGTGCTTCAAGGGGATAGAAACTTGTTCTCAGGGAAACATGCAGAGCTGGGGAATGCAGGAAGTCATAACTACCCATGTATGAATTCCTTGTTTCAAGCACAATTCAGGGTAGAGACTTATTGAATCAAAATTGATATCCTTGTATTAGCGAATATCAAAGTACATTATCTCCCAATAATATCTCTAATTCCAACCTAATTAAACAGGTAGCATCTCCAACAACCTATGAAAGTGTCACACTTTAATTTCGTGCTCTGTGAAGATGTAGATGCCTCCTCTTTGGGGTTCCAAGATTTCCAATCATCAGTCTTCTCTTCACAGAGAAGTGAACAGTGAAGAGAAGCAGGCTTCTAAGTAGGAGGAACAGGCCAGTCTCCTTTGGTTTTGTTGGGTTTTTTCTTTCAAAAGACATTTATTTTAAAGTGATTGCTTGGAAAAGTAAATAAAACTCTTTTTTTTACATAGAGGCTACATAGGATCAAGGACTTGTATAGAATGAAAAAGTTGTTCCTTCCTCTGCCCAGTGACCTTTGTCTGGATTTGTCAACATACTCAGAAATCATAATGATTTTTAGTTTCATTTGGGTTCTTTTTCATTTAATTTTCAATTACTTCACTTATAGATACAGTCTGCACAGGGAGAGGTCAAGGAGTTGGAAATGCAGATGGAATATCTGGCTAAGGATGATAAATGCAGTTACTGAGCAGGTTCCATGGGATCCCCAAACCACACTGTCAGATAATGACTCTCCTTCTACTGACTGGGATGCATCTGCTTTATTGTAGGATATCTTCTTTCCAAGGATTTTACAAATACTATATGCAACCTGCTGAATTCAGCTCCTGTCATTCAAGATGAGATCCATAATCTGGTCACAACCACTTAATGACAATTATTAGTGTTACCTGCCCTGGGGTTGGTACACAGAATTTCGCTTGAGACCACATCAGCTTTAGCCACATACCCTTAGACTTCAGAGCATTAACCACAACCCGTCTCTGTGTGTACTTTGCAATAACTTCTTGAACAACCATTAGTTTATAGAGAGCTGTCAACTTTATATTTCCAGCTGAAGGAAGGTACGAAATACTGGTGTCTGGGTAATTTTTAATATCTTAAGGGGCATAGAAGTACTTTAATATGTTCATTTTTTAAATATTTATCTTTGATTTTATCTAGGCCCAGTGCTTTGAAATTTGCCTCTTCACTGTTAACCTTGGTCACTTGCATAAATATTTCTGTGAATGGTCAAGCTCCTCTTGCTGTTAAGATTTCATGGCTGAAACAGTGTTTGTGATTAAAAGTGTGTTGTTTCCTCAAAAAGCTGTCTCAGAAGGCAGGAAATACCAAATATTTGTGCTTCATGGAAAAATATGATGTACAGCTGCCAAAAAAAACCTGTTTATGTGGACATCAAATTATCACATCTGTTCAGGCAGGGGTGTGTGTATGTATGTCTGTAACATGGTTGTATTTCACATATACAAAGGATAGTTGAAGCACTGCTTCATTTGTTTCAAAAAGAATCCTTCTTTGTATAGAAAGACCGTACGTGCATGTGAATGAGAGTTTTAAAAAAATATATAAGTAGAAAACATCCTGCTGCTGTTTTATTAGGAAAATCAGCAGTTAGTCTTGAAGTGTCTTATCTGAAATATTTGAACAGGTTGCACTTGCAAACACAAGGTTTTAATTTCTAATTTTAGAGTGCAGCCAGCAATAATAGCATTTAAGAAAAATATTGCAGTTTATATAGACATTAGAGATAAATTTGTAAGGCAGCAACTAGAAACTCCTATTACAATGTCATATGTAGTCAGTTTATTTAATATAAGACTAAAAAAGATAATATACTTCAGAGAAACTGAATGTAATGTAAACCAACTATACCTATTCAAGAAACATTAATTAATCTGGTGGCTGATATGCCAAATAAGTAGCATCTTAAGGAGATCAGTGGCTGTAATTCAGTACACTTCAAAATATTTGTACTTAAGCACTACATCTTGTGAATGTAAAGATATGATTAACCTACAGGCAATTGCAAAAATGTTTGTGACAGAGATGCTATGTTTGAAGAGAACTTGAGAAAAATTCCAGTATGACAATACCATTGCTGTAGAATCTATAAACTCTTAACCACGGAGTAGAGAAAGAAGATTACATTATAATTCACTTTGGGTAGTAAGTTAAATGAAGATTCTATCCTGCCTTGAGTGAAGGGAATAGTAAAATTGCAGTTGACATCCCTGGGGACAGGATGGGGTTCTGCCAGGCTTAGGATGATAAATCAAAATAGTATATCAGCAGCAGATGGTTGCAACAGATGATTGAATAAGCACTATGTTTAATTTTTATGAAATAACTTTTTTATAAATGTACAACTTGTCAAGAAATTAAATCTGACTCAGATGAATTCTAAAATGTACTATATTTTCATCATGGTATGTAGGGGACAATTTTATTTGCCAAAATAATCTCTATAGCAATAATACTATAAAACAGTAACGTAATGTATATACTCATTCAAATTCAGAAAAAAATAATGTTGTGTAATGTAAGAAGAATGCAATAGAAATAAGGAGGAAAAGAACAAAGAGAGAGTAGGAAGAGTTTTAAAACATTAGCCACTTTCTCTCCAGACCTTTTTACTCATACTACAAAGGCATTTAGATATCTATTCCCTGTGAAACTGGGGGAGTCTGGCTTCTAAAAATGGTGAGGCACCAACATAGCTCAGTGGATATGTCTCCTGCACACAGCTGATGGGGTGTTATATATAAAACACAGCCCTGAAACAGAATGGGTGTTTTGACTCATCCTGTCAACACGCGTTAGAGATGGCAAGAATCGCATGCGTCCCTGTGGCTACTGTGCACAGCTGGGATTCCCCAGCCACAGAAGACATGTGAAGCACTCTGAGCACACAGGGAGGGAGCTGGATCTGTCCTCTAGGCATACGACAACTGCTCATTCAGTGGACAAATAATCCATGCATCTACAGCTTCGTACCAGCCATCCAACAGCCCCAGCCAGGTGTTCCCCAGCTCTTCTGGATGGGCTGCAGGTACTCAACCCCTTGAGGATGTCAGGAGCTTCCCCTTCCTCCTGAGCAAGCCTAAGAGTTCTATTAATACACTTCTGTCCTCTGCCATAATCACAGAACTGTAGAAGGGTTTGGGTTGGAAGGGGACATTAGTTATCTCTCTAGTTCAACCCTTCCCACCATGGGCATGGACAATCTCCACTCGGCCAGGTTGCTCAAAACCCCATCCAGCCAGACCTTGGACAATTCCAGGATGGGCCATCCATGGCTTCTCTGGGCAACCTCCTCCAGTGCCTCCAAAGTGAAGAATTTCTTCCTAATGACTTCTTCCATAATGCCTACTTAGGCTTCCATAGAAGCTGTGTTTACACTCTGTGAATAAAATAACAAGGCATTGCCTGTCCTCACATGGCTGACATTGCACACCCAGATAGGGAGGTCTCACTGAGTGCATCTCAGGGACTTTGAAAACAAATATGCACTGTGGGCATCCCACTCCTGCCCACCCTCAGATTTTTGAAATATCAATATTCCTTGATTTTTTTTTTTTTTTTTGAAGGGTGGTGGCAGGGAATGAATTTGCTCAAGCCAAATTCATGCCATGGAGAGTGCTAAATATTTAACAGCACACATGGTCATGCAATGTGCTTGAGATCAAAGCCAGACTCTCATCAGTTTACTTATAAACACATAGCAAAGTTGCTATAAATCTGTTCAAATATGTTAGGAAAGGAAGGAGCTTTAGTCATGGACACAAGTTGATCTAAAAAAATCACTAGGAAAGACTTTTTTTTAAAGTGTTAAATTCATTTAACACCAGGACTCCAAGAACACGTTATAAATTACAACAAAGAAGAACAGATTTGTAATATCTTCCCTAGATAAAGCAAGCCAGATACAAAAAGTTTATTATTGGAGCAGATTTATGCATATAAACGCAGTGTCTCAGAATTGCATACTCAGTGCACTCAAGGCTGAAGGAAGACATTAACCAAATTTAGTGCAAGAATGAGCTGTGCCTTGTAAGAGGCAGTGTAATAAATTACTGAGACAATGCATCAGCTACAGTGGGATGGTTTTGTTACTGGAACACTTGAAAGCAACGCAAGAGAGCTTTCAAAAAGCAAGACCTCAACCAAGGACTCTGAGATGAATGTAAGAGTTAGTGGACAGGATCCTGAGTCATATAAAAGATCACAGTTTTGGTGGTGCATACAAGGCCAGCCCAACAAGGAGAGGCAGGTCCATCTGGGTGCATACTTCAGGGTCAGTGCTCTCTCACCAGAATGTCACAGGTGAACAGATAACCAGTCATCAATTTGCTGCCCATGGGCAGGTGCCTTATTTCAGGTTCTTGATAGACTTCAGTCATTTTTCTATGATCTATGAACACTTTGATTTTAAGAAATGCTCTTCCAGCTGAAGCATATGATATATGGAATTCCAAATGCAGATTCCAAATGCACAGGAAACAGCAGCAGGTCTGAGCATTAAAGATGCCATCGTTTTCCCTGCCTCCAAGCAGCAAGCAGTTTTCATGCCTCAGTTTGGAAGCAGCTGGATTGAAACAGTCACTGATCTAGAGATTGCTGTTCAACCAGATGTTTGCAATGTCCTTTGGGACCTTCAGGGAGAAAAATGGAGTATAATTAACAGCTATTATAAATAGCAATGGACTCGAAGAGGCTCACAGACTCTGCACAGTGTGTTCAGCATTCACAGAAACCTGTCTCTGCATTTGCTATAAGAACAGAAGAAGTCTGAGAGTGGTTCACCTTCCTTACAGCTCTTTTAAGAGCCCAGGTGCCCTGAAAAATTATGGGAATCTTTACAGTCACTTCACAGAAATCTGAATAGGGTAGAAGAGGAATACCCTACCCAGACAGGGTAAAAGAGGAATCACTTTTTACTACGTAGTGTCATCCTGTGAAAGGTATTTGCCAGGAAGGGATAAAACATCTGAGCAAATTTCCTTATCAATTTCAAGTAAACAAAGCTAACATTATTGCAGAGAAACTATGCAACGTGCAGCATTCCGAGAAAGAATGGAAAGTTAAAAAACATAAGTTAAAGGAAATACTCCTGTGGCATATATGAAGACCAATTTTGTTTAAAATGCTGTGCACTTTGGATGGAAGAGCAAAAGCTTAAACTCCATATTCACTACCAGCTAATCACAGTAGAAAGTCTTCAATGTTGACTGGTAATCCCTTAGGAGCTGTTATGACTTCAATATTCCATTGATAAATTAATTTCTCCAAGATGTTCCCAGGCTTTTGTACATTCTGTTTGTGGCTGCACTGATAATGAAGTCACATTCCTCAGCTCTAAAAATCCAAGAAATACATTGTGTTGTTTTGTGAGATTTGTCTGGTGTGCACTGGAGAGCCAAGAAAGAGGACATGACATGACCTTTAGCATATAGCCTTCTGATTCTATCTTTTCATTTGTGTGTTGGAGAAGCCCACAGCTCCTTTCAGGAAGCGTGGCTGCACAACCCACTCCACACGCATGACCACTTACTTTGATGATACATGGGAAAGAGGCATCTGAAGGATAGAATACCATGACCAGTGCTGCTGAGTGTTTAAATGGATATTATCTGCATGAAACTCATTTCAATAAAATACAGATTCCTTATTCCAACAGAACAGTCTACAAACACAGCCCCTAGCCTGCTTAGGTGCCTAAGACATCACTGCTGCCTGTTTCCTCTAAAATTCTTTGATGGAAACTCTTGCTTCTCTGCTGATCAGAGGTTTTGTTGTATTGGGTTGGTCTATGATCACCCATAGATCACATATATGTGGATGGTAGGCGAATGTTTCTGTCCTCCTCAAAGGGATTTCTGCAACCACTCTCACCTGTTGCTTCTTCCCAGTGCAAATGCTTGGTTCAAGCATGGCCAAATCTGATGCCTCCCATGATGAAGCTGGCTCTCTCTGTCATTTCCCAGGGCACTGAACCTGTCCTTGTCAGTCTGCACACAGAGTAGGAGCCTTCCTCTTCTTCCAGGTTTCATCCTTCCAATGTCCTCCATCTCTGCCATCCACTCCTGAACCTTTAGAGCTTCTGGCCATCCCTCCTTTGGTGTGATGCAGGTTCAGACTCTTACCTCTCTAGGGCCTCTGTACAGATCCTGTTAATCCTTCTGGATGCAGCTAAACCTGCTCACCTCCTCTGGCAGCTGCCTCAGGCAGCAAGTCAGCTCCTCAACCACAGGGTGTTTCTAGCAGGTAGGACACCATTACTCCCAGTCTCAGAAACACAAGACACTCCCTATGGCCCAAGTATTGGGGCAGCCATTTGCTTTCCTAAGCAGTTTTTGGGATACTTCTATACCCGATTTTGCACAAGGTGTTGAACCTGCTGATTTGAAAACCATGTTCCTGAAGAAGTGACTCCTCAAGGAGTTCAACAAAGGGAAATTACAAGAACTGCACCTGAGGAGGAATAACATCAGGCATCAGGGTGGGCTGAAACACTTATATGTCTGAAGCTTATATTAGTTGAAGGAGTACTTTCTATTTAAAAGAAAAAACCAAGCAAACTGAACAAAAAACCCAGGGGAAAAATCCTGAATAAAGGCAGTTGCAAGACTATTAATCATAGTAGATTGGATGGTCTGAAAAAAACTCCAAATGTCACATCAACATTCCTGATGATATTAAGCCCCAAAAAGATGTTCTCATGATAGTTACTGTGTCACAGATAACAAAGTGAGTCAGAAACTTGAAAGACATCCAGAAATGAATGGGGGGAGGCAGAAGAGTGTCCAAATAAAAAATTTAGATAAGGGTTAGTTTTCTCCCATAAGCTCATTAAATTGGATTTTTTTGGCTGCTGTTGTATGACAGCAACTTGACAACAGGGAAAGGGACAGTTTCAGTATATTTATCCTCAGTATTGGCCTTAGCTTGTTAGATTCTTGGAAAAAGCAAGACCAGGTCCCAGTTTTATAATGTATTTCATTTAACCTCTAACCGCCTAATTTAACCTCTTTGAAAATATTTTCCATTTCAGTGTTCTGATAAATGAATGGGGGCTTTTTGGCTTTTTTTTTCCCTAGGTTTGTTACAAGGGATAGCAAACATTGCTGAATTTGAAATTATCTCCTGAGAACCCTCTGCAAGACTTCTCTGAATCTGAGTGTATCAACCCCATACAATGGCTTTGTTTCTAACCCACTGAGCAGGTAAATAAATGGATTTTACCCTCTCTCAGCTTAAATGGATACCTAGCAGTTTGCAGTGACTCTAAAAGGTGGCAATCAAATCTAAATATCCCCTTCTATTATTCTAACCAAAGCTGTGTTTCATCTTAATGGGGTCTAGAGTAACAAGACAAATTTATGCAAAATTCACTCATATTGCAGGAACAAAAAGGGCGACGATAAATTTAGAGCACTGTGGAATTTGGCCCTTGGTTGCTATTACTGACCTTTCACATGTAATAGAAATTGTCATTATGTCCCCATCACCGAGTAAAATTTTTATCTGAACAACAGTTATAGCAGTTTTGTATGGTTTTGTTTAACAACTAATGTTAAGTATTCAGGCTCTTTTCTCTTTGTATCTGCCTACTAATTGCATAATTAACTGGCCTATAGATCTATGCATTTCCTCTCTTTCCACTTTTGGAAGAAACTGGTTATTCTCTTTGACCTTAAATCCTCTAGCATTTCATCAGTACCCCTCTTGTTCCCTGCCAAGTGATCATCTCCAATTACAGCACTGATTGCAGATTTTCAAAGGTCACAATAAGAAGCATTCAAGGGTAGAAAGACTGGCTGGCCAGCTCACTAAAACAGGGGGATAATACCTTCCCAAACAACATACAAATGTCACAAGGGAACCTATTAAATTAATCATATTTAAAATTCTATGGTGCAGTTTTATATGTCAACATAATTATGCCTAAAATATACTAAGTGACAGGCAGCTTAATCTCTGTGAATCATTTCTGTTTATGTACTTGAATGGTGTCAAACACAATCCTGGATCTTCCATTAGATCCTGTCTGCCTACCATGATAATAGAACCAAAACTTTTACGATGATATTATAATCTCACAGTAATTGTAAAAAAGCATAGTTCTTGCCCAGAAGTACTTGGAATCTTGTCCATTACTTCTTCAAAGTTTGCTTTTATTTTAGATAAAGATAGTAATGCTAAGTGATTTCAGAAACCTGATTTCTCCGCTCCTGTTATTCTAGTCATATATACCTGGTGAATTCCAAGACTACCATCAAATGTTTATGAGAATCCATCTTCAGGAAGACAATGATTAATTATAAACACCATCTAATTCAACTTCACAGGAAAGAATGTCTCAAGTGCTAGAATTAGTGTCAAATCTAGGCAGCTCCAGATTTCATGGGAACTTCAAAAGAGAGGAAAAAACCAATTTAGTTGGTTAGTATCTAATATGCTCAAATTTCCCAGAAGAAAATATAATTTTGAACATTGGCAGAATGTAGTACATTTCCTGAGCTTGGCATAAAGAAAATATTTTGAGATAAAATACTTGGGTCTCTGTTGACATCTAACAATAGTGGAGCCACAAATCAGTCATGCTAGGATTCAGCTCATTTAGCTTTGAGTGCCTGCAATGGACACGTTGGCACATGTGACAACACTAAGCTTTTCACACATTTTGTAGTGAGGAAGTTGCACTTCAAGGACATGGGCTGTTTCCTTCTCTCTTTCAGATATCTACTCAAAGAGGCAACAAATTAAGCTTGCTTTTTCCCTGACCCTGATCACTGGCACTCTGGCAAGTGACACTGGCAACTGAGTAACGTGTATTGGCAGCCCTAGGAGAAAAGAGTGGGACATCTCCTCTAAAAGAGGCAACTCCAGTGAGATCTTGGGTCCAGCTGTTAAAATAATTTTTGCAAAACAGCAGAGACAGCTAAGACACTAAAACACAGATAAGAACTCAGGAAGGTAAGAGCAATTTCTTCTACTTAAAAGGCAAAACATGAAAAATACAACTTTTATTTTCAGACTATCTTCAAAGCACAGAACTCCAGTGCACTTCTATCAACTCTTAAAAGCTACTGAGAAATCTACAAAAAAGAATCTGAAGACTATTCACTGTAAATATCTGCATATACAGGGAGATAGGTGACATATCTAATGCTTCTTCTAAAAATTTATTTTCATCTATTATTTAGAAGTGCTTTAGGCCTTTAGAGAAAAGAAAACCTTGTTGCTGTCCTTACACATTTAATAAAGTCATGCATTGCTGTATTGTCATATTTCAAGCCTTCCCTCCCTATCAATTTCCTACCAGTCACTATTCCCTCTTCTTTCCATAAATGTAAAAAAGAATTTTAGGTACTGCAGTAGTAATTAAGCCATATGGATGACAGCAGGTTAGTGCTCACACCCACATTTTACCCCAATTCACTTTACTGGTGCAGCTGCAACATCACCACCACAGCTGGAGAAAGATCAAGCAGTACAAGAGTACAGTTCATTACATACCTATTCTTGTAGGTACCTGTGTACCTAGAGCAGCATTTTCTGACCAAGAAGTCCAACTTACAGATGCTGAAGTGCAAGCAGATGAAAAGCAGTCTCACTTTCCAGCTGCCCAACCTGGACACAGCTGTCAGTACCAGGCAAGCAAACACAGTGGGAGCTACACCATAGACATTTAATTGCAAATAGTCCTAAATTAGGGACCCAAGATATAAAAGGCATTCTTGAAAATAATTTTCAGTGAGCTTTGATGGTAGAATTTTCATTAATCCAGACTGCAAGTAAAATTTTAGGTGAGCATGGTGTCATTTTTTGCTGGCAGACACATAGTGCCAGTAAGTACAAGTAGATAATGTCAAATAACAGAATAGCAATCAATACACAGATGCAAAAAACAGAGAATGTGATGGGGAGTTTTTTACAATAGATTGAAAGCAGGAACAATATGAAAAGTCTAAGAACAAACACTGCTTTCACTGACTATGACATGTAGAGTAGCCGGGCAAATGTAGTTCTAATGCTTGATAGAAGTGCCACTTATTTGCATTGTGTTGAAAGAAGGTATTTTCCCTACAAAACCTTGCAGGAGCTGCTCAATGTATGGATGGATTCATCAACTTCCATTTAAAAAATGACAAATTTATGACAAAAAATTATGACAATAAATGTTTGCTGACCCTTAAAAGCTACATGTTTCATTAGCTTGCCTTTCAGGCAAGCAGCCCAGGGGGCAGCAGAAGTCATGTAGTTGCAGATAATGGAAAGAGACTGGAGTAACTAGGCAGAGACATGGCTAAATAGCTTTTAAATGAAATTGGAAGAGTGGGCGGGAGAGGGTGTAATAGAGGTCATCTCAGGGAGAATGCATAGCAGAGTGAGGTGCAGGAATGCTATTACAAGTCTAGATAAGGAGTTGGAAAGATGTTTCTCCTTCACTGGTTGACTGGAAAGTAACTCAGAGAGTGTTGATGTTGTGTACACACCACCAGTAAATATTCTCTCATTTTTCTCTCTCTTCCTGCTTTTCTACCCTACATGAAGCTATGTGGAAAATAACTCAGAGAGTGTTGCTGTTGGGTATAAAAATGTGTAAGGACTGGTGAAATGATTAGCTATCTTACTGACATTTGTGTTTTGTGAAGAGATGAGGGAGCTTTAGGAAAATTACTGCCGAAGTTTGGGTTTGTGAACAGCAACACAATTTAGTGAGTAGCTCTTATAACATCGAAGTGGGAGCAGCTACTTTTGCAGTGGAACTGTCGTCAAAGCTCATGAAATTTTTTGCTGTAATTTGATTTGAAAGCAGAATTCTAGTTTTTAAATGTTCACAGAGTATGACAGTACTTTTTAAAACTTTAGTACTTGATATAAGAGTAAGAAATTGATGTGAAAAATATTTAGTTGTTTATTTTAAGCTTAATCTTAGTTTTTAAACCTTGCACTGCAGACCGCAGGAATGTCTGCTATGGCTTTCTTTTTTTTTCAGATCACGAAATGTGCAAGATGTGATGTTTGGTCCAGGAGATGCATCTATTTATGCTTGTTTTGGAACATTTAGACAATAACCATGAGAGAATATTCCCATATTTAGCCCATGATTAGGACCTCAAAAAGATAGCCTCTGAATGCCTCAAAACACAGGGAACCGTGTCAGCATGGAAGATGACACTCTTCCTGCTGGAATGTTTGATGATAAGCAAATCCAGCCACACACTGTGTGCATTACACAGTAATGGAGGATTGTAAACGCTGGAAGAAAAATGTCACTGTCAATTTCAGGGCAATTGCTAGGGAGTAAGGCTGATTTCCTTCAAATGTGGAATCAGAGCTCTTTGATTAATGGATTGACGAGTTTGTTTTTATCTAGAGTACAGAGAATATGGATGTTAACTCTTCATTTTCTGTGTGCCCTTTCTTTCCTCCAAAGATATAACGATGACCACAAAATCCCTCTTCTACCTGCATAATTGGAAAGGATAAGAAGATTTGCTAGCTTAAACAGCCCTACAACTTTCTCAGTTCTTGAAGTACTCCCTCTGGGAGTAAATGAAAGCTGTTTCCAGAAAAGTAACAAAGTATTTAAAAGTAAATAAGTGTTTCTCCTTACTGTTTCAAAGCCAGAATTTTTTATAGAACCATGGAATGGAACCTGTACAAGGATGAAATAATCCCATAAAATTATTTCCAAAAGTGATGTAGTTTTTGATACAGCACTCATAGGTTCAACATAAAGAGAATGGAACAAAAATGTTCAAAGACTGAATAAAAATATCGGGGATAAACTGAAACTCATTGATGTAATCTTCCAGTTTGATAAACCCAAAAAGTATACAAATAATTGACCATTGTATTCACCTTCTAGCTACATTAGTTTTGAACTTGCATCTGTTACCTTGAAGGCTAAGACTTATTTTTTACCAGTGAAAATAAAGCCAAAACACTGTCACATAACTTGAGTATACCAGCAGCTGCTACTTGTGTGAAAACACAATCAGTTTTGAAACCAAAATAAACCCCCAAAAAATCACAGATAGCATTAGAGCTTGCTTTCAGATAAGAACTCAGGACTGAAGGTGTTGTCATCTTCTTGGACAGGACTTTGGAGGCCTGACACAAATACAGTCCGTACACTCAAGTTGCTGCCAACTTTGAAAAATCATACCATTTTTGGTGTCCTGTCAGACCTTATCTGCAAATCCTCTACAAGGTCCAAAATTGACTTAATTTTCTAAATTACCAGTTCTTCTGTTCCATCAAGAAGCTTTGGTTACTTTGGTTACTCATTCATGCTAATGAATACTGGGGATGTTGAATCAATGCTCCTCAGGGGCAGGCACATCTCTGCTTCCACCTCTCCTGATGTGGAGACTGTGAGGGCAGGGAAAAGTCAATAACCAACACTTTCCACAGGAGATGAAGAGGGAGCAAAATTAACCAAATGTTCGAGGACAGCTGTGCTGTGAACTTTCTCCTCTTAACTGAAGATTGTCACATTGGTCTGCTCAGAACTGCAGAGAAATAGAGAAGACAAAATATGCTGCAGCAATTAACCTAGACTGGGTTTTCCACTAATGAAGTCTGCCATGGGCTGAAAATGACACATGATAACCTATCTGAAAGCCAGCATTACGCTGACACCTATGGTGTGGATGTGCAAAGTTTGAAAAGACAGACAAAGTACGCAAATGAAAACCAGATCATATAAATAGGACATACATAAAATTTATGGGGACCTGACTGATGATTAAGGAGGTCACAGAGCAGAGCTATATCCATGCAAAGTTGGAGCAGAAGACAGCTTCTGTTCTCCTTCACACCAGCCCAAAGAGCTGGAGTGTCCTAGAGAGGTGACTAAGTGCCATGTTTAGGAAAGAGGAGAAGAACAGCACATGCTTCCCTCTTTCTCAAAATATCTTTGAAGAAAATTTGTTTTTATTTTCATAATAAATTCTTGAACTGGGATAATCAACTCCTTTGGGGGTTGATTATCCCAGTTCAAGAATTTATTATGAAAATAAGACTGAGATCTAAGGAAAGACTGGGTTTTTCTCATTTAAAGAAGACTTTGCAAGTCAGAGATGGCTTCAGTGCTTACTAACCTAACCAGGAGAAGCTATTTACAAATCCCTGTGTAAATTTATTCATGTCCATGTCCCCAGGCCTCTACAGAGCTCTCCTTTAGCCTTGAGGGGACATGAGAGTTTTTGGGCAAGATGCTGAAAATGAGTGGTTTAGGTCACTTTAAAATATCACTGGTGAGGTATCAGCAAAAACAGGTTTAATACAAATTTGAGGAAGTTCAGTGGCAAGGTTCACTTTATTGCTTACTGTGTAGATAAAGTACAATGAGAAAACCAGATTAAAAGCAGTCTACAATGGTTTATGTGGAGACCAGACAGAAAAAAAGGGTAAGGAAAGAAAAGAATAAGGCTCTCCCATTGAGTCACAAGGTTTAGAATAGACCCCCCCTGCCAAGCTTAGTCTCAGACTGGATCAGCAGTTTAGGTCTAAAGGATTCAGCAACATTAAATCATAACAATATCCAATCCACACCATAACAGCAGCACTTAATCAATTAACTAATCTAACACTTGCAAAATTATTCAATAGATTTTTCTATAAGTGTAACAGTAATTTAACCATAAATCTAAATTAACCATAAGTTTAACACAGTTTTTAATATTTAATTATAAATTTAATTATGAATCTAAAAATGTGACATTCTTAAGGTGCATGCACACAGACATAAAGAAGCATGTACAAAGGTATACCTATGAAAAATTTCCCATGAGTTCAGTGAAATTCTCATGTTGGAAGCCTTTGCTTGATGGGCAGAGTTGATCCTCGGGGAGTGGAGACTTGGGCTCAGGCTTCATCACCACCTTTCAGCAGCATTTGTCTGTATACAGCAAACTGGAGATTTTGTGAGCTCCAGGAGGAGTCCACTCAGAGTATGGTGCCCACAGTGGTTCAGGTTAAAGGACCTCACTTAGCACCACTCTTTGTAGGGTCTCAAAATGCTGGGTTTTAGTTGTCAGTAAATTTCCATCCTGGCCACAATTGGGGTCAGTAATTACTGAGATTTTCTTCTAAAAGCTCAATAATAAAGTTATTTTACTCAACCTGTTGTTCAGGCAGAAAAATAAAAAGTCTCAAGGCTACTTATTCGAAAAGAAGCTCATTAGGCAAAAGAAGTTCTGGGAGCAGTGTTTCTGATAAGCTCAAAGGGAGGTAACTGTCTAGGTTTCATCAATTAATAAAAGCTGAGTCCTAACAAGCATTCCTGAGAACAAAGTGTTGTTGGTGGGGGGGGAAGTGTGATGGTTGCAACACACTATGAGGCTGTAGAAATTATATTTCAGCTGCTGATCCAGGCAAAGTGAGATTTTTGACAGGAAAGTGTTTTGCCTAAATTCCTCATTAAAAACTTATGAAAACTTCTATGATGGGAAGCAAACTCTTTCTGTAAAAATGTAAAAAGCAGAGCTGTGCTTTGTGGAGTTTGTACCAAAGTACAAACACATGAAAGGAGCACATTATTAACAACAGAATATCCTACTAAATCCCTCGAGGGAGTGTTGTTTCTTCACAGAATGCAGAATATACAGTGCCATCCCCACTCACACTACTGAATCTCAGCCCCTCTTAGAGGCAGGTTGCACAGAATGCTGAAACCTAATGGGTTTTGGGGGTTCTCAGCATCTGAACCCATGAAGGATACGCATCATGGGTGTGGAACCAATTTCACCCAAGTCTGCCATGGCACAGAGTAGATGTGGCTTTGCTGCACACAGCAGGTGTACAGGGCTGTGGGAAGGTCTTCCTCTTCTGCTGCTGGTAGGGAAGCTTGAGGGAATTATGAGAAACCCATTCATATTTGGGCGCCATCTATATGCCTTAGGGAAAGGACTCCTGGCTTTTGGTGCTCCTCACTCAGCACACTGGCAATCAGACATGATTCAGTCGTGAGAGACTGAACCATGTAAAGTGAACTCAAATTAGCCACATCATGAGAGTGGTCTTTTTTTTCCCCTGGAAAGGAGTAGAATAACTGACCAGAGGGAAGGAGGGAATAACTGTGCTGCATTTTCTAACCCTGGGTACTGTGGTTCTTCCTTAAACATAGTACACCAAACAAAGCACAAACATGACAAAGCTGCAGAGAACATTTTCAGCTGACCAGACAATAGTAGAGTAACTCCATGGCTGAGCAGATAACTAGAAAGTCATCAGAAGACATCAGCTCAGTTTTATATTTACAGAATATTTTCTGAGGGAGGGAAAAAAAAGCAAGACAATTTATGAAACATCCTTAGCTTTAAGTCATTTGGGGGTTTTTTGGAGGAGGTGGAATTTTGTTTTGTTTTTTTTGTTTGTTTTTTTTTTTTTTTTTTTCTCACATATTTTGTTTACAAAATGTAACTAGATAATGAGTTTTCCAAGCTTCCAACTACAGCTGTCCTGAATAGAAACTCATTATCATTAAATAAGGAAAGTAAAAACAATAGATTTTAGAGCTGAAATTCAAAGGTCCTTTTTAATATATTATATATATATAAATATATATGTGTGTGTATGTCTTCATGCATTGATAAATTGTGTGATGTTTTGATAAACAGAGTAATAATAGACTGACATTCCTGTTCTGTTTTTTTCATGGAATTTTGGGAAGCATTTCAAGAATTCCAGAGAAACTGGTGCACTCCTCTCCTTCCCCTTTGGATAGAGAGCAATAGGGAACAAACAAGGATAAAACTACTTACACTGTGCTGGTGAAAGACAGCAAAGATTCCCTGATCATTTGTGGAAAATTGAGGAAACATTCCTTTAACTCTGAACTGAGTTTCTAATGAGAAAAAATTCTGGAAAGAAAAAGATTCCTTCACAGGGTTTCATGAGGCAAGATCCTTTATTGGGACCATGGTTGCACCTCTGGAGAACAACATTTCAGCTGTGATTTATTAGACAAGTTGTTTACAGACTTTTTCTGCCAGCATCTGAATTTTTTTCTTGTGACTGCAGATTCATTTGATACAAAACCTGTATATGGTATCTACAGCTACATGTAGAAGAGCATCAGCACTATGACCACTTCTCCTTCTGGGCCTTTCATTGCTTGGGGAGGAAATATCTTCCACCTGGAGATGGTAAGACACAGTGACAACCATACCCATGAGTCTGTGACAGGTTTCTTTTTGAGTGTCTTTCCTGGGACTTGCTGTTCTCTGTTCATTCCCAATATCTTCACACTGCTTTTAGTATGCAGCAGATGCCTGCTCTCTGGAGGATCTAAAGAGAATCCACTGAATACCTGGTCTACTACAGTCATGAAGAAAGCTTTTTCTGATGCCTCAGAAAGCGTGTTTGGAAGCCATTGCTAGCAATGCACATCAAGGAAAAGCATGACTGGCTATCTAGTTTGAAAAAGCATCCCTTGGGAGAGAGCAAAGTCAGCTTTAGAAAAGCAGTTTGATGTGAGGTGAGCTCTAGAAATATTTTCTTTTCTTTTCCTTAAAAAACACTCACTCTAGTCCTTCTGCAGAAGCTTGATTCCATGAACAAACCCCACACACCTCCATTTTCTTGCTCTCCTCCCCATTACCTGACACTCAGTTTCCTGAAGCACAGTAGAGGATGTAGAGTACTAGTTGAAATGCCTTCTTCTGGCTGATGTGGAACGACAACAAAGACTTCATCTGCAAAAGAGTTACAAAGGGCTGGATTCATTCAGATCTGCCTTATGGACCCTGCATTAAGCAGGGTTGACAAGAAG
The DNA here is from genome assembly GCF_036417665.1 of Passer domesticus. Classification (NCBI taxonomy): domain Eukaryota; kingdom Metazoa; phylum Chordata; class Aves; order Passeriformes; family Passeridae; genus Passer; species Passer domesticus. Next base: position 75,395,451 of record NC_087475.1, read on the forward strand.
GCCAAAGGATAATGCAGGTTAGCAGGGCACTTGTTGAGGCAGTCAGCAGAGGAGTGACAACAGAGCCACGAGCCTGCGAGCCAAGCCAGGCTGGGAACAGCAGGGCTTCAGTCTTGTTAGAGCCCCACTGAGGGGGAATGGTCTCACGAGGGATGTCTGTCTTGGATTTGCCCTTTGGGATTCTTGGTTATTTAGGAGTTAGCCAGTGGCTTCTGACACAATTGTCCAAGGAGGATTGGAGTAACCACATAAAAAATATTTTTGTCTAATTGGAAGCCTAATGATATTTTGTCATGAGTCTGGAGAAATGTGGCTCATTTTGTGGGAGTCCAGACAGCTATAATTCATGTTTTGTTCTGCCTGTGAGAGAAACCTTAAAAATTTGAGGAATTAATTCCCCTTTGAGCTGAAGGATAATTGGATAACAGAGCCTGTCATTACGATAATCACTGCAGATCTGCTGCCTGTGGCATTTCTGGACAATACCTTACAGACCCTTCCTGCTTGGCAGCTCCTGAGAGTACCAGTCTTTGGTTCCCAACCTTTCCCCTCCTCTGCACAGGGAGACAAAGAACTCACGGGCCAACAGTGCTCAGCCTTCACAGTGGATGATTATTCTGTGGAGTCCTTCAAAGTCAAAGAAATGCTTTAATTTAGCTCATGCTTTGGAAGGTCAGATGGGCAGAAAGATCTGATCTACAGTTTTCAAAAATAGATGTAATAACCTTAGAATGTGAGTTTTGGTTTGATACCCAAGGAAAATGGGTCTTTTATTCATACAGCTGCTTGGAGCTGGCAAGTTCACATGTGACTGGGGAAGCAGAGAAGAAGTGAAATCAGGCAAAATCCCTGATCTGGAGCCAGAAGATGGGGTTCTTACTGAGCCAAAGTGGCTGCAAAGAGAACTGTGAAAAGATGTTTGGTGCTAAAAGAGCTCCACTACTGCCCTCTCCAGCTACATCCATGGGCAATATGCTGAACCCTTGCCCTGTTTCCTGCCTGCCCTCACTGAGGGATAGGAAGGATGGGGAATCCTGGCCTTTAAACCAGTCCAGATTTCAGACTCATTACCTCTTTATCCTCAACATTTTCATCTGCCTTGGAATGATAAACTTATTCCTAAATAAAACTTACCAGCCCACAAAATATTGATTACCTGGAATCAATCAAAATTACATTCAACCTGAATGTTTTCAAGTAATGTGTATGTGTGACAGGTTAAATACAGAAAAAAATATCAGAAAAACACAGTACAAAACAAAATGCATTTGCCAACATCAGTGAACCAACAGATCAAAAAACATTTTCAGATTATGAAGAGGTGACCTTCCTCATGTGTTAAAACGTTGTATTTACCACCTAACATTTTCTACTGTTTTTTAAAAAAACATAGTAAAACCCAGAATTCTATCAACTAGCATGTGGTCTGACATTCTCAATGCTTGCATTTTAGGAAAAAAACACACTAAACAGATTTACCAGACTGGTTGGAATGGAAGTGACTTGCATGATGCTTTCTTGGAATGGAAGTGACTTTGCATGACTTAGTGTAAAAACCTCCACATATTCAGAGAGGTGTTCATATTTCCTGTCCTGTGAGATCAAGCAGCCCAGGATAGCAGCTCCTTTTCACGGATGCTGCTTCAAGGCTTGCAACTCTTCACATCACTTCTTTGCTAAGTTTTCTAGTATGTGGAGTTTTTCAACCCTTCAACTACTGGAGCTGAAATTTTGAAGGAAGCTTCTGCCTGTCATTGAAGCTTACCTGAAATGAACAGAAATACATCAGATGAGCTGGACTTTCAAATTCTCTCAGCTTGTGGTTTGAAGTAGATGTGCCTTGTGCAGCTAAGTGTTTCACTTTGTGCTGCCAGTATCAACTCACATTTGGCCACACTCTGCACCTTTCAAAGCCTGCAATATGCATCTACTCAGCTGATGCAACCTAGAGCTGGTTTCTAAACTCTTCAGACATTTTGTATAAATGGGGTGTATGCAGCAGAGAGCTTATCAATATTTGTAGGAGAAGTGGTGTAAGGTAAGAAACTGGTTCTTGTTTTGTGGTGTTGGGGAAACTTAAATGGAGATTGCCCAGGCACTGGGGAAAGGGAGGAAGAAGTGGAATATAATAAAAAGAAGTGACAAACTGATAATTGGATTTTGGTTAAGAAACTTAGGAGTTGAAAAGAGGGTATTAAAGGTGGATAAAGGCATCAGTAAACTGTGCTGCTGGAAGGAGGGAACTGGCCAGGCAGCAGATCTGTGATAGTTAGAATTATTGGACTGAAAGCCAGAAATAGCTGGGGAAGGAAAGGTGAGGTCCTTTGGAGATTCAAGGAGAATCCAAAGACTGAGAGAGGAGACTAATGGGGACTGACAAGGATGAAGCTTGAGGATAAGGCAAGTACTTGGGAATGAGTTAAGACGTAAAGAATTTTATTCTCAGCAGCTGTCTGCTGCTTCCTCATCTTTTGGGACAGCTCTAGGAAAAGTTTATGACTTTACTGCTAGGAGAAAGACCGCTAGGTCTCCACAGATGGACCTGTCCAGTGCCCAGCTTAGCCTCTGCCTATCTGTGACAATGTTCCCATGCTCTCCAGCAGTTCAGCAAACGAAACAGATGCAGGATGGTTCCTATCCCCCATCCTTTCCTTTGATTGTAAGATTACTCAGAGAGAACGTGGCTAATATGGGATTTCTAGTGAGGCAGGATTAGGCTACTTAATGCAGTTATCCTTTCAGCCTGAGAGGAGGGGAAACTGCTGGAAAAGTGACTTACTAACAGCTCCCTCAACAGCACATCAAAGAAGCTACATTCAGGCCTTCTGGAAATCTCTCTAACCTTGCAACAGACCAAGTATTTCCCAGTTGTTTCCCATTTATTTCATCCATGTGCTGCTAAGCATTTCAGGACAACAGCCAAGTTACAGAAGTGGCAGAGTTTGGGGGCTTGGATGTTTATTTTTTGATTCACTCACAATGTATTTTCCCTTTCTGTATTACTCAGGTATGTCCAAGAACTACTTCTTTCTCTCAGATGCTTTTTTCCTTCGTAATGCACAAAGCACTCCTGTTGTCCCTGCACCATGTTTTTAGAAGACAGATTTCCTCTCTTCTAAAGTGAGATCCACTAGAGGGGGCATTTATCCTACCTGATCTTGTCTATACTGAACGTCCCTGGTTTCCTTTGGCTTTTCAGACTCCTTTCCTCCCTCTTGACTACCCACCCTACTCTACAGCTGGGTAAGGTCCTAATGGGGCCCTTTCACTGAAACCCTACCCTAAGTGAATGCTTCTGTGTGAACAAGTATTTACAAAAGCCAATATCTATATAGTGTTTGTCATAATTGTTTTTAAGCTCTGTGGGAAAGGCCATCTTTCATCCAGATGCTTCCTTACCCCTTTAACAAGATTAATATTGTGGAGTAAATATGTGACCTTCCTGCAAGGTTTTTGTTATCATGTATTGATTCCACTGGTCTTTGAATATCAAGTTAAAAAACCACAATCCCAACCAAATTATATATGAGATGACAAAGTAGAGAAGTGAGTTGCAGAATGGAGAAATGGATTAGCATGTACCACAGTAATGTGTCTATCTTAAAGACCGAAGAAGACATTCAAACATGAGTGTCCTTTTAAACTTTGAGGGGATTGTACCTGGCCACAAGACTGCCACAATACCTTTGAACTGTCCTTTTGTCACAGGCTGCAGCAACTTTCTCTCTCTTATTGCTGTGCAGAGTATTAGAGGAAAGTTTTGTATGTGGCTTCCCACATCAGTGCTCGAGGCTACTGCATCTTGTTGAGATGGAATTGTGGTGCATGGCTATTCAAAGCTTGAAACACTCCTTAGTTTAGAAAGTGTTGTGTCAATCTAAAATAATATTACTGTTTCCCACCTCAAAATAAAGTATTCACTAAATGAGAGTTTGAAAGAAATACCAAACAGCAAAAGAACTTGTCTCTCCCCACATCCATCATGTTCAGTTAGAAACTCAGGAAGGCAATAACAGAGAATTTAAAACAGAATTTACTTGTGGTCTGAAGTTTACCGCATCCCGCAAGGCCACGGAAGGATTGATCTACACAGAGTAGTTCTAATGATTATTTGCCAAATTTTATATTCATAGTGGACATACCAGGACTAATGTTTTCCTGACAGATTATTCCACACTTTTGATAGATCATATTTTCCTATTGTTCAGACTCATTTTTCCTCTTCTCAATTATCTTCTTCTTTGTGCCTCAGGTGAAATTTCACAATAGCTCAAGAAAATTTTTGTTCCAGCTCTTTTGCCTGAATTTTTTATGGAAATTTATCTTTAGTACATTTTTTCCCTGTAAACCTAACTTTGGAAAAAAACTAATTCTGTCCAGCACATATCCTAACCTAGGTCCTTCCACCAAGAATAACAGATGACCAAAGTTTCTAGGAAAAGCACTTTAGTATAAACTGCAAGTTTAACATATTTGGAGCTCTCCAGTGCTAGACTTGAATAAGTGTAAGCTGCCTGCACTGAGTGCTTTCCAAAGCATGGCAGCAAGGACTGGCCTCAGGGGTGCATGGCAGAGCAGAGGGAGAGCTGACTGACTTCAGCTGATGGCTCCAGGTGTCCAAGCAACCACAACTCTTATTATGGTTTTCTGTGAAAGGAAAGACCAACATTACTCCAGATTAACCAAAGTTGAACCCCAACTCACATAGCAGAAGAAATAATTAGAAGAATAATTTATCTTATCTGTTGAGGTGCTGCCAGCAAACTACAGATTGGACCAGAAAAATTCAGTTTTTCTTTCCTGTACTGCTCACAGGTGAGAAGACTCTGACCACAATGGTGTGAACAGAAGCCAACAAGAGCAGTAAATATTCCCCTACTACTGGTCACCAGGTCTCACTATGTTCCCAGTAGTGTTATCCCCCTCCAAATACAGTCAGATACACTGGATTGTACTCTCCTCCTCTGTTCCTTACTAAAACACAATAGGAAAATATCTAGAATATAAGGCATTTGTTTAGCCTTTTAGCTCATATTGCATATTCAATTTTAATGGACATCTGCACTGAGACACAGCTGAAGAGAACTTAAGAGACTGGCTTTTAAAACACATTGCTTTATATTGAATTTTCTGAAGAAATATGAAAGTACTACATGCAAGACAATGTACAGCACATGATGTTTTGAAACAAAATATATTCAAAACTAGTTTTCGAACAGCAGACAAAAAACCTCAGAATATATTAGACTGGAGCACAAAATGTGATTAAAATCAAATGGCATTTGATAAATTGAATATACAAAATTAAATGAGATGTCATGGTCAAATGGGAGCAGTCATACTGTATGGAAGGAGGGAATACCAAACTGAAGATGATAAATACTGGTCTGAGTACGTGGCACTGAAAACTGACATCATTCAGCGGGTCAAAAGAGTGGTATGAGCTAAGGCAAAGGACAGAAGGGAAGAAAATACCCTCTGATGGATACAAAGGCACGAGTTTAACGTGAAGTCCTATCAGGTATGCCGTATCGAGAAACTATTAAGATACTGCTGGAAAAAAATTCTGGTCTGAAAGCTGTGTATCTACCTCAGACTTCCCAAAGGGTTTTGCCTTTAAGTCTTTTGAAAGGAAAAGTCTCAGAGAATGCATGAAAATGAAGCCTAAATGTGGTGAACTGAGACTATGATTTGCGACAAAAATTTGATCCAATCACAATGCACCAAAGAACAATGAGCAATATGGTGACAAAATACTACCTCATTCACTTGATTCTGGTCAAAAGGCTTTTTGAAAATATTTTTCTAACAGTACGAAGCATATATGAAATTTTAGCCTGAGAAAAAGGAACTGTATTAGCAGCTACAGAAAATACAGAAACAAAAGAAAAAAAAACCCTCTTGTGATTTCTTTGAGTAATTACAATCTTGTAGTCATAAAAGCAGCATTTTTATTTCTAAATAAAAAAGGAGATGAAGAAAGTTTGGCACACTGATAGCACAGCAATCAGTACAGCCTGTGTCATACTGATGTGCATTCTTTCTGCACTCACAGAGGATATTTTCCTGCTTACAAATTTTACCAAATCTCCCCTCTCTGAGCTGCAGCCACACATACATGAGGCCATTGCAGACAGACTTGACATCCATTTCTCTGCAGCCTGAGAAGGTCAACTTCCCATTGAATATGCCTGGGCTGCAACTAGGAAATCCCCAAATCTCTTGGTTTGAACATTTGCATCAATGGGGGACAAAAAAGATACAGGATTTCAAGATAAAATTCGTCAAAACTGACTATTGAGAAAGTTATTCCAACTATTAAACACATTCATTGAAGGTTGTTTTGGTTTTTTTAATTTTTTCTTTGGAATTGATGGAATAAGGGTGCACATGTTGTGCCTGTGGGGCAGGTTGTCCTTGCAGTAAAAGCATGTTTTATCTGGAGGGTCACAGGTGCTATGACTATCAGGGGAGAGTCAGCCCTGCTGTTTTTTTTAACTCTCAGGCAGAAATATTTCGAATCCCCTGCTGTCAGGATGATAGTCTGAGACTTAACAAATTTTGCTTGTACTCAGATACCCAACTCCCCAGTGATGTCTCCTTTTCCCAACAAGCATCACCCCAGCTTTTGGTAACAACACAGATCAATCTGCAAATAGAAGGAAAAGCTGCAGACTCCTGCTTGCCTCACTGGTGGAGCTGTGCCCACCATGGGAGGCCAGCACAATGAGCACATTAAAATGCACAAGGCCAAGCCAATCTGCAGTGCATGGGAGAGGCGTAATCAGCTTTACCTTCTCATTGTAATGCTTAATAAAAATGGATAATAAAGCATTTGGAGTACTGTTGAGACAAAATGCTTTTTAAAATGAACCTGATAGTAAAAGGCTCAGTGGGCTTCCTTGAATCAAGTGGCAGCCTCAAGCAATCAAAAAGACTTTCCCAAGAGCTTGCTTAATAAAGGAATAAATGGAAACACTTATTATACCTCACACAGCTCATTCTCCTCCTCTTCTGTGGATAACTGTGCTTGTGCTTGGGACCCATAGCGATGCCTACCAGCACCCCTTTGTCTGGACAGGCTGTTCACAGACACACAAGCTGCTTGGGTTGCAAGTGCAGAAACCACCTCTGCTTATCAGATGTCCAGGAGAAGCTTCAGAAACCTTCTAGTTAAGCAAAAATATGCAGATAAGGATCAAGCCCTGTTTCTGTCAGTTCTAAGTGCCAGAAATTTTACTTATAGAGGGTATTGGGCAATAATTGCAAATGCAGGGCAATGTGCAGCTGGATGTACAATGTGAGTGATGTACATCCAAAGGACATAGGGCTATGACAAACTTAGGGTATTAAGAAAAGTATTCAAAAGGCATAAACACTGTCTTCATTTTCCAGACCCTTTTAGCTGTCTCTCAGGCCACAAAATTTGGAGGGCTACTGAATGATGCAAGAAAGATATTTTTTCTTATTATTTTATTATACTCAACCATTATTTTTTAAAATTTCATCCTTTAAGTGCTGCCCTTTTCCTGGGGCCACCTGACCAGGAGTTGACAGCGGTTCCTGCCTGTCAAATGGGAGGTGGAACACATCATCCATCCAGACCCACCAGCAAAGAGCTACCCTTTAGTCAAGTACTATGCTTTGTCAGACATTGAATCCCTTCCAGCAGACACAGACCTTGGCAGTAATCACACTAGATACGGTAATTTTGATTTTCAGTGAGAGGAAAACTCTTTTAGTTTAAAAAGAAGAAGAAAAAAAAAGAAGCCTGATCTATATTCCATTAAAATAAATGGAAATGCTTCCCTTAACCTAAAAATGGAAGATGACCTGGCTTTTAATTCATTACCTCATTTCATATGTGAAATAAGTCTGGCAAAACTTCTGTTTACCTGCAGTACAGAAACCTGTCAGGAGATGTTATGTACTGCAGGAGAAAGTGTCACAGTGCAATAGAGTATGTTGAATGTCCCACAGGAAGAAATCTTCTGCATGATGATTCAGAGAAACTTTTGCAGACCTCTGACACTACTACAGTCATGGTGAACTGTCACTGTGGTTTGCTTTTTTTCCCTCCAGATGCAATATTTACACACATACAAGCTCTTGCTTTAAAAGAATTAGTTTTCTATTTTCCTTATTGTCTTACATCTCTGCCAACCATCAGTAAAAAATGGATGAAATCTATCTTTTCCTTGAGGATTACCAGAACGTTTGGAAGAGACAGTCAGGAAGAAAGGCATGCATCTGTTTATACATTCCAGTCTTGTGACAAAGTAGAATATTTAGCAGTTTGCTAATGAAGGTGGAAAATGGAATGTGTTCTGCAGAACAAAGCAATCCTTTGAGAACCTGCTTAATGAGATGAAGGTTGGTTGATGACACAGTTTGTGGTTTAAAGTCCCAAACTACCTGTGTGCCGGAAAAGATACAAATAAGAAAGAAATTAAACTCCCTTTTTTTTTTTTTCCTTCCATCAGGGCAGGGGATAAGATAAGAATCAGGTCCAAAAATAGCAGAAATATGAGATTCACACCTACATAAAGAAAGAAGCTGCTCTCATTTAATACAATGTAGGAAAAAAATTGTACACAATTTACAATGGTAAGCTTCAAATCTGTTCGCTGCAGTTGTTCAGTAATCTAATATATTATATTTAATAGCCTTACAGTATGAACCCATATAACCACATAATATCCAGTATTATTCAGTTTGATCAAATTTAAATAGAAGGGCTAAATACAGACAACATTTTCTCCAGTGGAATTAACTGAATAAATGTAAATATGACAAATATGAATGCAACTCACTGCCCTGAACTGCCTTCTAGATTGAATCAAGGACAAAAACAGCCTATGTATGTGTGCTACTGAGCCAAATACTTATAACCAGAGCAAAGTTTAGAACATTACATTTATGTAGACTAATAGGGCACAGGAGCCTAGGCTATACATTCTCCAAAGGCATATTGTCTTCTTCTTAGTGAGTGATAGATTTTGAATCCAGAAAGTATTCAAGGCTGAAAATGTCATTAAATCCACTATTTCTATTAAGTTCCTGAAAGACAATCTTGCACATATTGCTCTTAAAGTGCAATTTTGCATAAACAACCCCCCTACAGAAAAATGTTACCATCCAATTCTAGAGTTCATGGATCCTATAGGCCAACAAGACCCTTTTACGCCATCTCATAGTCTCTGTCTTGGTTTGCAGAAAACACCAATATTTACCTCATAAAGAAGGATTGTTGAATGGCCCTTGAAAGCTGAGTGAAATTATTGTGATATGATGGATGTAGAAGGTCTTTTATAACTTTAAACTCCTCATGCCTGGTATTTTCATGATTGGGAGATGGCAACTGGTCAGTTCTGGACTTCCCAGTTCCTTATTGTGTTGTGCCCTTGGAGGCTGAATGGAACAAATAGTCCTCTTTGTATTTGGCAATGAATAACCTAATACTTTTTGCTATACTTAATCACAAAGTGAATGCTGATTTTCAGTGTGTGGTGCAGTTCATGATAAACTGACTACTTAGTAAGTACTGGTATCTTATGGACCTGACACATCTTTGTTTCCTTCTGTCCAGGTTATCTTCTGTCTACATGTTCCTGGAGCACTTAACTTCTTTAAGAGAGAACAGGCACAAAGCTCACAGAGCAGAAAAGCTGAAACATGCAAAACCTTCTCTGCTTTTTGTCTGATTAGGGTGTGTCAGAGGGACGGCATGCAGCACAGAGAGCAAGAGATTCTGTTTTAAGGATGGTTTTTAATACCTTCTACGTGTTTTGTTTATTAGAAATAATTCATATGAATTATCCACATTCAGAGCCACTGACTGCTACTTAATTATGATGCTATCAGTGCTGAACGAAGAATGACTTGATGGAAAACAAAATCCTTCATACAATTTATCTGCCTGAATAACAACCCCAAATAATTAGAACTGTGGACTGCCACAGCATGCAGATGGTGCTGAAAAGCCAGTTATCTGCTATCAGCCCAATCAATACTGGTTTATCTTGGCAAGGGTGTTATTCAGAACCATAGAGAAAGGCTGTCATGCTTCCCCATTTTATGAGCTTCTCTACCCTTAAATGATTGTCAAGAGGTCTTTTTACTTTAACCTTATCATTTTCCCTGTACATGGCATAAATGATGTTCAGAAAAATGTGCTCGCATTCTATTGTATTATATGACAAATGAACAGAGACAAAGAAAAAGAAGACAAAACACACAGAATAATTGGTAGGACTCAAAATTCCCATTGATTTTGACACAATGAGGAGGCTAAGTTCATAATAAAAAAAAAAAAAAAAAAAAAAACCAAAAAAAACATAGGAAAATCAATGTTAAGGTTCCTTTCACAGCCTTACTTTGACTCTTTAATTGAGTTAAAAGATGGTTTTACATTCTTTTGTTCAGGCAATTCATATCTGACATTTGATTTTTTGTCCCAGTTTTGTGTAGTTACCGTCCCCTACTTGCTGTTTAGCCACTTTATTGAGGCAAATAAAGGTGGCTTTTACAAAGTCAGACTGTGGTCAATGTTTTAATTTTTGCAGATCAATAAAAGCAACCTTTATAATATTTTGACTGCATCATTATTAACTGCTATTAGTTATTTTCACTATAATAAACATAATAATGAAATATATTTTTTCCTCGGTTCTGTGAAGAGTGGGAAAGGTCTGCAAGACTGCTGGATAGCCCCCAGAAATCTACACCAAGATTAAAAGTACTGCTTCACCCATCCAAAAGCCTTTCTCACAGCTGGTCCTGCAAGGAGTTGAATGGTGATACCATTTCATTTTCCAGAGTGCTCTTAAGAGCATTGATGGTCAATAACATCTCATCTAACCAGCACAAAGAGGCAGGGAAGGTCTGTCAGTCTCGATGTTTACAGTGGAGAATTGTGGACATCTCTGGGGACAGAAGCAGCTCCTTGGTGGTGGAGGGGAGAAAGACATGAACAAAAAGGTGAAAGAGGACTCCTTCTTATCTCCTTGTGACAGCTCCTGGATCTCTGCAGAGCCAAAAATGCTGAGTTCAGACTTTTTCTTTCTGTACCTCTTCCTGAACAAGGGCACTGCAGCAAGGGCACTTGGTCAAGTCTGGCTGCAGGAGACAAACGGAGAAAATTTGATTGCTCAGTGTAAAGGAAAAATTATGCTCCCCATGAGTGAAATCCAGACCTGCTGTAATACAGCTGACATCAGCCAAGCTTTCTTCTAGGACTACAGCTAAATCAAACAAGAAAGGCTGAATAAGAAAAATGGAAAAGATTTTTTTTTTCCCTTATTGCAACTTTGGGGAAAAATTCCCTGAGATTTGTACAAAGGTTCTGTTGTGTGTGTGGCATATACAGTGCTCTTTAGCCCTCTTCGCCATTATTTTTTCTCTTCTTTATTCATTAATAAAGAATTAGCTCAAAGATGCATATATATTGCCATAATTTGGGGTTGTCATGGTAATGATGCTATACCAGAAATAAATGCAGTGTGAAAGTATAGTGTAATTATAATCAGGACTGAGATTCAAAAGGAAATATTTCTGAGACAGCTTTAAGTCAATACAATGCAAGTACCTTATTTGTATGCATTTGCAGAGATCTTATTTTTATAACATATCCTTAAGCAGAAAGGGCATTACTGAGGGGTCACTGAAGACAATCAGATTCTTGCTGTTGATTTTAGCAATTGTTCTTCCAGGAGATTACATTCATTTTGCTTTGAGCCTGTGCCTGGTAAAACACAAAAAAGCAAATTTATTCCTTTCAGCATTTTTATTTTCACTGTTCTTTTAGTTTCAGGCTTTGGCCAATGATTATCAGGGTAGATCCAGGTGAAGGACGGCATTCTTACATCCAGCCTGTAAATTCCTGCCTCACTTTCACCTGCACACCAGGACATGTAAAGGAAGACGTATGGAGAGGAGGAGGAGAAGGATGGAGATTAAGTGATTTACAGACTCCTCCGTGGTGCCCTTGAAAGCACAACAAGAAACACGGAAGAATTAGTGTGGGGAAATTGTGGCAGACCATGCACAAAGCATCCCTGGGCAGGGGAAGAGGATGTATCACTCGTATGTCCTAAGGCAGAAGCAGATCTCATGTCATGGAATTTCTCTTAATTAGTGTCATGATTTGGAAGGTAGGAGTGATGTCATCAAAGTGCTTCAATTTTCTGAGCAGTAAAAAAAGGCTGACCTTGATAATAAAGTTCAGGACAGAGCATTGTCTCGCTTGTTACAGTAAGTCAGTCCTTGCAAATATTGCTGCTGAGCTGTCTGCCTGAACATCAGTGGTGCTTCTGTCACACCCTTTATGGGTATGCCTCCTCCTATGGCAGGTTAACCTCAAGTGAGTGTGGCAAAGTGTCCCACAGGAGAGTCACAGGGAGACAAAAATATCCATGGGGACAGGATGCAGGATGCAGAGCTCACACTCTGGTTACATGACAACTGGAGAGGAGAGGAGAGGAGAGGAGAGGAGAGGAGAGGAGAGGAGAGGAGAGGAGAGGAGAGGAGAGGAGAGGAGAGGAGAGGAGAGGAGAGGAGAGGAGAGGAGAGGAGAGGAGAGGAGAGGAGAGGAGAGGAGAGGAGAGGAGATTTCAATTGGAAGTGACCTACAACAGTCATCTAATCCAACTGCCTGAACACTTCAGGGCTGACCAAATAATAAATAATTAAGGAATGGAGGGCATTGTCCAAATACCTCTTAAACACTGACAGGTTTAGGAGATCAACCTCCAGAAAGCCTGTTCTAGTATTTTACCATCTCCTTGATACAGAAATTCTTCCTAACATCCATTCTGAACCTCTCTTGCTGCAGCTTTGAGCCATTCCCACCCATCCTGCCACTGCATTCCAGAGAGAAGGGCTCAGCACATCCCTCTCCAAGTCCCCTCCTCAGGAAGCTGTGGAGAGCAATGAGGTTTCCTCTCAGTCCCCTTTTCTCCAGCTAGACAAGCCCCAGGTCCTGAGCTGCTCCTCACAGGCCATTCCTTGCAGCCCTTTCACCTGCTTTGTTGCCCCTCCTTCAGAGGCATTCAAGTGCTTTCTCATCCTTGTGAAATTGTGGGCTCGGAACTGCACATGGTCCGTGAGGTGAGGCCGCAGCAGCAGGACAGTCCCACCTTCTGGCATTGTCCCATGGCTGGACATGTTGTCCTGATGCACCCCAGGCTGGGCTTTGCCTTCCTGGCTGCCAGGGCTCACTGGTGGCTCACACTGAGCTGCTGCCCACCAGCACCCCCAGGCCCCTCTCCAAAGGGCCTCCAGCCACTCCTCTCCCACTTCCACATGTGTCTGGTACTACTCTGACCCAGGTGAAGGATCTGATGTTTCAATGTGTTAAATTTCAGTGCTGGCACAGCAGGCATTAAACACCAAGGTTTCTCCAAACATCTGTTGCACTGAACACTCAAAGCCCTTAAGCAGTCTCAGGCAAGAAGAGTTAGCCTTTTGGTTTTTAAGTCAGGTCACATTTTTACATACATGTATCTGAGTGTGTGTGTGTATGATTTTTACCACCATATATTTTTAACTTATTTATAATGCATAATAAAATACTATTAAATATTAGCAGTTTTAAAAGGCATAGATGAAATCAAGTAAGAAACACTTTGTTGACAGAAAGGAGACAAGAAAATAATACATTCAGTGAGTGCATTATCATGTACAGGTGATTCTGATGCATCAAATAGCAGAATTAGTGTAGCAGGTTGGTGTATCCAGAATAATCACTCAAGGAGATAGATTTCCTGACAATAAGAGCATGGTTTTGGTTCAGGAATTGATTTTAATGCATATGCTATGGCTAAAAAGTTGCATAGTATTTTGAAAATTGAGGGCTTGCTGAAGATGTTGTACCTTGCAGATAGAAGATTCTGCCAAAGACTGGGTGTTTGGTTTTCAAGAGGCAAAAGAACCTTTGAGTGACATGAATGTTTAACTTGTAGATCAGGCACTGGCTATTACCACAGTGCACTTTTGAGAATAGACGGGGAAAAGAGAGAAATTTAAAAGCTTTATATGAAGTTTAGGGAACTAAGACACAGAACTATTTTTTCTTACACAGAACATTGCTGTTTAGGGGTAACTGAGAAGCAAGAAGGGCTTCCATGCCTCTGACATTAGTTGAGGAGGAAAACAGATTTGTAAAAGAGAAATTGTATTTCAGTGGCACTTGAGCAAACTAACTGACTACTAATTAGGCCCTGGAATTAGACTCCTGAAACAGGGCAACTGTTTTCTTCTTAAATAGCAATTAAAATTTGACTGCACTGCTTTCATATATCAGTTCTGAATACAACACTACTACACTGTTTATTCTATATTTAATTTTTTGAAAGGAAAACCATTAGATCAGATACAGAAATTTTCACAGCCTAATCTTACTGTGTGTCTGCCATAAGATGTAATTGAGTAAAAGAAACCAATGTAGGAAAAAACCCTTAAAAGTTTGAGAATATGTGCCAGTAATGACAGGTATATGACAGGAGTCAAGAATACAGAAATTTTCCTAACAGTAATTATTTTTCAACATAAAATTAAACATAATAATGTGTATAAATTTGTAACTGAGCAATTAAATGAATTTAAGTATATCATCTAAAGTAATAACAAGGAGAATGAATTGTAAATAATAATTTTTCTCTAAAAAGTAGTTCAGTCTATTATAGTATCACAAGCACTAAAGTCAAAACAAATTTTTTGTTATACAGTTATCTCCAACATCACTGAAATCTGAATGAAGAATAAAGATAGTTTAAGAGCTCCAAGCACTGCTTCCTCCACACTGCTGGATTGTCCCTTGGATATTGCTTATGATACTACACCCTTTGTCATGCTCCTGACTTCTTAAAAAATTGTAAATGCAGTGGAATGACTTATTTGTACTTCTTGATTCTGACACCAAGTTGTTCCAAATATCTTGTCTTGTTTCTTCTACATGTAATCCGTGTATGTATTTTTTTCACAGAAGTCAAATTAAAGAATTCTGTGTTCTTTTCAAGACACCTAATTTTGAAGACTCCACTGCAATGGAAAATGTATCACTTCTCCATGTAATCTCTGCAATTGGAAGCTTACTGATAGAAAATTACAGCTAATTTCAAGGTTGAGTGTGATGACCTCAGTCCTAAGATGCTGCTTCTTGTTATTCATTTCACATCAGGGAAAAGGGAAAGTTAATGCTACTGTCAGTTAACTTTTTCCTTAATGCTGGTAATACTATGTGACAATAAAATAATTTCTTGCCCTTCTTATCATTTGCTGTCATAATAGTGAAAACTCAATAGCACCGCTGTGCCTTTAGAATCCCAAACATTTGCCTTTGAGATCCATCCCATTCTCTTCAGAACTGAGGGCAGCACTGCAGTGGTGACCCTCCCTGTGAAATGGATAGAGCTGCACAGCCATTAGGCAACATGAGATGGACCTGTTCCCTTCCTTGGCCTGAGGGGAAAATGTCTCCCTGCAGCTTAGAGCCCTTCCTGGTGCCTCAACTATTTGACCTTGAGCTGCATTAGGATGCAAATTAAGAACCTTGGTTATCAAGCAGGGAAAAGAAACAGTGACTAAATCTTATCTCTAAATACCTTAGTGGGCAAAAGGGAGCAAAGTGTTGTGAGGGTTCCAGTCTTGCCCATATAAGCATAATGAAATTAAATAGCTAGGTCCTGTAGCAAATGCATTTAGAGTAGAAATGAGATATACACATCTTTAACAGAGAGGATTACTAATGACTGGAGCCACTACCTAGAAGTGCCGTGAATTGTCCAGTGGACATTAATTGCTTGAAGTCATTTAAAAGAGGAGTGACTCCATCTTTCTCAAGATTACCTGTCCTAATCAATATGTAAAATATTTGGAACGCTTTTATAGAATGGCACCAAAATCAAGCTACTCCTTTCTGACATTCAAAACCACAAATCACAGGAAAAGATGACTGATAAACCCTATTCACTACTGGATAGGCATTAATTTACTGATCAGATAGCACGTAACAAGATGGAGTTCATCTAATGTTTAACTTGTGGGAAACAGTGAGGTGAAAATGAAGTAACAAGATGCTTTCAAATATTACTCATAAAGTATCTTTACATGCATACAAACCCCTCCTGTCTGTAACAGGCAGTCAACATAAATTCAGATCATTAAGGGATCACAGATCACAATCTCTGCTGCCATTCATCATGAGACATGAAGAGAAAATAGACTGCAAACCATGTGAGAAACAGACTCTACAAACCACATGAGAAAGGTTCATGGGAAAGAGGAGAAATATCAGGAGGCTTTATCCATGTAACGAGCTCTGTTGGATCTGTTGCCAGCAGTGAGTGACAGCTCCAGAAGCATGAGGGACTGAAGCATGGAGGCTTGGACAGCTTTCAGGTGTGAAAAGAAGCTCTCATCTTGCTTAATGGGATGGAGAAGTTCCCAAAAGTCTCTCTGGGTGTAACTGGTGGGTTTTAGCTCTGAATTTCACTACTGGTCAGAGACTACTAGGCTGCATATTATCCTGGCTGTAAAACTGAAGGAATGAAGTAAAGCAAGATGGAATTTATTATGTTTCTTCTTGCTAAGTGATGTGAGTGCACACCTGCTTCCTGGAAGTTCACACTAATACTGTTAAATAGTAACATAAGTAACACAAGCAAAGGAAGGTGTGAATTCGCTAAGAAGGTGAAATGGGTTAGGATTTCTTACCTTTTGAGTTAGGAGAAATATTTGGAATTTGTCTCTAAAATTCCTTTAGAAGTCTAAAACCAGAATCTTGAAAAAATGGATTTTTAAATCTTCTTCATAGTTTGAGACTTTTTTTTTGTTTCTTGGCACTCAGATTTTCAACTGTTCAGGGTTAAGATTTTTTTTCCCTCAGAATTGATGAAAACACACATAGGTTTCATTCTCTTTCTGAAAAATCACCAGGTGCTTGATGAATCCTCTAGGCATATGAAATATGGTGGCTCAGTAGGTGGCTAGAACTGATGCACTTTTCCCTTTAAAAAGATATTAACTTGACTTCAGTATGAATAACATCCATACTGAATAAAGCAGTGATTTGATTTCGTAAAGAGTGTGTTAGAATGAGATGATCCTTATCCTGCTAATGATATTTCTGGTTCATCTTCCAAATGAGGACATTTGGAAGATGAACCAGAAATAGAAGTACACTTTGTACACAGAGCTAAGCCTACCATGGACTTGGGGAGGAAGCAGCAGAGGTTGGAGAGCTGAGTGTGGTGAGTACACATGGAAACTATGGCAAAGCCTGGCTGAGTCTCCTCTGCAGCTGTGGGTGGGAGTGGGATCCTCAGGTGCTGGAGGTGAGGGTATTTCTGAATTGCTTTCCCCAACTCTTTCAGCTTTTCTGAGTCCAGGAAGGTGATGGAGGAGTCCTGCTGGCCCATGTACTGTGTACACAGGCCACTGTCCCCAGTGAGACAGTCCAAGTAGTTCTCTACTGCTCACTTTCTCCACTACCCTCCAGCATGGAGACATTAGCAAGATAAAACAGGGCTTTTTTTGCAGGTGGCGGGTCACTGCACAGCTGAGGTCACTGACTGGGGAGCAGTCTATTCTCCATTTGACACACAGAAGGCTCACTGGAGAGGAGACATAAATTTCCTCGCAAGCCACTCTGGAAAAGAAAGTGGGCAAGGACAGGAGCAATCCCTGAGTCTGGTGAAGGCTTTGCCACATCAACTCTCCTTTCTCACCTCCTGGGGTTTTGACTGTTATATCACCTCTTCCCTCTTCTGTTGAATTGGATTTTTAGTTTTCAACTCTCTCAAGCATATTTTAGTAGTGCATTAAATAACTCTCTTTATTAGAGACACATCTTTGTCCCTGATTCCCAGGCTGGAAACTGTCACACCAAATTATTTTGGAGCCCACATGCCACAGAATATTCACCAAAGCATGCAAGGCTTTGAAAGGCCCTCAGACCTCTAAATATACACAGTTGTAATACAGAGGAAAAGGCATTTACTTTGATTTTTTTAATAATCTTGAGTAATAGAACACCAGTAATGGAAAATAATTGGAATTTTGGTCAGGAATTCAAAATATGATAATATAAAATGAAATCCCTTACTCCTAATTTAGAGAAAATGAGTACATTCATCTTCACATTCTGGAGGGCTTTTTTATCAACACCAGCAAAAAATGCCTCATTATCTTCTCTAAGCCTCCTTTTAAAACACTCCTCGCCCTAATGCCAGGAACAAACTTACAGTGGTAAAACTGCTGCTGCAATGACCTAATGACACGTTGACTGATGCTGTGCTATTGATTCCTTTTTGTTTCCATCTGTCCCTTGTCTTGGATGTAATGTCTTGAAAAACAGAACTTTACTTTCATTCTTTGATTAGCTTTCTGCATATTTCTGTATATTCTGCATTTCTGTATATTCTGCATATGCACATTCTATGAAGAAGAAAAGAAGAAAATGTAAATACATTAGGACATTTCCATTGGCTCAAACCAAAGATATGTCTCAGCAAGTCTCCTGCTCCAAGAACAGCTATCAGCACAGGAATAGTAAAAGTAGGACTAGTGATGGCATCCAGATTTGAGCAATCTGAGGCTTTGGGACTTCCTAAACTAGAGGTGTTATTTTTATTTTTAATAATCCTGGATTATGACATTTCCCAACTAAACTTGTAATGTTCATGTTTTCCTGTGAAAATGTGTCTCATATCTTAATTAGGCTTTATTTTTTTCATTTTTTAATCCTGCTGAATAGTTTCATTTGTCCCTGCTTTCAAAACCTGTGGTAGCCTGGACAAATCCATGGTAATATTGCCCAAGCAAGGTGCTGAGCCTGCAGTGCATGCTGCTGGCCCAGATCACTGCACTAACTGGAACCACACTGATTCTGGTGAAATGCTTTGCAGCTGCACAGCCATCACTGCTTGTCTTTCATGGCCTCTGAGGTATTCAGTGAAGTCCATATGGGTGTTCTTGACTTCTCTTCTTGGGGAAATGCCTACCCGTTTTTCATTTCTCTGCACAGGAAGAGGAAGAGGAGTAGGGCATGTGAGGCAGTGTTTGAGGAGCCACAGCTCAGTATTTCCACTTTTGTGCAGATTGTATCATAGCAGAGAGCATCAGCCAGTGTCTGTGCCATCACCTCAGACCCATCACCCTCAGGGATGCTTGGGTACTGAAAACCTCTCACACATGGGCATATACCCAGCCTCATGTGTCTGGGAAGAGAGAAAATTTTAAAAAATCTTGGGTAATCTCATTATTTGCTGAGCTTTGGAGCTCTCAAAGCATTACAGTTGTTCAGGGATGTGAGGAAAAGCCCCCTCAAGGCCAAAACAAAATACATCTGGATGTGTCCATGGTGTTATAATGTTCCATATCTGGGCCCATGTTGGGATGACTGCCTCAGGAGGAGTGGCTAAGTGTTTTAAATATGCACCATCTGCATTTTCATGCATTCTTGTTTCTGTTATTTGGATACTGAGATCTCCTGTTTCTGTTATTGAGATCAGATACCGAGAGCAGGCAGTGCAGGAGAGACACATTAAGCTCTCAAATATTGTCCTAAGAACCATCTGGGGCCTTGTGTTCCTTTCCTTGATGAGCACATTCAAAAGCACTTTTGGTGGTGAGAATGCCTAAAACTATATTCTTCTAAAAAGTCCCCAGAACTAAAGTCAGAATCACCAGCCTGCCCTTTGGAATACCGGAGGCAGCTTCACTGTTCAGATCTCTACTAGCAGAAACTGATAACAGAGTGTAGCTCTATGTCACTCTTCTGCCCAGAACAGTAGAAATTTCAGATGGATCAGCATTATAATTGAGTCATGGAATAGCTTGGGTTGGAAGGGGCCTTGAAAGATCATCCAGCCCAACCCTCCTTGCAGTGAGAGAACCAAAACCCACCGCAGCACAATCTCTGTGAATGTAGGATCTAGCAGCAATTGCTCTGTCAAAAGTTATTCCCTGAGAACTGAGACTGTAGTCAGGTCCTGGACCAGTTAATATTGAGTCATTTATGCATTATGGAACAGTTCCAGTTCCAGTGCAAATGAGAGAGCATAGATATGAGAATGTTAATTCGCTCAAAGAATACAGAGGTGAATTAATTCTGCTGAAGCTCTGAAAGAGCAAATTGTGACCAAACAGATCTAAGTATTTTCTGCTCATCCTGCTCTTACCTGTTCAAAACTAAGACAAAGAACTGAGTAGGGAAAATGAAAAAAATAGATGTTGATGGGTTTTATTGGGAAAAACAATTACAATATATCTGTGTAGAAGAAACCAGAGACTGCAGAAGAACAAGACAAATTTACAGAAGGCTATTGAGAAACCAAAGTCTAAATGCATACAGTCAAATTGGCATTGTTTGACAAAGTTGCTTAGGAGAATAATTTGGAAGGTACCTAGATGTGATAGAAAAAATGGTGGAATTAAACAAACTGGATTTCAAGAAAATAACACTTGACTGCAGTATGGTCTCAAAAAAGTAAAAAAAGCCCAACCATCCTTTGCACATTCAGTTTATGTTAAAGTTAAACAAATAACAGATTTTTTTTATTGTTACATTAATCAAAGTATAACAAGTTTAAGTTCAAATATGATGAAAATAATGGAAATTCTGTTTCCTTATTAAAAGTTCTCCATTATTTTAATGAAAATTTACATTTTCCCATCAATTCAATATAGGTGAATATAT
Organism: Passer domesticus; assembly: GCF_036417665.1. Taxonomy (NCBI): domain Eukaryota; kingdom Metazoa; phylum Chordata; class Aves; order Passeriformes; family Passeridae; genus Passer; species Passer domesticus. The sequence goes on from NC_087475.1 coordinate 75,416,149, forward strand.
AAATGAAATATAACTTGGGAAAAAAGTAATACATTTAACATATTTTTTAAAAAGTATGTCTTAAAAATACAAGTTCTAGAGTGCAAAATACATAACAGTCCTCCTTGTGCACACAAATGAGATTTTGTATTTATGCCTTCTATTTATCCTGTTGCTGAAAACTATTTCAACTCTTAATTTCACAGATTGTCTTTAGATATTTAGGCAAAGCCTTAGAATTGCTCTACTAGAGGCAATTTTCAGACACAGGAAAATCAATAGTTGGCCCTTACTGCTCTTTTTTACCTCATTTTGTGAGGTGAATAGCAAGAGAAAACAGTGACTTTTATAGGCTACAAGCACAAAATTCCAGAAGTGGCTCTGGCAGAATGTGCCTGACCTGACCCTTACACCTGTTGCACCCCCTTGCTGGTGTCTGTGTCACAGTTTTCTTCTTCTCCTGGAGTCCTCTCAGCATTTTGCCCCAGTCTCTGTCCAGAGATGGTGTGTGGGGATGTCTATCCTCAGAAGGGGCACAACCAGTCCAGACAGAATTGTTGTTACCTCTTTCCTCAGATTTCCTGATGTTTCAGAGCTTGTTAACTTATACAATGTCAAATTTGAATGTCTCATTTCATATACCTGAGTCCCTGTCGTGGAGATGCGACATTTATCCACTGCCATGCTTTCCTGAGGTGGTTGATCCCTACACCAAGGGTGGTTTTGCTTCTCATTCCCTGCCTGGGTCTCAGTGCTGCTCACAGTCCCCTGGAAATAATTCCTGGTAGAGACCATACTTCTCATTTCATCTTCTGAAGAAAACTGCCCTCGGTACCATTGTTTTCAGATACCTTCATTTGCTGTTGTCACTGTGCTGTGAAGTTTTTCTGGAATGATTGTTTGTAAAGAGTTGTTTAGTCACACAGTATCTCTGGGAGTTGACTAATCTGCTTAGACACTCCATTACATCAGTTTTATGAGCTATGAGCACTTTAGCTCAGTTTTTCTCAGCAGACAAGGAACAACACAAACCTGTATGAGCCCAAGATGACATGGAATTCCTTGGCACAGCAGCAGATGCAGAGCACACCCTGGTGCCCAGGGCAGCCAGCCCTGCTGGCCAGACTCCAACACACCCTTCTTGAAAAACTGGGGGCAGAGCCACACCTTGAAGGCTGATGAATCAGCCATCACCCATGACCAGGGGGTGGGGGTGAGAAACAGGCACGTCCATAGGATCCTACTGATGCACAGAGATGACTTTATTGTGGTCATGAAAAACAGACCACCGGGGAGAAGACACTTTTTTACTGCTTACAGAAGAGCTGTCTTTTCTGAGACAGTGTGACAAAGCCTAGGAACACACAGGCAAGTTAGCAGCTTAAAACACCCCTTATCCTCATGTAGAAGGAGTCCAAGAGCTGTCTCAAACACAGAGGAAGACTGTTGAGCTGTAATTCTGGATTTCAAACAATCTAGTCAAAATATGACAGACACAGATATCCAATATGCCACTCATAATCCTACCAATACATTTATTACTAAACAGAGCACTTAGGAATGAAAAGATTTTTTTTCTCTCTCTTGCTGGGTTTGTATCGATTTGGCCTTATAGCTGTTTATATAAACATAAAATAGTTATCTAGCCACCAATGTAAACTATGATGTTTATTTTTGGGATGCCCCTTAGTATTAAGGTCCTCCTGTGTCCTGGGATACATACAGGAGCAATGCTGCTCAGGGGCTGACTGTGGGATTGAGAGAAAATCACTACAAGGGACTACAATGAAGAATAAATAGCTCCATAAAGATTATTTGTGAGTTTTGGTGGGTCTGTGGCACCAAGTGAAAAGCTATAGATTTTTACTGTCAAAGAAATATAAAGGCTCATTCTCTGCTTGAAGGTACCTGGTAAAAATGCATAAAAATCTACTTTCCAAGAAAAATCCTTTGGCAAAATTATGGATTCTTTACAGAAGCTGCATTTATTTGTTCACGGACATGAAGTTTTTTAGGCAGAGTTATAAATTCACAACAGTTTTTGTGACATATTTTTTGCATTTGAGAATACGAGTGAAATGCAGGATGTTCACAGTCACAATCATCATTGTATATTTATAAGAAGGGCTCAGAGTTGTGACAGCATTTGCATATAAAGTCCAAGATTTTTGTGTATTCCTTAAGAACATAATTGATTGCATGTCCCTATTCTTCATTCAATGCATTTTAATCTTAGCTGACAATTTCTACCACAAATTATCCCCTATGCAATTTTCAGTTTCTGATCAAATTTTGAAAACAAAATTAATGACTTTGTGCTGTGTATTAATATTAGATATGATGCAATTTAGATGCAATCAAATATTTAAGCTAATATTAAAAGAAAACAAGGAAAAAACTGGATGAAAAATCTGGATGATAAGTCACAAAAATGCAATACATTTAAGTTCATGGGAAGGTAAAGGGCTAGAAGAACAGTGGATTAAAGAATTGATTCAGATTTTCAAGGAATTGCTCTTCTAACTGCTATTCCATGGTGTTTTACAACAGCCTCAGCTCTTTCCACAATGAGGGATGGGATGGGCAATGCACTAACTCCCCATAAGAGATTTCTCAACCATGACTGCCTGGCACTACTCCTGTATGCTCTGAACGCAGAGGACCACAGGCACTGGAAAAGGTCATATAACAGTGAGAGAATGACTCAGGCTGTTTTCTCTCAGTGAGTCATTCTGAGCCCCATAGACTCCCACTTGCCTGGAACTTCCATAACCCTAATACAGGATGAATAAATTCCTGGTGTGAGTGCCACGGCATGGAGTGCCTTTTCAATGCTGTTACAAAGCCAAATACATGGATAATTAATGCAACTGAAAATCCAGGAATTGTCCAGATAAGACTGTTGAAGGATAAAGCAGCAACATTATTGTTATTAGTTTGTCTGGTTTATTCATACAAAAGAATTAATGCAGTTAAAAATACCAGATTTTTAATGATCTAATCCAACTTTCCTGTGTCGATAATATACATACTATATATTTCATGTCCCAGAACTGTAAAGATAAATTAAAATTCTCAGGCTGCAGATCAATGCTTTGTTGTATTTGTAAATATTTTTCTTTTATTCAGTAAAAGGCATTACTTTCTAAATCTGTAAATCTATCAAGTGTGAGAGCCAGTGAGCAGTATCTAATATATACATACCCTACTGAATAATTCTCTGGCAGCTTGTTTCTAAAAATGTAATAAAGTAATTTATTACAAAGTTACATTTGTTTGGTAAACAGAACTAGTTTTATATAAGTCTGTCACTGAAAATGTAGAAAAGGTCTATTGGAATGAACACCACTTTGAAAACAGAGATGAAACGGAATTAGAGGTAATTACATTTCAGCTAATCTGAATAGACAGCACATCTACACAACAAATTCAGAGTAAATAACTTCTGTTCATCTTGTGACTGGTATTTCCTTTCTTCACTGTCAGCCTAGCATGCTGAAGAAAACTTTTGAAAAATTAGAACAGATTGTTTGAATTATCCAAATTAATCTTGCAAAAAGTGTCAAAGTCAGGTTGATAAAGTGAGTGTCATTGTGGTCTCAGATTGTCTTAAGGTTGTTTTCGCACATAACCCCACCCATGCTGTCTGCAGACCTGGGCATCTGGGGGTCTCCAGGGCAGACCTACCAAGGTAAGTACCAGACCTGACCCCCTGTACCACACCTACCAAGACACAAAGTTCCCTGGTTTTTGCATGGGCAGGACCACACTAAACACAACCCAAGTCTGAAAGTCTGAAAGTGAGCAACTCTACACTTTCCCATGGGAATTGAGGAGCTTAGAGATCTCTTTTAATTTATTACTCTCCGAACAACACTCTTTTTCACACCTGGAACCATACCCAAATGTAAAAATACAATTTTCCTTGGAAAGAGCCCTACTCTTTTATAACCACCACCAAAAGGAAAATTGTCATGGTGTGTATTCGTTTCTAATTATAAGCTTGTTGCTTACAAAATGCTATTTTTAACAGAAAAAACCCTCTTTTCACACTCATTTTCAGAAGTAGGAAGTTACACAGGAATTAAAGAACCTTATTCTATCTTCCACAAACCTGGTGTGTAACTAAGGAAAGATACTTTACCTTCACACGTCTCATTTTATTCCTTCATAAATGGAAATAAAGACACTCTTACTTGTAGAATCCTTTAAAATCTTGTAACAAAATGTTCTAGAATAGAGCCTGTTACTCCTGAACTGGTTTTCTACAGTTTTCTGCCAGTACTCCATGTGTTTGTGACAGAAAACTAGAAGGAAGTTCTTAAATTAATGAGTCCAGTCCCTTGCTTGAATTTCATCATTACTGTATTTTTTCCAGAAGACAAATGAACTCTATCTTGAAACTACTTAGATGCCTTCTATTAAAAGTCTTATTAAGGGCATGTAATGATGATAAGGAAATATTTTATTTTTATTATTTTAAGCCTAAATGCATTCCTGATCAGCATATATACATTTTGAAGTTTCTTAAGGGCTGTTTTTAAGGATTGTCTTTTGGCTTTCTCCCTCCCACTGTAATACTGTGCTTTGGGTAAATATCTGCTCATGTAATGTGTTTATCCCTTATTATATGTCATATTTTCCCTTGGAACTGCAAAGGAGCACACTCAGGGGTGAACACAGATTTGCAGAACAGCAGGGGAACTCTCACAAAAAAACCATTAACACTTCTCACAAGAAAGGATTTGTATTTTTTACCTGCTCTGAACTTCAGTCTGCCATGCAGGTGAAACAGACAAGTAGTGTCTGCTGGAAATATCTCTCTCATAACATCTGAGGAATGCTCTTACTTTTTTATGTCCACATCCCTGAAGTATCTCAGAAGATACCTGTGCTCACATGACACCATTTCTCTGCTCATTCAGCTGATGATTTCCTAATTACTGCAGAAATTCTCAAGCACATGGTCTTTCATTTTATACACCATTAGTTTTAATTCCACTTCCATCACTGCAATCTCCAACATCATGCTCCTTTTCCTGGCCTGCCTGTCTGCTGGGAAAGCCATGATAGCAGAGTTCTATCATCACATACTTGTTTTTGAGATATAATATTTAATGAAAATACTAGTAAAGTAATCTCATAAGCAATTTTTGAGGATCCTCACTGTTACCTTTCCCTGGTGACTTATCCTCTGGGGAACACCATTTTCATTTTGTCTTTGTGCACTTCCCTACCCACTTTAAAGTAGTTACACTAAGACATTACCCACATTACTATTACCTCTCTTGTTCTTCAGTCTCACTATGATTTTCCTGATGTAAAATGCCAGCTATATTTAAATTTAAAATAATTTTAGCTTTTTAAGAAAATTAATAATATTTTGACAGAACTTCAACAAAATCATATTGCATTTTTTTATTTATTTATTTATCACTATGTCTTTTGTAATTTCTTTCCATCAAAATTTGTTTCAAAGCTGTGCAATCAAATTCATTCTTCAAATTTAAACACCTGAGTTGGCCTTCCAAATTTTAATTAATTAGTTCTCCTAAAAACGGGTAGATTCCCCACAGGCAGAGGGAAAAAGCAGACATTTTAGAAATTCTTTAGAGGACAAGCTTGTCTGCATTACTAGGGTATTAATTAAAACACAGGCTGAAAATATTCAAATACCATTTAAAAACTGTAAGAAAATATTATTTGTACTTTTATATGTTTGATTTGCTTTTCTTCTTTTTATCGTTCCTAAATCTGTATTGGCTTTTTTTTCCCTACAGTTTTCCCCATGTAAGAGTGAAATTCTTCTCAACTAATCTTAATTACTAGATTAATTCGTTACTTATCCAGTATGTAGTTCCAAAGGCAGTGATTCCAAATTCCTTTATAGTTAAAAGAGACACAGATCTTCTCAAGGTAGCCACCCTAAAAAATTGTTCAAGATAGGTGAGATGAATTAAATTTGGCTGTAGCATATTTCTTTCCACAGACTACACAATAAAATAGACAATTGTAATGAAATTAGATGCTTAAACAGATAACATTTCAAATACTCTAAATTAGTCAAGATTAATCCCACCCTAAAAGATTGATTTTCCTTTTTATATAACCTAATTTTTAATCATATTAACTTATTAAAATTTATTTTTACTCTCTTGTCTGTCTGTTAAGTTCCTTTGTATTTATTAGGTGTCTCTCCTACCTATCATAAAATTATTCTATTTGCTGCTATTCAAGTAGTTGTTAAACACCCATGTTCATCATAAAAATAAAATAGGACAATCTGTAATATTAACACACATATTAATGTGTCCGTGTTCCTACTAGCTTTTCCACTGTTCTCTGCTTTGGCTGATTTTCATTTTTGTTCATCCATGTTTTAATTGTTTGCGTGCAAATAGATTTGAGTGGTTTATTACATTTATGCTGTAGTCCAGCACTCTATAATTTCTGTCTGAAATACAAAAATCCATAAAAAGTATTGTAAGTATTCAAAAATCATTATCCTGTCTCAAAAAATCAACCAGCTTCTATTTAAATTGAAGGGATTAATTTTAAAAAAAGTTTAAAGATCTATTTGCCTTGTGCTTTTTAAGACTTAGAGAATTACAATCCAATGATTTTTCTCCCCAGCCATATGGGAAATGTGAAATATTAATAAATGCCAAAAAGAAAAAGAGGGAGAGGTAAAGCAGTGGAGGTGCTACAGAATAGCATGAGCACCAAAGCCAAATAATTAAATTTCTTGTTTCACGTTAAAATACTGAGTGATGGTAACAATATTTGAGAATATTGCTACTTAGTTTTCCCTATCTCTTTCTGTGGTTGGTAATTCTGTCATATAATCCTCTATATATTTCTGTGAGTTCTTAAATTCTCCACTAATCTCATTTTGATTGGTTTAAGGCATACTGCATTTCAGAGAACCTTGGTCCAGCTGCTAGATATTTCCCCACACATAAACCTGTTTTCAGTTTTATTCCAAAGTAAATCTATTCTGTCGAGCTCCAGGTCCACTTGTCTGCTAGAGAGTTTGACACATTGACACCCTCTCTGAAAAATCCCATTGAAGTTTAGGGCTTCATGCAATTTTCATACACGCTTCAATCTCTTAAACCTTTTCAGAATGCTGGAAGCATGACTGTACCCAGGCTGGGTAATGAAGCAAGCCTTACTAAATTCCCTTTAAGTGTCTGTCTTAATGCAGGTGATTGCTAAGAAAAGATCAGCAAATAATTGTTTGAAAAGTGAGATACGATTGTGGATTCTCTAAGAGTGCAAGAAAAAGATAACCTGACAGGTGGGTTAAGAGGCATACATTTGTTCAGCCAGGCACACAGGAGTGGGTGACTCTGGAATCCTCCCTATGCCTTCAAAGAGGTCTCATTAGGCATGTTAGTTGTAGTTATTATCTATTCCTGCTGCATAGCACCAGGAGCCTCAGCAAGAGAATACTGCTGGCCTCACCACATGTCCAGCCTCAGTGCTCAGAGGAGCGCAAATAATTACATTATTTGTGGGCAGGCACCCTAAGATGGAACAACTGGCTCTGCAATTTGTCCATGAGATTTTGTCGTGCAATTTTGTCCATGAGATTTTGTCATGCAATTTGTCCATGTGTTCAAGGAGCAGTCCTGCTAAGGCAGCTGTATGGCCTCTGATAGCCAGGCCTGTCTGGGTGTTCTTTCACAACCTTGCAGTCGTACTGTGTTCTCCTTGTGGCTTGTGTTGTTGGATTCTCAAAGACTCTCCAATAAGAGAGAGAATTTCTATGGCTTTTCTTTAAATTCTGAGCTGAGTATCAGAGATATGTTCTGTACACACCGAATGTACCTAGAATAGATATTTTAAATTTTCAGTTAATCAAAATACCTAACTGTCTTTCCTACTGGCATTTTCACTTATATTTGTCTCTCCTTTTAGCCTGCTTTTAGAGACTTGTTGGGAAAAGGAATGCTTCCCAAAAAAAGACATATGAGATAAGCTATCAAATTAGTTAATTTCAGCTGCTTTGTTCAAGTGACAGCTCAAAAGGACAGCAGGCTAAATGACTCAGAAGCATGAGAAGAATTTGAGTACAATTTATTATCTTGACATCCATTATATAACCTTTGTTTTGTGCTGTACATTAGAAACTGTCTCATTAAATAAATTTCCAAGGATTTTATTATTTTGTTTACTTAAATCTATTTTTAAGCAATTCCTTTTTCAACATCTAAAGATTAGTTTTTTGATGGATGTCTGGGGACAGTTCACAGGATTTTTATGTACATCTACATTACATGCTGCATACAGAGCAGAGGCACATGTTTTAGAATTGCTGTCTTAATGGTTTTTGTCAACTTTTGGCCTCCACCCTTTTTTAGATTTGAGCTCTGCTGGCAAGTCCATATGCATTGTACTCTCTCATGTCTTTTTGCCTTGCCTCAATTTACCTCAGTATTGGTGACTGGGATATTTTGGTGTAATTTTTAGTTTTCCTTTTCTTTCTCTTTCAAGGTCAGATTTTAGGAGTCAGAGAGGCAGAGCTGAGCAGCAGCATGCTACTTCCCTACGCCTCTGAAGGTTGCAGGGGGTACAGGCAGAAAAAAACACATGAGAGATTCATATGAATGCCAGATCCAGATCTGAGACACCTGAC